>NC_054756.1:13834901-14166984 GCF_018143015.1 Lytechinus variegatus
CAACCACCAGATTGACTGTGTTAATCCATCTGAAGTCTGTGCCCAGTCTGTGTCCAGATTTTTTTCAAGCATTTGTTCAGCTGCGATCAGTCCACATTTCCTGACGGAGGCTAGTGGTCCGCGGCCATAACGTCGTAAGCAGACCTGCCAACCAGTACGTTTTTGGCATATTTAGTACGTTTTTGCAACTAGAATACGGCAGCAAGTTTTTTCTTTAAAATATTTTTTTTTCTTTTTTACAAAATCTTAATTTTTTGAGAAAATCATCTCTTTAATGTAATTTCAGGTAATTTTTTTTTTTTTACAACAATTTTTTTAAAACCAAGGTGAGGTATACGTACGTTTCAATGTTTTTTTTCATCTGCAAGAGCAGTGCGCATTTTAGCTTGCATGCAGCTTGAGCGCCGTGATGAGCGAGTGCGCCATGCATTTTATCATGAAATACACTTTTTTGGGAAAAAAATAATTTTTTTTTATCACAGAATAAAATTTTTCGTTCCCAGAGGTTGGGAAGTCTGCGTAAGTCTTGTTTGCTGACTTTGTGTGACAACTGATTTAGCTCTAGCCATCTTATTAGTATGATGATCAACATCTTCTGTACCATGTTTTGAGTTTTGTTTATTTTGTTTTCTTCCTGTAGGCATTGTCCAAGCAGCATGCATGTATTGAAGTCCAAGGGAATTCACATCTTATCTATGATATGGAGAGCAGAAATAAAACAAGGAGAGGCAAGGTAAGAGTGGAGCTGTGATTGATCCGATCAATCACAACTATGGACGGCCAGCAACGTCAACGTCTAAAATGCGCAAATGTTCAAAATGGTTTCTAGATATGACGTAAATTACATAAATTCAATGTTTTCTTGACAATTTGGTGTGTTCGCCTTTGTTTACAAAGGACATTTTGAAAATTTTCTGTAGAAAAAATTGACACAGATGGATATCCATAGAGTTACGATTGATTGGATCACTGGTAACTCTTTGTAAGACGGGGCCCAGACATAGAAATACATACCTGTCATGTTTCCTTGTTTAATAGAAGTATTCCTATTTTGGGGGAAAGAATAGTAAATTTAGCCTGTGTGTTCCTGTTATTGTTAAAAATGATGTGCGGCATTGATTAGAAAATCTAAGGAGTTCCTATCTCCTAGTGATTTGTTTTGATATTCACACCTTGGAGATGTGGTGAAATAGTTTTGAAGAGGGATATATTGTGTGTTTATCTAATTCATGATCATGACGATTTCTATTACATTTTGGGGTAACAATTATTCAATAAAAAGTTTTCTAAGCACTACATATTTATCTGCATTTCTGTATTGTCTTGAAAAATAAATGAAAATGTTCGTGCAGGAATATATTATAAACATAATAATTTGGATGACATAATGCGTTCAATTTGTATTCACAGATGTTTTTGAAACCGAATGTCCGGTATGAGCTGCGAGACGATGATGTCATCACCTTTGGTGATGTTAAATGTCAATATATTCTCCAATCAGAACAAGAGGTATGTTACCATGGCAATATCTCTTAGACCTCACTATCAAAAGAAACAAAATTTGTATTCTCCCTGTGCCAGAACATTAGTGTATTTTCTACAAAGTTCAGAATCTAAATCCAAAATGCCTCTCAAATCAGAAAGGACAGATTAGAGGTCATTGTCGAAAGTGGACTTGGTGGGTGTTTCATAAAGCTGTTCGTAAGTTAAGAGCGACTTTAAGAATGACTGGTGATCCTTTCTTGTGGTAAATGGTATACACCATTGGCGAGGTTTAGCGCGTAAGAAAGGTTCACCAGTCATTCTTAAAGTCACTCTTAACTTACGTAAAGCTTTTTTTATGAAACGGCCCCAGGCCAGCACATCATCTTAAGATTTGGACTGGACGAAAAAATTGCAAAAATGTTGTTTGACAAGAATCCAGGACGACACTGCTGTTTTGATTCACTGATTTTAGACAAATGCTGTTTTTGTTATGAAGGGCTTTTGACAAAAGATTCTCTGCGTTATAGAAAGCCTCTGCAAAGTGGTTGCTAAAATGCCCTAAAATTATTATTGTGCTGGCGCAATGAGAATTCAACAATTGATTTGCATTCAAGTAGAAAAATAGAGAAAATATTTGATATGGTTTCATGAAAATTCTTCAAAACATAAGTGAGTTATGAAATCTAAAAGTTTTAGATTTATGATATATGCGAGCAGCTTCCCCATATATTACACAATACAAAGCTTTGAGAAAGAATAGTGGGAAATTATTAGTCCGATGTTGGACTGGAAAGTCTTTTAATAAAGTCGGTAATCCAACCATGTTATAGAAACAAAAGAACTTCCGAGAATTCTTTACTAAAAGAAATCTTCAGATTAATCGGATATTATAGGGGAGGAATTTTTCTTTACTTTCATATCATTATTTTATAATTATGTCACTATTGTGGTCCCAGATATAGACTTTCATGTCGGTAGATCAAGTGTGACGTCAACTGGAAACAATCTTTCAGAGTCAAGAAAGAAAATGAATGTTCTTAATTTTCTTGATAGAATCCAACTAAATCAAATTTCAAGGAAATAACCAAAACAGATGGTCATTTCATGGATTGAGAGTTGCAATCTGATATTGCAGCAACTTTTGGTGAAGATTTTTTTCTCTTGTGTTGTTACCCTGCCGTACCAACCAAACCGGCTGTATATTGATAGCGTTGAATCATTTTCAAACTAAACATTATGACTCTGGTCTAATTATTGTCTTTATTATAACATGAATTTGAGCACTTGACAAGTTTATTATCATTATTACAGAGTGGATTAGAGCACTTAATAATTTGTGCTATTTGTATCCATAATTTTTTTTTTTTTGGTGCTATTTTTATCCAGGAAGATGATGATGATACAGGTTCTGATACTGATTCTGAATTGATGCTTCAACCACCGGATTCTGAAGATTTAGATCAAGATGATTACAAGAGGAAAGAGGTGAGTAGACGGTTCTAATACTGTACCCTTCCTTGAGAGCAATTCCATCAAATCTCTGCTATGTAAGCCAATCCGTTATTTTCATTTTTCTGATGGATTGCATTTTCAACTTTTTTTAACCGTCTTTTCCTTTGATCCCACAGCCGATTATTTGGAAAATGAAATGGGCCGGGATGAACAACAAAGATGCAAAATTGGGAAACTATGGAGACAGGCAAACTGAAAAAAATGACTCATTCAAGGGTGTTTCTTTAGTTTGATTTTGTGTCATATTCATAACCAAAGGTTAGGACTATGAATATCTGTGATAATTTTGAAATTATGCGGTAGGATTTTGTTAAATTGCTGTGATGGTTTCTAAGAAGTATCACGAACTAGACGTGAATAATTTCAGGTTTCTGGGTCAAGGTCAATTCAGATCAATTAATTTGGATAAAAATTTATTTATTTATATTATTTATTTTTTCATTGTTAAAAGAATATTTAATTACATAGGCCTGTATTCTGAAGTTGGGTTTAATATAAACTCTGGTTTTAAGTTGTGTTTTAACTTTGGAAAGCCAGTTGTTACATAAATCTCTAATATTAGAGGTATCAGGTAACGTATCAGCTCATTTGACTCCCAAAACATTAACTGCCTGCGAAGGATAAGTATGACAGTTGTCTTCACCATTAAAGAATTAGTAAAGAGCACAGTAAACATGAGAAGCATTCACTGTAAACAAAATTTTAAAACGTATTACTTCCAATGATTTAAACACAGAGTTAGTCCGTGGTCTAAGTTAAATCCGACTTCAGAATACGGACCATTGAAGAAAACTTATACATGTATGAGATGATGGATATTGCAAATAATACTATTCAAGTTCAAAGGTCATTTAAGGTAAAAAAATGCTTAGGATTTTCTTATCAAAGGACTTACTTTCTCTTTAAAAAAAATTATTTATCTTTCATGAATAAGTCAGCACTGCTGAGCTATGTAGAATTGCGTATTGCAGGGAAGACCGTCAGAGGCATTCTGCTCGTCCTTTTTTTCATGCGTTGGTTGTTGTTTTTCATTCTATTATTCATTCATTTGTCCTTTTTATATGTCTAAATTTCTTTCATTCATACAATTATTTGTTTAACCCTATGAAGGATGAGAATGACAATGAATCAAGCTTCAGCATAAATGATTTTATACAGCCAACACAACCGTGCATTCAAAATGGTGAGTATTGAAGAATAAGAGAACTTATGGGGATGAAGATGATGGTGATGATGATGATGATGATGGTGGTGGTGGTGGTGGTGGTGGCGGTGATGATGATGATGATGATGATGATGGTGATGATGATGATTACGGTGATGACGATGTGGTGAGAATGATTCATATCATACATAAACCTTTTGTGGGAGGATGATAGTTCATTCCACTACAGTTTTTGTCTCACCTGCGAAGCAAAGTGAGACTATAGGCGCCGTTTTTCCGACGGCGGCGGCGTCAACATCAAATCTTAACCTGAGGTTAAGTTTTTGAAATGACATCATAACTTGAAAAGTATATGGACCTAGTTCATGAAACTCGGCCATAAGGTTAATCAAGTATTACTGAACATCCTATTAGAGTTTCATGTCACATGACCAAGGTCAAAGGTCATGTAGGGTCAATGAACTTAGACCATGTTGGAGGAATCAACATCGAAATCTTAACCTGTAGTTAAGTTTTTGAAATGTCATCATAACTTAGAAAATATATGGACCTAGTTCATGAAACTTGGCCATAAGGTTAATCAAGTATCACTGAACATCCTGCATGAGTTTCACGTCACATGACCAAGGTCAAAGGTCATTTAGGATCAATGAACTTTGGCCGAATTGGGGATATCTGTTGAATTCCCATCTAACTTTGAAAGTTTATGGATCTGATTCATGAAACTTGGACATAATAGTAATCAAGCATCACTGAAAATTTTGTGCAAGTTTCAGGTCTCATGATTAAGGTCAAAGGTCATTTAGGGTCAATGAACTTTGGCCGAATTGGGTGTATCTGTTGAATTACCATCATAACTTTGAAAGTTTATTGGTCTAGTTTATTAAACTTGGACATAAGAGTAATCAAGTATCACTGAACATCCTGTTCGAGTTTCAGGTGACATGATCAAGGTCAAAGGTCATGTAAGGTCAATGAACTTTGCCCATGTTGGGGTTTTTTGTTGAATAACCATCATATCTCTGTAAGTTTATTGGTCTAGTTCATAAAAAGTGGACATAAGAGTAACCATGTATCAATGAACATCTTGTGCGAGTTAGAGTAGTATTCAAAGTCAGCACTGCTGCTACATTGAACCGCGTGATGCAGGTGAGACGGCCAGAGGCATTCCACTTGTTTGCATTATATGATATTCTTTTTCCAGTTGATTATGGGCCTCACTATTAGACTAGTTCTCTCTACTCTCCCCTCTAACATACCCCGTACAAGGCTTTGGTGCCATTTTTACAGGTCCAAAGAATCATTTGGCATTTCTTTCTGTAAACGCCCATAATAGTATACAATTAGTTGAGCGCTTCTAAAAGTGAATATATCTTTATCGGTCTTCATTGTTTTCTAACACACATATGTATATCTTCATCATTGTTTTGTAAGTCTATATTCAAATGTTTTTCTATGTCCCCTGGGCTTGAATAACCATTGCCCAAGTTTATGCTCTGTTTTAGATTACTTAAATGAGATTTTTAGGTTATCTGTTTAACCAGTCGGGCTTTATGAAACAGTTAAGCACTTTTGCTATTGATTACATCTCCCACAGGAGCTATTGATGTTATCGCAACTCAAGCTGTAGATAATATGGAAACACAAGCCGTCGACAACATGGCAACGTTAGCAGTTGACAGCCCAGAAACACAGGCTATTGATGATATGGAGACACAAGCCGTCGACAACATGGCAACGTTAGCAGTTGACAGCCCAGTAACACAGGCCATTGATGGTATGGAGACACAAGCGGTTGACAACATGGCAACATTAGCAGTCGACAGCCCGGAACCGCAGGACATTGATGGTATGGAGACTCAAGCCGTCGACAACATGGCAACGTTAGCAGTCGACAACTCGGAAACACAGGCTGTCGATGGTATGGAAACTCAAGCCGTCGACAACATGGCAACGTTAGCAGTCGACAACCTGGAAACACAATCTGTAGACGGTATGGAGACACAAGCCATTGACAACATGGCAACATTAGCTGTTGACTGCCAAGCGACTCAGGCTGTCGATGGTGTGGAGACACAGGCTGTCGATGGTATGGAGACACAAGCTGTCGACAACATGGCAACGTTAGCAGTGGACAACCTGGAAACACAGGCCATTGATTATGGTATTCACAGTGATTCTTCAGATACAGGTAAGTGGTCATATTGGAAGGGATATAATGGTAGGGGGTCCTAAAGCTGCGCGGGTCCTAAAGCTACGCACCAATCATCACGCATGCAGTTTTTATGGCAAATGCGCACTCTGTGTGTGGAACTGTGACTGCAGAGTGACGAACGATTCCTATTCAATTTTTTCTACAGAGGCTGCAGTAAATCTCTAAATGCAGAGAAAACCAACAACTCTTTGGAATTTTGGAGTTATATTCGCTTTAATTTCATTTTATACTATAATAATTTGAATATATTTTAGAAATTGAGGCACAGGAAATACTATTTTTTTGCATGATAAATCGAGTGCGTAAAATCAAGAGGTGTTTGGAAAACACGGCAGGATTTTCGTATTAGTGAGTTCTGCGATATTTTCTTCTTGGTTAATGATCTTTAGAATGTTTGTCACAAATTAGTGAAATATAATTTGTTGAAATATAAAAATTGGGACAGTTTTTGTCTCACCTGCGAAGCAAAGTGAGACTATAGGCGCCGCTTTTCCGACGGCGGCGGCGGCGTCAACATCAAATCTTAACCTGAGGTTAAGTTTTTGAAATGACATCATAACTTAGAAAGTATATGGACCTAGTTAATAAAACTTGGCCATAAGGTTAATCAAGTATTACTGAACATCCTATTAGAGTTTCATGTCACATGACCAAGGTCAAAGGTCATTTAGGGTCATTGAACTTAGACCATGTTGGAGGAATCAACATCGAAATCTTAACCTGAGGTTAAGTTTTTGAAATGTCATCATAACTTAGAAAATATATGGACCTAGTTCATGAAACTTGGACATAAGGTTAATCAAGTATCAATGAACATCCTGCATGAGTTTCACGTCACATGACCAAGGTCAAAGGTCATTTAGGGTCATTGAACTTTGGACGAATTGGGGATATCTGTTGAATTCCCATCATAACTTTGAAAGTTTATGGATCTGATTCATGAAACTTGGACATAATAGTAATCAAGCATCACTGAACATTTTGTGCAAGTTTCAGGTCACATGATCAAGGTCAAAGGTCATTTAGGGTCAATGAACTTTGGCCGAATTGGGGATATCTGTGAATTCCGATCATAACTTTGAAAGTTTATGGATCTGATTCATGAAACTTGGACATAATAGTAATCAAGCATCACTGAACATTTTGTGCAAGTTTCAGGTCTCATGAATAAGGTCAAAGGTCATTTAGGGTCAATGAACTTTGGCCAAATCGGGGGTATCTGTTGAATTACCATCATAACTTTGAAAGTTTATTGGTCTAGTTCGTTAAACTTGGACATTAGAGTAACCAAGTATCACTGAACATCCTGTGCGTGTTTCAGGTCACATGTCCAAGGTCAAAGGTCAATGAACTTTAGCCGAATTGGGTGTATCTGTTGAATTACCATCATAACTTTGAAAGTTTATGGATCTGATTCATGAAACTTGTACATAAGAGTAATCAAGTATCACTGAACATCCTGTTCCAGTTTCAGGTCACATGATCAAGGTCAAAGGTCATGTAAGGTCAATGAACTTTGGCCGTGTTGGGGTTTTTTGTTGAATAACCATCATATCTCTGTAAGTTTATTGGTCTAGTTCATAAAAAGAGGACATAAGAGTAACCATGTATCACTGAACATCTTGTGCGAGTTAGAGTAGTATGCAAAGTCAGCACTGCTGCTATATTGAACCGCGTGATGCAGGTGAGACGGCCAGAGGCATTCCACTTGTTATTGTTTGAAAACAAAGTGCGTAGCTTTAGGTCCCCCCATCATACATTTCCCATTTTCTGTCATTTTAGTGTAAATATCAAGTACATCACATCTCCACTGAATTGTAGGAGAACTGCCTTCACAAAGTAATTGAACATGCTGGTGAGAACACAGCTCATGAAGAAGAACTAGATCCTCTCAAGACCCACTTGAATTAACATATCCAACTAAACAATAGACAAACCGGAGATAGAATCTTCACTGTTGCATCCTCAATGGAATAGAACAAACTCCCTCTCACAATAAGACAATCCCAAACAGTTGAATCTTTTAAGAAGTCCCTAAATTTTTTTAGTTCTTGACACTGCCTTCACTTTTATATGTATGTCATTCTGGGGTTTTTTTTGTTAATGAATTTGAAATTGTAAAAGCTTTTGTGCCATTTGGGAAAAGTGTGTTATAAATGTTGGGTTTTATTATTATAATACGTATAGTGTTAGTCATTCTGAGATGTTCAATTATTGTTTTAGTGGCCCAAACATGGAGAAGTGTGGTGTGCAGCGCTTTGTGACCCAAGGAAAAGGTGCTTTATCAAATGACTATGGGATTGGATTGTGCTTACATTTGTCCCCTGTTTATCTTATAGATATAGATGATGATGTCCGGCAGAGTATACTAGAAGCTCCAACCCAAGCTGTAGCGCTCAACGATTCCAGACAGCAGGGTACACCTATTAAGGAATGTAAGCATCCGTCTCAAAATTTCTTGAAATTATGGAGCATAATATAATGTACATATATATCAGGCTTTGAGGAAGTATATTGTGGACTATTTATCCGAGGTTGGTCTGACAAGTACTATTTTCCCCAGAGGGGCAAAGCCCAGAGGGAAATATAGTATTGCCAGACCAAGCGAGGATTAATAATTCCCACTATGCTTTGGAAGTAAACGCCTACTATAAATCCTACTTTTGATAAATTAGAACCAAAATCTATGCGCTGAGCTTGCAGAGTCCGGTAACTTCCGTTAATTTACCTACTTTTTACTAATCCACTGCGCTCAGCGGAACATGGATTAGTGCCTGTGCTGATGCATCATGGGACTAGCCTGGGAGAGACAGCTTACTGACCAGTGCACCCGAGAGATTAGCTAAATATCCAGTTTTCTTAAATGATGACATCCGTATATTTGTATAGCGCAAAATTTATCAAGGTCTGTGCCACGCAACATCAGACTTGAAATAAATTTAGTCATGTAAGGCTATTTGAACCAATCACTATACAGGATTAATGTATGTAGGATATGCTCATGAACATCCCTGAAATATACATCAAACCCATGGCACTATATGCACTTCTTCTGGGATCTTCCTGAGATAATTCATTTCTGTTTTGTGCTTCAAAATATAGGTGTAATGCCTCAAAATATGGCTTGAGTACTTCATGAAATGATAAGTGGGGGTCGGAGGCATATGAGGGTTGATCATTGCATGGAAGTGGAGTGTTAAGAGTTTGTATGAATTTCAAATAAAGGGGAATTCTTTTTTTTTCATAATTACATCATTCATCCTGTCTTGTTGAATTTCTCATTTGCCCTTGTGAGGGCCTCCTTTATTTAAAATAACAACAACATTTTTCCTATGGCTAATTTTGTATGATTCAATTCATATGGTCATTGTTTGTGACGGCCTCGTTCCCTCTACATCCCTCTAAATTTATGTTATTTTCTTTCTATCAGGTACCCGAACCTTAGTCCTCGATTCCTCTGCAGATTCTAGTGATATAGATGACAGTCCAGTCAAACAGGTAGGAAAATTACTCATTATTGCATCTTTGTGAAAATTACATTTTTAAATTGTACTTTGACTCTGTCCATAGACTGTGTAGGGTTTCACGAAGCTCCTTTTCAAATATATCTGTAAATGTCACAAGATGGTTCATGAAATGCTCAATTGTGGAGGGGGGGTATGATCAGTTGTCATGCTAGTAACTAACTCGCAAAATTGCTTAATAGCCAATCGGATTGAAGTTTTTTAGTAGCTTATAACAGTTATCACTTTCTCATATTGAAATAATTAATTTTTTATATAGATGTTGGAGAACATTATGATAGTTTGATAAAGATTTGTGCGATCTTGGTTCTTCTTGTAGTATTGTAGATTTGCAAACACTAATTATCTCAGATGCTGTACCATTGTGATACCATAGTATATAAATAGCGATTAGGCATGAGTGCGATGGTGCGAGATTTCACATGAGGTGAAAGAAAGATGTTCTATTCAACGATGCGTTAGCCGAGTTGAAAAGACATTTCTCTCTTTCACCGAATGTGAAATTTCGCACCATTGCACGAATAAGAATATTCGCTATTTGTGTTGTACAACGCCTTGGAATCTAGCGAAAATATAAAGGAAAAAAAGATTGTTTCTATGCTGTAATCTATGAAAAGGGAGCAAAAGTATTGAAAGCAAAAAGCAAAATCCCACAAGCGCACATGATCTTGGACAGCATTGCGCATTTAGCCAGCAGGCTATACACGCATTGTCACCTTATCTGAGCTCAGTGAACTAAATCGCATTGTGACGTCACCTCCTAAAGCCGTGGAACGGTACATTTTGGATGGTACGTCTTGTGTGCAACGTTATGAATGTTTGACATTCAGCCTTCCATTTGCTCGCGTACAACAAGCTAAGTAGGCACTGTACAATGTTGTTTGTTCTGTGTCATTATAGTGTGTAGAGTAAATTAGGGTCAACAACAAAGTAACTTTCATCATTTGAGATTGGCATTTTAATACTGAAGGTAATTTAATACTGAAGTAACCATTAATTGCAAATGTATTTGTCTATTTTGGGCATTTTCATAAAGTTTATACAGCCCCCCTATTTTAAGGCCACTTTTTAAATCATTTGCCTGTTTTCCAGTTGACGTGAGTAGTTTATATTAATCTTGCTTTTGCGGTTTGTGAAATGGGGGAAATGTAGAAAAATGAGTCCCATTTGTTGAATTCAGGATTTGTGATTAATAATTTCAGGCGAGGAACGTGTATGATGATCCTACCCAAATATGTGACAGTGTAGTCTCGGATTCAGGCTCAGAGACAGACATTGAAGATCCAAGTATGATTCCTGAAACTCAAGCTGATGTCACAGGAGCAAGTGAAGTTGGTGAGTTTGAAACTCTTCAAGTTCTTCTATTACTTTGTTCATTAAAATTTTGCTTTAGTTCAGGTTCAAAATCGTATAAGAAGAGGGCCCTATGTCTGCACTATTAAAGTTTGACTTGAAATTATGAGTTTCTTTAATACGATAAAAAAATTGTAGGGTGCTTTATACAAATTACAGGTGGGCTGACTAACTAATAAAAACAAAAACAAAATCTATGTACAGGTAATCAAAGGTTTTAGTATTTGTAGTATTAGTATTATTTGAAGAGTAAAGTGAGCCACAATCAAGCAATATATATGAATTTCTCATGATAATCCGTGGCATGTCATTTTTGTCTCGCCTGCAAAGCAGAGCGAGACTAGGCGCCGCTTTTCCTACCTCGGCAGCGGTGACATCAATATCAAATGATAACCGAAGCTAAAGTTTTTGAAATGACATCATAACGTGTTTCAGGTCACACAACCAAGGTCAAAGGTCATTTAAGGTCAATGAACTTAGATTCTGTTTGGGGAATCAAAACGAAATCCTAACCAAGGATAAGTTTATTTTAATATCATAATTCTGAAAATATATGGATCTTGTTCATGAACTTGGATATAGAGTAATCAATCATCAGTGAACATCCTGTGTGAGTTTCAGGCCACATGACCAAAGTCAATGAACTTTGGTCATGTTGTTGGTATTTGTTGAATTGCCATCATAGCTTTGAAAGTTTATGGAATACGGACATAAGGTTGATCAAGTATCACTGATCGTCTTGCACAAGTCTTTGGTCACACGATCAAGGTCAAATGTCATTTAGGGTCAGTGAACATAGTATGTTATCATATGAATGGTGTTTTTTGTGAATGATTATTTTATAGTAGTTTTCAAAGTCAGCACCACTGCTATATTGAATCGCTTAATGCAGTTGAGACTGCCAGAGGCGCTTCATTTGTTAGATTAAAAAGGTTCTGTCTGTGCCCCCATTTATTTTACACACAATACACAGATTCTGAATGAGGGAGTCTGTATTTTAGGCAATATCTGTGTCAAGTTTGTGGTCATTTTTTGTTTTCTTTGAATAGAATTGCGAAGATATGCAAACGCATAGACAGCAGGCACCGTGCAGACTCTGGGCATAACACCGTAACATTTGATTTTAACACATTTATTCCTGAAATACTGATAGTATTCCTTTTATATTGTCATTGATTAGATGAGATGGCTACCATAGCGATTGATCAAGATGATGAAATCTTGAAGGATAGAAGAGAGGATAAAACGGACAGCTCAGAAGGAGACAGACTGAATGCACCACAACCACCCAGTAGTGACGATAACACCGAGTTGGACAGTGACATGGGGAATACCTCTCAAGAATATTTCTTGAATTACAGGACTAATGAAGCTCCTGGAGATGAGACGCCCTCCAATCCAGCTGACATTGAGGTACCTTCTAGAGCAGCTGACATTGAGGCTACACAACCTTATCAAGGTCACTCAGACGATGACAACACAGACGAGATGCCGTCTAAACCAAGTGACATTGAACCTACACAACCTTATCAAGGTCACCCAGATGATGACAACACAGACGAGATGCCGTCTAAACCAAGTGACATTGAACCTACACAACCTTATCAAGGTCACCCAGATGGTGACAGTGCAGATGAGACGCCTTCTAGACCAGATGACATTGAGGCTACACAGCCTTATCAAGGTCTTTTAGATGATGAAGGTACAGAGGAGCCAACACCCACTAACCAAGACAAAGTTAATGTTACCAACCTTGAGGCTACACAGCGGTATGGTGATATCAACAAGGACAAGACAACGGAAGAACCAACACCTGCATTGTCAGTCACCATGGAAATGCCATCATCTGCTACCATGGTATTTCCTTCCACTCAAGCTGATGATGCCAAAGAAAAGCAACCTGATTCATGTGATGATGATGAGACAGACCCAACCGTGCCGTATCACACTGGAGATGATGTTGCCATGGAAACAGGTGATAGTGAAATAGAAAGCACTCAGGCTTATGGAATGCAGGGTGGTAACACGGTAAGACACACAATGATGTCTTTGATGCAATTGTTTTGTCCCCATGAATCAAAATCAAAATGCTATCAGTATCAATTAATACTCTTGTCAGTAAGCATCTGAATGCAAATTTAATATTTTTAGAAATTTGATTAGGACTCTTGATATTGCTATTCCAGCATTGTGCATAATTGAATTTTATCGAGCACAAGAAGGGCAACCGTAGTATTCCCCAGGTATCAATAGGTCTTAGTGTTCATAACAGTTTGGCTTTAAACTTGACTATCACTCATACATCCGATCCATTTGTTTTTTCATAGCAAGTTCCTGATAGTCAAGATGGTGATGACGAACCCACTTCTTCCAGATTTCCAGTCTTCAAGACCCAGTCGCCTTCAAAATCCTGCCTGAAACAACCAAATACACCAGACAGAAAAGCAACAAAAGCCAGGAGAGTCATGTTTCAATCTACCGAGGATGAAGAAAGTAGCCAGGAAACCGATGGAGATACTGAGCCTTTGAAACGCAGTGTTCGGTCTAGAGGACAGGCTAAAGGTAGTAAGAGCCTTGGGGTAGATGAGGAACAGTCAACATCCAAAGGAAGTAGGAGAAGCAGTTCCAGAGTGTCGCAGAGGAAGGAAGATGAAGAGGTGAAAGAGGCTCAAAATGTTGTTTCTGGACGGAAGGGTAGAAGATCCAAAACTGTAGAAGATGCAGCCATGAAACCTGGCCAAAAGAGGAAAGCAGATGCCTTAGAACAACCATCTGCTTCCTCAGCCATGGTGAACAAAGTTGAAAGCAATACAAAGAGGGAGAAGAAACAAGGAAGGCATAAGATAGAAGATGAAATAAAGGAAGATACTGTTGATGGGGCACTGACTGTGACTGATGCTAAACCAACTAGGAAGAAGGACTTTGACGAAGAGAACCCAAGGCCTTCATCAGGCAAGGAGTCAAAGGTCAAAGATAAGAGGAAGCTATCCGATAGCAGCATCTCATCCGTTGGATCTGAAGGAAGTAAAGCGGGAAGAGCATTAAGAACTATTGTACAGATAGGGAAGAAACTCACTAGGGGTAGCAAGAGAGGGAAAAAGAGTGTTGGAGGTGGTGAGTCAACTAATGACTCTCTTCCTGTTGTGACAAAGACGCTACAGAGTACTGCAGAAGTTATTGACGATGGTGATAGTGATGATACTGCATCAATATCCTCTACTGCATCAAGCATAAGGGACTTTGAAGAAGCAAAACCCAGCACAATACCGACAAGAGGTACGAGGAGTCGGAGGAGTAAGGTTGCTGATGAACCTGATAGCCAGTCTTCATCAGGCATCAGGAGATCACAAAGGGGAGGAACTGAAAAGAAAGAAATGACTCCTCCAGAGGAGAGTAAAAAGAAAGTTGGTGGTAGAGCGAAAAAAGGAGTAGCTCCAGAAACTGTTGTTACAGAAGTAGATGGGCCATCAACACAGAGTAGTAGCAGGACGAGGAGAAGTGAAAGATCTACACAAGGAGATGAGCTAACCTCGCAGGACGATAGTCAGAAAGGTGTATCTACAAGAGGAAAGAAGAGCGAAAAGAATGAGGAGGAGGTGAAAAGTAGAAGGACTAGAAGGGGTGCTATGCAAGACGCCAAACCAGACACTCAAGAAACGAACCCTAAAGGAAATGAAAATATAAAAGCCGTAGAACTTAAGTCTGAAATGGGTAAAACAAGTAAAAGAGGCAAAACAAAAGCTCAAAGTTCTGCTGAGGGTGAGCAAAATGTCTCTGCAGATGCTTCGATTCGGGAAGATAAAGAATCTCAGGAGGCTGGCTCAAAGAGGAAGAGAAATGCCACGAGTGAAAGTCAGGAAGGTTCTACTAAAGACACAACAGAGGTAAATGTTAGGCAAAGTGGAAGGAGAAGAACATTACCTGCAAGGTTTGTTGATTCCGAAGTGAAAGGTAAAGACGGTGAAAAGAAAGCAGCATCAGAGCATGAAGTGGAAGACAAGACCAGTGCCGATGCTGGTGTGTTTGCTGTCCCCAAAGCTGTTGGAAGACCTTCCAGGAAAACGCAGAAGAAAGAACCATCGCCTTCATCTCAAGGAGAAGTAGAGTCTGAGATGGTTCAGACCAGTTCTAGAGGGAGAAGATCAACAGCAAAGGTCAAGGAGGAAGTAGCAGAAAAGGAAAAATCAGAGCAGCCGGTTAAAGAAAATACTAGAGGTAGTAGAAAAAGGGGGCAAGAAGTTCTTGCTACAAAGCCAGCTGCAGATTCGAAAGGTGAGGAGACCATGGCCACTCCTAAGCAGAGAAGAGGATTGGCCGCAGCAGTTAACACCTCTGAAGGCCCATCGAAGGTAGAGATGTCAGAAGACCTGAAAGAAGATGCCAAAGAGAGCCGAAGAAGAGGAAGACAGAAACCTACAGAGGATGCAGCAGCATCTGAGAAAATCCTGGTTACTCCCTCTTCAAGAAGGGGTCAAACTTCAGTAGCAGCGTCGCCAGCTAAGACTTCTAAAGATGCCGAAAGAGATGAACAGAGCAAAGAAGCTAAGAGCACTGAAGCGGTGAGGTTCTTGTTTATTTTGATATCGTTATATTTGTACTCTACAGAAAAGCAGTAGGCCCTAACACATTTGGAATTTACAATTGTACAAAATGTAGTTGATACATCTTAAATGGTTTCTAACAAAGTTGATTATCTCTGGTCTGGATTTGCTTTAACCTTTATTCTTCCCAAAGTATTTTACCAACTAACATTAGTGCGAGTGATATTAGACCTTTTACACTAAGCCTTAGTGTGGTCAAGCTTTTACATGTATTCTACTGATTTCATAATAATCTTAGAACCTACATATAAACAGTCACATTTTGACAGTGAATTATACTGTTTAATATATCTACCACAATTTGTTTAAAACTTATCAACAAATCATAAATAAACAAATAATAATGAATGATTGTAAATTTATCATATATCATCAAACAGTGTAATTGCAGAATGGCTATCCATATCAGAAATTTGTTTGACAGCTCTGAACAAAACTCCTAAAATAAATATTCATTGATCACTGTTTTTGTATTCACATTTGAGCAGGCCAAGATGAGAGGAAAGAGAGGTGCCACTTCTCTCACGCCCTCACCTACCTCCTCCCCATCTTCAGCAGCCAAGAGATCCAGGCAAACCGCTGTGTCATCGCCCTCTATCAGTCCTGCGAGAAGGTCTACGCAGAGACGTGTTGGTGAAAACAAACCAAAGGTCATGTTTACAGGGGTCATGGATGACTCGTGGCAGAAGGTAAGAAATCTCTAACCTGTGTTAATTTATTAGTTTTACTTCTGGCGAAAGGAGTTCAAATATCAAAGAAAATTGGAAGGCCCATCGACCAGTGGCCAGAGATAGCCAAAGGGACACTTGTTCCCATTGAAGGTTCTCCCATCACTGGTCAATGGTTTACAAACATATAAACATTAAAATCAATAAAACATACATGCTCATAGATGGTGGGTTGTGAATCAACCCCTGCACTCGCTGACTTTTTACTTTTTAAAATCTTTTTCATCTATACCAAATTTGTAATGCCCAGGTACATGTTTTCCAAAATAATACAACATTTTGTAAATGGATCATTCTTGAGGAAAGGTCACGATTCATGAAATTGATGACTGAACCGTCTTTCGGCCCATGACCCAAAGGCCTGTTTCCTCCATTATTTCTTTGAAACTGGAACTAGTATCAGATTAGAGGTTGAGGATTTCAAGGTTCATTGTCAAGAATGCTCATTATCAAGAAAAGTGTTTTCTTTCATAATTTTGTATGCAGGCTGTAACCACATTGGGAGGGGAGCTTGGTAACTCTGTAGACGACTGTACTCATCTGGTAACGGACAAAGTCCGGAGAACTGTCAAGTTCTTGTGTTCAATGGCCCGTGGTATTGTCATCGTAAAACCAACATGGCTCGATGCTTCTATGAAGGCTAAGGCATTCATCGGTGAGATTCATATGCTTTGCTGATTTTACGTAGACCCTGTCCTTTTTAAAGTGTTGTCCCAAAGAATCTTCATAAATAAACCAAATCATTTTTCCACACCAGAACTTATGTTGTTATCTTGCTAGTAAAAAATATTGCCCAAGTCAAAAGGATTTAACTGATGCAGATTTTACTGTGAGTACTAGAGATATACAAGTAGGTATTTCGTAAAGCTGTTCATGAGTTACCAATGACTTTCCATGTGACTGGGGATCCTTTTTTGTCTTGGGGAATATATCCCTAAGTATGTAGCTGCCTGGAGACCTAGGAAGATGTTCCAGTCGTGCATAAAGTCATTTGTGACCTTACGAACATCCTTATGGAATGCCCACCACCTCGGTCTATCGATGTCTAATTTTAAAAGTGAATATTTCATGCATTGATAAATGTGTTCCCTGTACAACAAAATGAATATGATTAATTGTTCAATTACACATAACTGTAAGTCAGTTGGGCAATGAATGTGTAAATTTTTTTTAATCAATTAGAAATATCAGTCATTTCTCTTAAGGATATATTCGAGGCCACATTTTTCCGGCCTTGGCCTCGGCCCGAGTCATTTGTAAAAGTCTGTGGGAGAATGATTTCTCCAGTGTTCTCTTGATTCAGAAGTATCCACCTCGGGGACATCCCTCCACTACATCCCTATGGAAACGTATATTGAATAAATTGATATCGGACAAGTTGGCTGATGTTCCCTTGCTATCTCTCAATTTCTGATAGATCCGAGTCCATACCAGCTGAAAGACAAGGCAGCCGAGAGGCAGTATAGCTTCAGTCTGAATGTGTCCCTTGACAAAGCGAAAGAAACCAAGCTCTTTGATGGATACAAACTCCATGTAACTCCTGGTGTCAAGCCCGACCCTCAGCAGATGAAGGATATCATCAGATGTGCTGGAGGAGAGGTAACAAACACTTTACCATCACTCCTAACTATGTGCCTGCGACCTGATTTTTTAATAAAAACGTAAAATTTGATGTGGAGATTGAGACATGAAACATCTTACTGTGTAAAGTTCTAAATCATTGTACAGTATTTATGTTCAATCTGCAACAAAGCTACCATCATTATTAGAATAAAAGCAAATTGAATATCTAGTCATAATGACATCATAGCAATCGGACACTTTGAAACAAATTTGGTCTTTACTGCAAAAATAAAGGTGAGCAATCATCCAATATTATCATACTTGCGGTTAATTAGAACCTCAATTTTCACTCACATTTTCAGAAAATAAGCACAATATTATTTTTTTCCCATTATCGGAGTGTGGACTAGTTGCGAGGTGTGCAGAGGCCATTGGTGGTTTTCATGGCTTCATTTAACAGCAAACAAACTGTCCAGAAGTGACAGCATTTCTTGTTTTTTATGCTTTGCAAACAGATTTCTATATGAAAACTCACTGATATCTAGCTGCTTTCAAAACTGCTACAAAACAGCAATAAATGAGAGACTTTTCAGCATTAAAACAGTCTCTTCATACTTTAAACAGAGGGAAGAAAAGGGTTAATAAACATTTAAAAAACAATGAATTGCAGAAGTTGCCTTTCTAACTTATAGGGATGCCACATTTTAGGCCATAGCAAACAAAATTTTTGTGGGTTCAAATATGCTCATTCTAGATTCCAGGGGGGTGGGGTGTCTGTGAGACCCCCCCCCCCCTTCATGGCCATATGATCCCCCACAATTGCTTGGCCTATTGAGGGATCAAAATCAGGATAATTGTAATAATAGTAATGGGCATTTATATAATATGATTTTATAATATACCAGATCCAGTCTGTAGAGTACCGGAGATTATTATAAGAACTTATAAATACCAATAACTGTTCTTGGTCTTACATTCCTCTACTTCTCTTCACAGTATGTTGCCAAGTTACCTACCAAACATATTCCCCAATTGGTAATAGTGTCATGTGATGGTGATAAATCGCTGTGGGCGGGGCCTCGTAAGGCCGGTATCCCTGTGGTCTCATCGGAGTTCATCCTAACGGGAATCCTCAGACAAGCCATCCTTCTCGACGACTATCAACTCAAATAGGGATGAATAGGATTAGCAGCATTCCATCTCGTCCAGTGAGGTTGTCTATCAGTTGTGTTAACACCAGCTAACCCTTAAAGCTGCTATCGCTCTGTACAGTGATCTACATGTATAAGCTGTTCCAAATGCACGTATTGTAGCATGTTCACACATGCATACTAAGTACATGTACCTCTGAAATAAAATCTGGCGCAGGGGGAATATGTTACTTGCACAATTGGGGTTATTGTAAGCTTGGCAGGGATTGAAAACCCAGCCATGGTACTCTGCCTTTGAGCAAGGTATTTGATCTATATGCACTGTTCTTCTACATCTTGGGATGTTAATGTTAAGCAAATGGAACTGTTGGTAATTGGAAGAGCTATGTTGTGGTTCTGACGTTGTATTCATAGATAAGTTTGACTCCCACTGCAGCTGAGCATGAATCCATCTGTTGCCACTCTGCACCCAGGTGCTAAAAGGGTACCTGGTACGTTGTGAAAGTCATTGTAGTTAGTCCAGGATTGTGTGCACCTCATTGACTGGAATACTCCCCAGGGAGTGGAGGATGTCCATTCATCTTGTGCAGGAATGTCTGAATGAATCCTTTGACTGGAGTAGTAATAACTTTGTGAATGCTAAGATACATACTGTACATTGTATGGTTTATTTATATTGCTTTATAGCTCCATTAACAACAGTTTTATACATGATTCTTTGAATTTATTTAGTCTATTCAAACACAGTGGCTCGTATTCTGAAGTCGGGTTTAACTTAAACTCAGGTTTCAAGTTGTGGTTTAAGTATGGACAGCCAATTGTTACATAATTACTAACAGTAGAGATATCATACTTTCAGCTCATTTGGCTCTCAAATTATTCATAATTGTGTAGGAAGTATAAATAGATGATTGTCTTCACCATCAATGAATCAGAAAAGAGCACGGTAAACATAAGAAACATACAACTTAATAAAAATTTCAACACTTTTGGCTTCTCATAATACCTGACTTCAGAATACGGGCCATTGTGACAAAAAAACTGGCATCAATTTGTATTCCTAGCTGATGGGATGTTATGTACAAAAATTAATTTTTCAGAGGCAGGTGACACTTTTCATGCCCTGTTGGGAAAAGCTCAAGACTGCTTGAAATTGTGGAAAATAGAGACTGCTGTGGATGAGAATTTAGAAAAAAAGTCACTTGTTTTATATCAGGCCACCCAAAAATGAAAATAAAAATGTATCTTAATAAGACTGATATTGTCACATTTTTTATAAGGATATATGCTATGATTCACATTCCAGATGGAAGGTTGTTTTTATTGTTTTTAATGTAAACAATATGAAGTGAAATCTCGGAATGCATATATGTTGTACTATCTTTCTCCTTGCGTGCCAAACACACACATCTCTTGAATGGAATATTCCTTTACATGCCACCCTGTATCTTTGTTGTATTGTCAGCTTGTTTACACCTATGTACCATTTCCTGGGTTGACAGAATCCCTTCCAGTATGGCCAAGTTACTGTAATTTGATATAACCATGTTTTATTTATAATGCAAAGAAAACATATTTCCTGACAGATGAATAGATTAGTCTTAATCTTAATGTGAATATGCAATTTCACAACTTTATACAGCATCTAATATTGCAAGACATATTTTAGTAGTATTGGTTTCAAGTCAAGGCATGAAGTTGTTTGTGTTTTCATGATTTTTTTTATTGCATAATTATTAAACTCATTTTTGGATTATTGAGAAGGTAAAATTCTCCTTTTTTACACTGTACATGTTGATAGATACAGTGTGGCAATTCCATAAAATGATCAACCTTCTTGTACATCCGACCCCCACTTATCTCAAGTTTCACTTAACTTTATGAATTGTCCAATTCCAATGAATTTACCAAGTCTGTGATGTTTCTTTGGGAACATCAAAGACTTTCATGAGAACCAGAAATCAGAGACAGAAAATTTCATGAAGGTCCCACATTTAGCGGGTCAGACGTACATATTTGAAGGAATTGCCCTATTTTCATATCAGATCAGTCTTTTATTTCTATATGTCACGCACAGTTCTTGAAGATAAATGTTGTCTTTGATATTGTTATATAATGGAGGCATGCTGTTTTGGTTGTAATGCATGTTAAGTTTCAGATTGGAAAAGAAATTACTCTGTCCTACATGTATCCCCTTTTCCATCCTTTATTATCTCCGATGTCAGGTCCGTTCACTGGGTCCAAACATTCAATCTAGTCATATTTGCAAACTTGACTATATTTAGCATTGTAGATATTTTATGAATATTCCCGCAAGTCTTTTTATGCACCAAAGAATGTAAATATTGTATAGAATACATTTTGTAAATTTGTTTTAATTCATTTGCCTTCTAGAGTACGGAAGTGTGATGTCATAAATTTTCAATTTTGCATGTCAGTGTTTTTTATACCATATTTTGGTAGAGCGTGATGAAAAACACGGTCACACAACCCGCATTTGGTGGGAATCAGTCCATGGGGGCCTTAGATATGACCTCATGAATGCATAATTAGCCCCATTGGCCCGATTCCCAACATTTTGAACCAGGCCAATAGTACATCGACTTAAATGGGGCTAATTATGTATTCATGAGGTCATTTCTGCGGCCCCCATGGTAGGGTTTTGCATCATGATCTACCAAAACATTGTATCACAATGGCTGAACTGCCAAAAGGATTATCTTGTGGCACCTTCACTTTGGTATTCTATACATGTCATATGTAGGCCTATACCATTTTATTGCAGTCATATCTCCAAACCAACGCCAATCATCTACATATTAAATCACATAGAGAATGATGGGATTGGAGTCAATTTGACCGTTATGCCTGCTTCATTATGTTGAACAGGTTATAAATAAAACAAAAAATTGCCAAAGGAACTTGATTTTGTTGAGTACTTTATTTGCATCTTAAGATTATTAGACATTTTTAAATCATACATCTTACATGTACATTAATGGTTGTCCATAAATGCATTATATTCACAAGCACATATGTATTAACCATACAGAATATCAATAGTGCAAGCCATTATAGGGTACATAGATGGCTAGTAAGAGCAATGAAGAGGAGCAATGAAGAGAAAAAAACTGCTAGCCATTTAACAAAACTGAGACCAGGGTCACGTAACACAAAGGTTAGCAATCAATCATCCACTAGATTTTAAGGATTGATTGTACACTGTAGTCGGGGCAATCAATCGTAGCAAAATGTTCTACGACTGCTAAGCTTTGTGTTACAGACCCAAGGTGCTATGCCCGTACAGTGCTCATGAAGACAAACTGTATTTTGGCAAAATCATAAATTCACCCTCAAGAGGTGAGAATTATAAGAAAAAAATATATAATCCTGCAGTCATAATCACGCGGAAACAGTAATTGAAAGCAATCACTAATTCCTTTACATTGGCAATATGCAGGATCCAAATAGATGGTATGTTTTCCAATCCAAATCTAAATTTATTTCTAAACTTTCCAAACCACCAATAATTTTGATAATTCGTCGACCAAAAAATATTGAAGAGCTGCTTATTTAAAGGGCAATGTATAACTAGCTTTGCCCATAATTAATCCTTGCCGAAGGCACATAACAATAGCAAAGTAAACAGAAAATTTACAAGTTGTGCATTATGCCTATTCTTGGGCTAAAATGACTTTTTATTCCTCAAAAAGTATTTTAAAATACATATTCAAAATCAATTCATTTCTGGTAGGGGGTTAAATCTTTCTTGAATGTATGCACCTCAACATTCAATTTGATTGTAACGACTTTGATACATATATTTTATCTACTTTTGGTAAAGTTCAAGAGAGCATCTTCAGGGTCCCGTAACACAAATGTTGGAGATTGATCGTAATCTTGATCTTTACAATTGATTGTAAATTGCGGTCAATGGAATCAATCGTAGAAAAATGTTCTGCGATCATTGCTCAGTTTTGTGTTATGGGCCCCTGGTCCTAATTTTGGTTGGAAACCACATGAGCCACCTTTGGTTTGTAAAAAAAAAAAAAACATTCAGGAAAAGGCAACAAAAACTGAAAATGAAAAAGAAATTGAAAAGAAATACAAATAGCACCATGTCCTAAAAGAAGAAGAATAGAGAGTGAGATAAAGGTTGAGAGTGAGACAGAGAGGAGAGGGAAAAGAGAGAGAGGGGGGGGGCTAATGAATTTGCAACAATGCTTGCAATTTTCACATTTCATACAAATTATACAAAAATAATAGAGGCCCGATTCCAGAAAAAAAAAACATGATATATTTACTTCCTTTTCATCCCTTAGTGCTGCTTTAAAGAGAAAGTCAATTATTTACAATAGACCAGTTCGTAGTTACTTATGGTACAATTTTGGTCAAATGACCTTTCATTTCTTTCACTATGATAGGCAGATTTCAAAGCAAGATATTTCGTAAGCATGCCTTACATAGCAGGACGAAGAAATTGAATAGACCAGGTGACTAGAATAGCACACCAATGAACACTTTATGAAGGTATTTGTTGCATTCCTACTTTGAATGCATATCATAGCATGTTGCACAATGTACTTGGCAAACTGTGAAATACCAGTCGTTCGTGGACGCATTGTTGTTTTGGGATGTAAATGAAAAACAAAATTCAAAAGAATATATGAATAATCAAGAGATCAATGCAGGTGCTTATCTCATTAGATTTTAAACCACCATGTCATTTTAGTACAAATGACCTTCCTCTGATCATGCGCAGAATCTTTTGATCATGCACAGAAAGAAACTACGAACTGGCTTATCCTTTGCATTGTTCCGTTGTATTGCAATAACACATGTATAGACAACATACTACGGTACTACTGCATGGTATATCTAAATACAATAACTGTTACTTTGTAATTAATGCAACTACAAGGTACTTAAGAATGCCCTTTATAATTCATATGTTACATTTCAAACTTATTTTCTAAGAATAAATGTTCAACTGCAATTTGATTTGCATTGAAGACAACTTGCCAGAAATTAATTTCGCTTGAATTTGTAAATACAGTGCGAAAAAATACAAGAAAAGAAAAATTATCAATCATTAGTCAGGACTTAATAGAATCTCCTCTTTCACCTGGTATAACATAGAAGATTTCTTATTCACACATGAGTAATAACAATATGAAGAAAGGATACCAAAAAGTCAATTTGCGTGTAGTTTTTGTCTTTCAAAAAGAAATTCACAAGTCTAAAATGTACACATATTCTTTAATTTGATACTTTAATCACAGAAAATGGTAAAGAAATATAAAGTTCTCTTTACTTTAAAAAAATAATGCTTAAATCTAAATAATTTACAAAACAAAGACTTAACTTGCTACATGTAGCTGTCGGACTTAACTGTCAGACTAAACACACTATTTTGGTGACGATCAGCTATGCATGAAATCTTTTAACTGTGAGATAGCAATGGTGAAAACATATATGTTTAAAGAAATTAAGGAAAAACAAGCATTAATTCAATGCGACAGAGAATTAGAGTTGTTTCTTATCCGTTTTCTTCAATTGAGGTTACCATAACAAATTACAGAGCAAATATTGAACTTTTTACATGTAGGAGAAGGCGGGGTAAGTTGTGACAGTTTTTTGCTTTTTGCATGTTAGAATTGATATGAATAATAATCTTGTCAAAATAAGTACCTTTCCTTAAAATTTGATTCTTCTGGAATATTTTCCACCTATATATAACTTTCTATCCCCACACTGAAAGTCATTGTGACCTTTGAAAAAAACGATCTCAAATAGCTCAACTTGCCCCATATATGGGGTAAGTTTGAGCCACATTCTGGGGTAAGTTGAGCCACAAAAACTATGTACAAAATGTATGAGGGGAGAACCAGCATGTCACTTTTTTGTTTAAATTCTTTTCACTTGCTAATTCTCTATAAATACTAATATTCTTTAAAAGGAAAAGAGCAGTCATGTAAATTTGCTCCTTTCAGCCAGCATTTCAATCGATTTTTACGGTTTGTTTGTTTTTTAAGATACATTACCACAGGAATTACCATGGCTCAACTTGCCCCATGCTGTTTGGCTCAACTTACCCCAGTGCGAACTTAGTGCGATAATTTTGTATCCACACATTTAGTATGCATCCATCATATATAAAAGACTATGACAAGAATGAAGATCCATACATGGACTAATAATGTTGTTATCATGTCTTCATTATATTTAAAGATGTGTGTGTTTATAAAGCACTTATCTATTTCACACTCTTTTTTACTTTTTTGGCTGAAATTCATATTTTTCCCTCTAAAAACTACTTTTGGTTTCAAAGTTGAAAACAATGTGGTGGGGTTAGGGGTTATGCTATGGGTCATCAATACATGACACCACCGCAATGTCTGACTCATTCATTATTGGCCTGGGGCTGGTGGCTCAACTTGCCCCTATGCTCAACTTACCCCGCCTTCCCCTACATGTGACGTTCTTTTTTAAATTCAGATACCATCTGCCAGTTGACTTCATTAATATCCAATCTTCAAATTAGTTTTACACACTCATGCGCGAACAAGGAGTCATCTAAATTATACCGAATGAAAAGGGAGACTAAGATTTACAATGATAGGCCATTTGTATTTGTGATTAAGTTTTGACAGATCATTGATAATTCTCTTCTTTTTTTTTGTTGGACCATGGACCTTCTACCGACTAGTATGGAAAGATGCACTGTATAGTGTATCGCTATTGTTCTTTGCAATACATGAAGTCAGAATTTAAAATCAAACTAATAAAATTAAATAATTAAGAGCCAAAAGTAAACAATAAAACAATATCATTGTTAGACATTAATATTGATAACATCTGCAATAATTTGAGAATTTATGAAGATACAGTATGACTTGCACCATGAATTCAACTCGATACTTACATACCTATCAGTCTACAAGAAGCACACATAATTACACAATTGCTTTCAGGTATTTCATACCAAATACAAGGAGATATCTACAAATACGGATTGACTGTGCTACGAGCCTGCATACTAGTTTGAAAACCGCCTTCACTTGCATCTTAAGTTAATTCCGAAGAGTTGTATTGATTATACCTCCATGCTTTTACATGTATATTCCATTGAAAATGGTGCAGAGTGCAAAATGTTGCATTGGTAGAGGGAACTTGAGGAGGGCTTGGTTAAGGGAGGGGGGTGCAACAAATAGAGTAAAGCGAGGGAAGGGGGTGAGGGTGATCTCTGTGAGTGCGACGTGAACCCCGCTAGGCTCGTAGTCGGGGACTAAATAGAATCGGATTAAAACATGGATGCTACATATTACTGACAGACTTAATACAATATAGGTGCTTATTAATTTGTCTGTTTAATCTAATACAGACTACAGATGGTGCTATCCAATATGTCAGCTTTAACTGGCGAGTGCATACAAGGAAGACATGGATCAAATAGAACGACACAGGGAAGGGGATCAACAAACTGCTGTGTTCATACCTGAAGAAAAGGCAGAGTAAAAAAAATGCCCGTGTGAACAGCTCTGGACTGATAAAATGCAAATGTAAAGATTACGTGCATACTGCATCGACATAGGTTTCTTAGTCATGTTAGTACTTATTGTAATTGAATTTGAAACTATCGATACTAGAAAAAAGCAATAAGATCTTAAAACAGGCTTGAGCATGAAAAATTCAAAATCCCCCTTTCATATCAGATGTGAGAAATTCCAGAGCCTTTTGGCACATATTTTTCATTTATACATACAAACACTTGGGTGGTTAACTTATTGGATTCTCTTCGAACTTATTTTGAGATCGTTACCACAACTGGTATATTTTTTATCTTTAATATTAAGGCCTGATTTGTATTTGTTACTTTGATCAGTGTTTAATCAAGTTTTAAAATCAACTATGATCAATCAATAAGATTGTTTTCATGAACCTGGATAAGATATTATTGAGAATTAAAGATTTGATTTTTAAAAACCTAAACTCAATCAATTATGACTCCAGGTAGGAACACAGCAGTTATAAGCAACGTTTCTTAACGACATTGCAGACTAATCCATATGCAGCATCTTAACACGTGCCCATTTGGCTTAAGTGTGAACGCAGTCAAAAACAACATTCAACCCTTACTGTACATGTACAATAACAATGATGATCATTAATAAACAACGCATTAAATGAGAACAATCTTTCATATCATATCAAACCAATGGCAACTTCCATAATAGACTTACATTGTTAAACAGAAAATAGCACTTGCTTTTTTTTTTCAAAAAGACATCAAAAGGACATTAAAAAATGAATCAAATCAATGAGATGGAATCAAAATTAAAGGCACAATTCCGTCAAAAGAAACACATCATTCATATGTTGTACACGTAAGTAGACTATCATGGTCACTCATAACACTTCCAATCACTCATCAATTTATGTATACATGTATTATGAAGTAAACAGAAACAATATGCACTAAATAAATTGGGGATATGTCTATGAAGCTATTCCCCCTTTCAGCTCTACAGTATTCAGTGCATGTGAGCACTTAGGTGCAGTGAAGACAGAAAATCTTTAATCAGTTTCATATTTTTGGTCTGTAATATTCCTTCATATTTGGTCTACAATCATCGTAGGGTATCCATCGGATGGTCGTTTCCTGCTAATTATACAATCTGGCGATTTGTGCAATTTTCGCACGAATTCACAAAACATCGCAGGGTCTACAATTATGTTCTGTAGCGTGGAGTTACACAGTGTTTGTCAAAATTGCAGCGTTATACACATCCCAGGGGAATTCTACAAACAGCGCAGGGCTCTAATACAATCAGCACACAGGCATCATACGATATCTGCATGATCTCATTATCATGGCCTCTGTACGGCTTTCCTATGTCTCTCCATGATGCCCAAGACGCAAAATCAAGTCGACACATTACGTGTAAACGATAAAAACTGCCGCCCGTCACCATTTACATGTACATGTAGGATACCCCTTGAGAATCATAGACTTATCCATTGTATGACGGTGACTGCAGGAAATGTCAAATCGGCCAGATTGTGTGAAAGTTAGGAACGCACATTCGGACAGAATTCATCCCATTTAATTTTGATATTTGCATGGGGAAATATGTGTATGTATGCATATACAGTACAAATGCTCATGTAAAACCATGAACACAAACATGTAGAATCTCTGCCCTTTCATCTCTTCCAAAGTAATAGACACTGGGTTGTAACTTTCTTGCGGCAAGGGAAACGATGAAAAAAAAAATTCAGCCATTTCAAATTGGAAGAACTGGACTATTTTAGTTAAAACTTGCTTGATTTGGTCGGAAATTAGATCTTAGAACGCCAATGAAAATTTTGTGTTGAAATCAGGAACCCTCGGAGCCATATAATGTAAAGGTTCTATTTTGGGGGCAAATATTGAGTAACTTTTATTTATAAATTTACAAACATCTGTATGAAATACTACCACTGGGTCCCATGATACACAGCTTAATAATTGAATACAAAATTGATTTTATGATTAAATGTGCATTGTAGCCAATGCAATCAATCGCAACAGATCATTGTATAATCACTTGCTAAGATTTATGTCACAGGGCCCTAGTAGTCCTTTAAAGGGGATCTGTTATTGAGAGGACAGATGTTAATAGTCTGGTAATGCTTCATTTACTTTCAAACATTTTAGTAAAATTACTATTACCTATAAGGTAATGGAGCCTCGTTGCTTCTAGCTTGGGCACTTGGTGAAATTCACTGACAGACAAGGGGTACGACTTGGCAGAGAGCAATTTGTCATAAACAAAGATTTTGGTACCTCATTCTATAAATAACATCAAATGAGAGCAATATGGTAAAGTATATCAACAAATACGAAAAGAAATCATCCTTGTTCATTCTCATAAAATACTGACAAAACAATAGAGCATAAATATATATGCATGAATGATGACTTCATTTGAAGGCATGAGATACAATAACACAAAAGCGTTTTATATTAAATATGCAATGTAATCAACTGTTAATATTCAAAACATTTCACATAAACATGTATGTATCATCAAATTGCATGAATTGTTTGAAGAGAACACTATATGATTCATACACCAAAAATTCATAGATTAGTATCATATGTGAGTAACGCTACATACATGAACACACGGTTGAGTCTTATTCACGCCCTTTACCTTAACATTGTAATTGGAATGTACACAAGTAAATATTTCTATATAATCATAGTAGAATGAAGAGTGAAACAAGGGGGGTGTTTCACAAAGATTGAAGTATGACTTAGAGTCGCACTTTAATACCGAGTTGCGTACGGTATGAAAGGCCTGATCGCATTGGTCAGAACGTGTCATGAGGATGCACGCTACTGCGTATCTATCAACACGATCGCGCGTTGCATATCATGTATGCGTCGACAATTAAGTGCGACTTAAGTCATACTTAAATCTTTGTGAAACACCCCCAAGATCCTTAATTTCTTGGTCTGTACATACTTACAGTAGATATGATTGATATTTTTATAATTATTCATAATGTATACATAATTGATGTTATGGAATAGTAGAGCATACGGGTATGAAACTTGGCATCACTAGACCCTAAACTGGCAAACTGTCTCAATCGAGAAGGGAAGCTACAGTCTTTAATATAGACTTCGTTCCAACTTTAATTTCATATGTTTGAGGGGTAAAGCCGGGTAATAACAACGCGCCTCAGAATAGAATATTTCTAGATAGATGGCGCTATATAAATTCCTATTATTATCAATATTAATCTCTTGGGAAAGGGTGGGAACACACAGAGAAACTGAGATAAAGATTTCAATGCTATGCATGTACCTTTTTAGGAAAGTGTAAAGGCTTATCTTGGTTACATCACAGAGGTGTAAACAGATTTATTCATATCTATAAAAACAAAATTACCATATGGTGTACGATTTTAGAAACATCTTCCATACAATATGGGTATACGAAATACAGAAAAGAAGGAAATTATTTCATCTGACTTTAAATTCTTGCTATGAAAATGAACAATATTCAAATTTACAAAAATGAATGAATTTCAGGTTTCCAACACTTGGCTTTCATTAGAATGTAATATTTGTGAAAATATTATGTATCTCTTTACATTTGGCTCAAAGCTTACAAGATATCAAGGCAGCAAAAGATATATACGAAGCAAGCAATAGAGACATAATGGATCATACAATAAAACATACACACATAGCAAGTAGAGCAATGGTGAGGCGCTTTGTTACTGCGGGGAAAAGGCACTTCACCAAATGCTCTATGTGCTCGATAGGATACATGAAGAGAAGAGAGAGAATAATAATAAGTATATGTATACAAAGTAAATAACATTACATAAATCAATTCATGAGCATCAAATAAACAAAAATAGAGAATAGAAGCGGTAAGGCCTGAGAAATGGGTACTGTCTACAAAGTAACACCTGCAAAAAACACGAAATATCAACCCCCGCCCCCCTCAAAAAAAGGGGGGGAAAAGTACCTATGGCTGATATCAACTTTTCAACAATAGTCTTCTGAAAACAAATAATAAAAAAAATTGCACTGAAATGTAGAAACATTGGTGAGTCATAGTCGTTCGGTACTACCTTTAATCGCAGATCAAGCTTTTAGGTTTCGATAAAAATTGAATATCTCTACGATGATGAAACAAGAATATGGTGCAAAATAAATTCTTTAAGGAAATAAATTGCAGAAATTAGAGCATTCAGTAGCGCAAAGCTATTTTCTGTGAGCTACTATCTCTTCTTCCTAGAAATGGTAGAATAGGAATTCTGTGCAGCATGCGCTTCAGCAACATAACGGCGTATATGAAAAGTCTCACAAAATGTAAAATCTGAACAACTGAGAATCCTTTACATTTGTCTTTGGGGATAAAGCACAAAACGTCTCATAGTTTATTACAATACTATAAAAACATGAAAATCATAATGGCCTAGTGGCGCCTAATTGACAAACTTTCTAACTTTTCAAATTCATAAAGTTTGTTCACTCTATGAAATAGAACCCTCCTTCAGACATCTTTCACAGTTGCTATCATCATAATCTATCTCTTTCCTCCTTGCCATGGAAGCAGGTGTTACATCACACACTCGTAACAAACACACACAGATATACACTACCTCTGCTGCAGCATAATAATGAGTCACCTGACCTTCACATTGTGTCACATGACAAGCTAATGTCAGGTGACCTATTGGTGACTCCCAGAACACACGGCTGTCGTGTCTGGGAGCTTAATTGATTCTTTCCTCTCCCTTGTTGCACTGTCGACAGCGAGTCTCCAAAAGACAGTCATAAGCCTTTGTATAAATCCCACACTCCCATCGCAGCCCCTGTTTCAAAACCCTCAAGTTCTCAGCTCCTGGTTTTATATTAAAGAGACAGTAAAATCACAAATCATGAGGGGCGTACAGAATTTTCAAAAGGCTAATTGACGTGCATATTACAGTCTGTCTGTCATGCGAGCTTATTGGCCTTACATGTATGTGATAAATATTCAGACAATACAAATTCAACCGAGCCCTGGATCATCATTTACTTTGTGTTTTTAAAGTTTTTATTAACCCCAAGTACTAGACTTTTACCAGGTCTCATGATCTCTATCTATCACCCTGCACCATGAATTAATATTTCAAGGTAACTTCTGGTTCCCCAGTCTATACCAATTTCCTTCGCTTCTCCAAGACTAACAGCAAACATACTAGGGCTGATTATTTAACACTGGTCTGCTAGGGTAGCTTGCAATTGTTATTTCCCATAATGAGCTGCTTGGGCAATAAATCATTACACTTTTAGCATGATCGTTAAACCAAGCTGACCAAGTTCAGAAATATGTATGGTGCAGCAAAGAACGAAATTCAGTCCTAACTCCATGGTAGAAGTCTACTTATACACACTTCTCAAGCTGCCACAAAATAATTCTCTCTAGAAATTAAACTGTCTATCATCATCTTTACAACAGTGCAGCATTTCATACATTTAATGTATGCCAAAAGTCATGTAACATCAAGTCTTTTTTTTTTGCCTATTTAGCTCTTTACTCTTCTTCCTCTTCATAGCACAAGAAAAAAAAAATCTTCAACCATGCAGCAACCACCTTTGATTCCTCTAAAAAAAATCCATCCAAAGAAAATAAATTCAGAACTTCTTTAACCACTGCAATAAAAAGGATAGAGAAAACAATAAGAAAAAGATATAGACCTGCAATTTTCACTTTATTTCAATGACCCGTCAACAGAGAATACCTGCTCTTAAAGACCACTTTTCTTGTATCCCTTGGGTAGTCTTTATATACAGGTTTCAGCGTATTACAAGAACCTCCCTATAGAGACCACCTACTCAAAAAGACAACCTTTCTTGTCTCATATGTGAGTGGTTCCCGTCACACATGTTTCAATATATTATTTCTTGCCGTACACATCTGTCATTCCCTCTTAGAAATAATCCAATCTAAGCTTGATATTACTGGCAATCATCAACCCCCCCCCTTTATCAAAGCTCTGTGAAATGGCTTCTACATATCAAACCGACTTCACACAGAATCATGCAATAGCTCGTCGATACTTCGGTACTTTTTTAATGCAGGAATGGACAGAAGCATAAATATGCTAGAGCTAAAGTGATAATGTTATATATACATGTGAATTGCCTCTTTTTTTCATCTCTCTCTCTCTCCCTCAATATTGATTTTCTCTCTTTCCCTCTCTGCTCTAACACACATAACCCCCCCCCCTGTTTCTCTCTCTCTTTCTTGTCTGATTTCCCGCAATCAAATTCACCATATTCAAACAAGGCATCAAATAACAATTAATTAAATCTTTTTCAATGCAACACCTTATCAAAAAAAAATACAACTTTAAAATTTCAACAACAAATGTCAGCAGTGAGATAACAGTCAAGTAAGACTTGTACACTTGCTGTGCAAGGAAGGTAGTGTTCAGAGATAAATTGCATGTTTAACAAAAAAGGGTTCGCATTACCTATAAATGGACCGAATGGTCAATCCATTGTCGTTAACAGGCAGAGCATGAATGCGCTGACATGGTAGCAGAGATGTTAACAAGTTATTCTGGTGTAACGAGAATGCCAAACAATTCTAGTATTCTCTTTCCATTCTGCTTCTCTTGCAAGGAACATCACTATGAAATCTCATTTGGACAGCGGTTTGTTGTTTGTTTCCAAGGAATATGACTAAACAGCGGTTACATCCTGGATGAAGGGGCATCGCCACCTGGAAACACAATAGAAATGCTCTCCTACAATGGTACTGATCGAGATGTATCCTTGCCCCCAGGTAGTTTCATTATGCTGCCTTTAGGTGTCCGGGCCCTTGGGGGAAAAATGACTGGAACCATCCTTAGTCTTTTTAAAAAGGGAATAATTGCTGGTCAAGTTCAAAAGTTGTAACAGAGCTGAATAGTAGACAGCGAGCCGAGATAGGCTCAAAGACTATCCGTACAGCATCAGCATACAAGCATCCAATATACTACAACATCCGACAAAATAGAACCTCCTGTACAAAAACGTTTGTGCGTCATCGCACTCACATGCTGAACGTGCAGTTGGAACTCATATAATAATGGCACAGCGGTATCTAACGGACCACAGAGCAGACTGTACAACTGTACAATCCAACACAGGTCATATGACATGTCACATGACAAGATAGGAATTAGACGAAGCTTGATTTGGCCATGGGGGTGTGGTTTACATGATTGGGTGCAGTGATGAGTGGTAGTACTGGTGGGGCGTATGCTACGTTGCTATGGCGATGGCACCCTGTATAACGGTATTCACCTTCTCCTCAATGATACCCGCCACTTTGTCTTTGTCAAACTGAAAAAAAAGAAAAAAAAGTAGTTATCACCTTTGCACAGTTACAAATTTTAAAAGTAGCCCACGGCTGCAATGAAATTTTCATCTTAAAAATATTCAGTCAATTAAAGGTAAATGCTAGTTTTGGTAACAATATCAAAATGAGTTCGTACAGAATCCAATGAAATGACCACCAACGTGTCTGTTTGTATAAATAAAACGCATGTGCCAAAGAATTCTGGAAGAAATTGTGTAATTGCTGAGAAATCAGCAAATAAGCACAGGAATCGGGTAGGGCGTCGGGCCCGACGCCCTAAGCAATAATTATACATTGTCCCACGTGCGCTTATCTGTGTTGGGATCTTCGGTGTGAACATTTTTCAGCATAGATTTCAAGATTTCACAAAGTTCAGTTAATGTAACTGTACCAGATCTAGATCCTCGATGATATACTGACAATTAAGCCTTGTTTTACAGGCTTTCTCATGAAATCAGTGTTTACTGCAACTACTGGAATTTCTCTTTAAACAACCCACGTATAATTCGTATGAAAACTATTACTTCATCAAAATCCTATGCTGGGCCCTTTGAAAGTAAGGCCCTTGTTGACTTGAGAGTACTTCAAATTTTCACATGAACCAAAAGGCAAATTAAAGGAACAAATACATAAATGGAATCTCCCTATTTCTTCTAAATGTAGAGTCATGGATCAAGAAACATGGGTTTTGATTCGTCAATCAAACCCTATAGCCTCTTTCATAAAGACTTGTTCTTATAACAAATGCACAATTTCTATCATAAGTTTACTATCAGCCAGTCAAATCTAATGATTTCAGTAGATTTATTGCAAATTAGTTATAACCAGTTTTATGAAACAGCCCCTTGCTGTAAAACCACCTTTCTACAAAGACCAAATATTTTGGTTTTCCCTTCAATAATATTAAAACCTGTAAGAGACTTGTTCCCCTTTGCTCCCTCTGGTTGTCTTTACATACAGACTTCAATCTACATGTACCACTTTCATATAATACAAAGTGAAAACTGAATGTGAAACAGAAACTTACATCACTAATGAAGCCATACTGGACCAGTTCATTAGCAAGTACTCGTGGACTCTCCTCTGTCAAAAACAATAACACCAAAGCTTGTGAAAATGGCTACAGGACACATCACATGTAGGACATTAGATAAAAATCTTCAATACATATGTTAACACAGAATTCATTTTACAAAAATTGACAGTATTTTGCCTCTTCTTTTTTTTTAAGCAGGTGGCTTAATATTATACATGCAGCAAGCCAGTCACTCCGCATCAAATTTTTATGGACTTGATACCCAAAAGATAAGTAAGATTTGAAGGATAATAATTTGTAGAATAGAGTGTCTCAATTTTGGCTGAATTTCATAAAGGGTGGGGTCATATCTGCTCACGATTGCATGTGAATGAATATCCTCTAGCAACCATGCCTGTCCTCTGAGTGAGGGCGCACTTCAGGCTCTTGGTCCATGTGATACCACATGCAGAGGGTCTATCAAGTTGTTACATACCTGCGGTAATTTCACAGCTCAACTGTCTGTTCATCGTATCATCCAGCCTCAACAACAGTTCCAACTGTCATTCAAAAGTAAAAATAAGCAACGTTCATATAATCAGGAACTCTAAATTAATATTCGCAATATTATATAACAATCTTTTCAGAATCCAATGAAATGATCATCGAAGTGTTTACATAGATAAAAGTTCTCGCATGCATCTATCTGCATTGGAAATCTTCAGTGAGCTGGCTGTTGGTTTAGATTTCAAAATTTCACAAAGTGTGATCATCCGTTTCATGGCAACACATGTGCAGATATCTAAGTTACATAAGAAATTGGTCTCTCAGAGAAAGTAGTCCCATACCTGCCAACATTTATAAATGTAAATTCTGGACACCAGTGTCCGGGGGTCAAGAAGGCACTACCCTCAAAAACTCCTGGATTTCAGCAACTTTAACCCTAAAATGACAGAGCTATTGAAATGTTTTTCAGGACTGGGATGCATGCATGGGTCTATGGCGATTTCTCCCACAATTTTCATTTCTCATATAAAATTTCAGAAATCAGGACGTCCTGAGTTTTGGCCATTTTGAAAGTTGAAAATGGGGATAATCCTGCTAAATTCAGGACTGCTGGCAGGTCTGTCATTCAAACTCACATGCAAATTCGTTGGACTCTCCTCTCCTTCCTTGCCTTGCCTGACATCGCACTGCATCATAGTGATCTTCCTATTTTCCATATCAATCGGTTCTGGTGTGGCACTCTTGACCGATTCCTGCGTCTCTGGACTCTGAGGCCGTATCTTGACCGGGTAAGACCTCTTCATGGCGAAGGCCGTCAATGGATGAATACCATTCCTGTTGAGTAAACAAATAAGAATTTAGGTAAAGTTGGTCTCTTTAACCCTAAATCTCCCGGGGTATTTTGATTCTTGTCATTCCCGGGGGGGGCCATAATGGCCCCCCCTTTAAGATCTCGGCCGCCGATCGCGCGAGCGACGCAAAAATTTGCACGCTGGTAGTGTGCGATGTAATCTACAAGGCTGTATGGTAAAATTTTCCAAAATAATGAGATTTTATTTTATATGAATTAATTATGCTAATTTATGCATAAATCATACTTTTTGCTCTAATTCACTAAATAAAGCTCCTAGAATGCTAATTTTTGGTAAAAATTTTCTTTGTAGCATTCTTAACAATCGTAATTCAAAAAAACTTTGGTTTGGAAATAAATTTCTTATGTATTTTATTGTTTTATGAATTTCTTATGTATTTCTTTGTTTTTTTACTTTTTGTTTTTTATTGTTTTTTCAATGGAAATTGTTCCAGACATAATTCTGATCATAAACAAGGCAAAATTAATTAAGTTTAATTAGTAAAAGTAGAAATAATGAAACATTTATGAATTTTGGCTAAATACTAAATTTGCATTGGATTTGTACATGAAATCACGTTTATGAGCAATTTTGGGTCTGACATGCACTTGCATAATGTTGCGTAATGTCGTAACCGCGTACCCGGGCGTCACAAATTTGGTCTCAAAATTTGCGCGAGACTTGAATGTAAAAAGTCAGTGAGCTGCGAGGTGAAAAAATTTCGCGCAGCAGATATATCGCGAAAATTGTTGAGGGGGGGGGGCCATTATGGCCCCCCCCCCCCGGGTGTATTAGGGTTAATTGTGATGTCTGACTCTTTTCATTCCCTTTCATTTTCATATATCCATCCTCTCTTTCGTTCATTCTATTCTTTCCATTGTATTCCTCTAACTTATACAACATTCGATCAATCAATCAACCAAAAAATGCATTCCTTGATTCTTTCAATCAGTATTCATCTAATATTTACTTCAAAAAAGGGTCTACTTCCTTTATTTTATTACTTTCCCAAAAGTTATTTAACATGGGACACAAGACCCAATACACAAGTATATTTCAAACACAAAAGACCCCATCGATTATAGTTTATTTTTCATTTTGCTATAAAGAAAACTGAAACAATGCTCTTATTCTCCTGCTTTCCTCTGTTTGCCCTCAAGATAGGATTTCCTCATTTCTGACAAATAACTATTCTTTATATTTGCATTTTATTATTATTATTTTTAATGGATGAATGAATGAAACAAAATATGATGAGTTGACAAACCTGACTTCTTCTAAGAACTTTTCTAACTCCAAAGCAGGCACCTGAGATACTCTTTAATAGAAAAAAAATACAATAAAACAAGATAACAATATAATTCTGCTTTTTGAAATTAACTTATTATACATGTATTAGAACAACATCTAATTTTTCAGTTCCCAAGCATATCGTTTTCATCATTTCTCATTGACCGACCAGTTCTCCCCCGCTCCCAAGCCCCTAATTTCAAGCATCGGTTCTCTGAAGAGAGTTAAAGTTAAATTCCAGTTCCCAAAACCTCCATTTGCAAAGGGCAATCTAGTTATTATTCAACTCATGGTTTCAGATTTTGGAGCTGCACACCCCTATCCCCCCCCCGGAATGTATTCTTTGAAAAGATGTTCTCATTCTAGATGTTTGAGTAGCACTAGCAGGCTTTCCATAGATGCAATCAATCATATCAATCGCAACTATCTGTAATTCTGCACCTTGGTGGGTTGCCATAAAAGGGGGGGGGGGGGGGTTGTGGAAAGAGTCTGGAAGAAATCAAAGCTTACCTCCATTGCACTTCTTCAGCTTGACCTTGAAGTCTAATAGTTGCTATTACATCATCTTTTTGCACTTTGTTCTGTTCTTTGTCTGATAAGTGTTCTTGGAGGAAACCTGTAAAATTGGAAGTCCATAGCGTACCGTTATAGGTACTACAGGTGTATTGCTGAATTTGACTCAAGTGATAAAGATTAAATTTGATGAAAGTAAAATCAGAGGATGCATAGAAAAAGCCCTTTGTTTGGAATTAATGAGAGAAAGCATTTGTTTTTCAAGCCAGCATCATTAGCATACCCATCTTGATCACCACACCAGTATTATCATCAATATATCATCATTATCGTCATCAGCAGCAGCAGCAGCATTGTCATCATCATTACCATCACCATTATCATTGTCATCATCATCACCATTATCATCACTCATCATTCATCATCATCATCATCATTATCTTCATCATCACCATTATCATCACTCATCATCATCATTCATCATCATCATTCATCATCATCATCATCATCTTCATCATCACCATTGTCACTATCATCATCACCATGATCCGGGGCCTGTTGCAGAAAGAGTTTTCACTTGCGTTTAAACGCAAGTGAAAAAATGAATCGCAAGTCCAAAATGCGCAATGTTGATTGGCTGATTATTAAGTTACATGTGATTTTTAGAGCTACGAATAATTTTTAGAGCTGCGATTGATTGCAACTCTTTCTGCAACGGGCCCCGGATCATCATAATCATAACAATCATCATCACCAATACAACTACTGTCATCATCAATGACAGGCTTTACCCTCTTTAAAAGGTCTCCTTATTCAGATGTAATCTTCCTTTTTTTCTCAACATTTATCTTCAATACGATCCACTTTTGCATCCCATCATTATAATGTGTGCTTACTTTCATTTTTGACAAAGCTATGGGCTGCTAGTAGTTTGAGTGAGTGAACTTCAAAGAGAACCGGATGAAGGAGGAGATCTCTGGCTGTTGGTCTCCTCTGTACATCATCAAGCGCTCTGTGGAGAAAATCCTGAAACAAACAAAATATAACACAATGATTGTTATTAAATGCACTACGTGAATGAAATCAGCAACTGTGGTCGATCGGATAAGTCTTGAGACCTTGAACCACAAGGTACCAGGTTCATATCCCTCCTGCAACACTTATGCGTTTAGGGAAGGAATTTTCCCCTTGAAATGCAGAGTGCATAACAGCTACAAGGTGAAAACTAACATAATTAGGCTACACTCATAATGTAGAGTGTTTTAACTTCTGATAAATCAAGTGTTAGGCACTAAATAAGCAAGTAAAATTACAAAGAAATACGTATTTACTAAACTTTTCCAAGGTGGGGTAAATGAGTACCTGTTCTTCTGTGAAATGCTTGTGCATTTAAAAGGCTAAAAAATGATGAAGGTAATTATATCCAAAATCCTTTAGAAACATAGAAATATTAGATTACTTACATTATTCCCAGGAACAGAGTAGTACTGGTTATTTTTACTAAACCCTTCATTTCTTCTTTATTTAAATATTACGGTATAAGAAACAGATAAAATATTAAAAAACACCAATTTCTTGAAAAAGTGATTCCAACATTTCCTACAAGTTGCAAATCAAAACGATTATTTCAGAGGTTCTGAATATTTCCCTTTAAACAGTAACACCCCTCCGACTATAGATAATAACGCAATCAAAATAGGCACAGTTTTCGTTTTCTTTCATTTGGTGATTTTTATTTTTTAAACTCATTTTTAAAATGATTGAAGCTTTTTATCTACAGTGTGCAACAAACCAACATGTACATCAAGATACTATATGCATGTTATACTCCTTCATCTTCCCTCTTGAACAGAATATACCCTTTTCACTTCCTGGAAAGACTCTTGATTTGTAAGCACTGTATCCAGGTAGGATTTCAAAATCAAAATCTGAAGATGTGCTGGTATTCTAAAAAGGCACTATTACCCTACTTTGAATATCCCATGCAATTCTTCACTTCTTTGTACTAAAAAGATATACCAAATTCATCTGACCTGGGTTCCCTAACACGAAGGTTAGCGATTAATCGTACGCTTGATTTTCACGACTGATTGTACATAGTAGCCAATGGAATCAATCGTAGAAAAATATTCTACGATCATTGCTAAGCATTGTGTTACATTAATTAAACAGTTGTCATGTTTGTGTAACTATCAAATTCAAAATAGTCTTAGTTTCTCACCTTCTGAACAATGTCATCTACCATATCAACAGCGTTCCTTATGGCCTGCCGTGATATATGTCTGGAGTCTCCATTACCTTGGATTTCTAAGACGGCCATTTCAAGAGCGCATATACCAAACGCATAGATATCAGCAGCCACTGAAACATTGCCATCTAAAGGGAAGAAAGAAAGAAAAACCTTGTTTGATGACGATAGAATGTTTTAACAATATCTGTCCCCTGAAGAGTTGTCGGATGGGTCTGCTGCACAAGGGGTTGCATAGAAACGCAACTCGAAATATCAAGCGCAAGTCCCTAACACGCGTATTTTGTTGGTTGAAAGTCAAGTTGCGTTTGATTTTTGGAGTTGCGTTTGATCGAAACTCTTTCTGCAATGGGCCCCTGAAAAGTTTCCTCGAATTTGATTGGCAGACAAGTACAGGTGTAGGAATAGAATAAAACTGTCAGATAAAACAGACTTTGGAGATACAATTACTAGCTTGCACCCGTTTAACATGATCACATGCTCTATCTGAAAAATACGTCAGAACATCTTGGAACCGTGAGGATTCTAATCTCTCACCTACTGATTGCCGGTCAGCGACTCTACCGCTGGTCACTTGGTGCAAGCCAGAAAATGTATCTCCAATAGCAAACGTCACCAGTAAAGACTTAAAATTCCAAAACAGCCTTATCAGAAAAAGGCGTTCAACAAATCTTTTTGAAAAAAAGAATGTTTAATATATTTTTATTTGAACTTCTTTTTTGAGGGGGGGATTTACGATACAATTTTCTAGATTACATAATATAAAAATAACGTCTGAAAGAAGTTCAAAACTAATGAGCTTTTCAAAAAGAAAATACATGTAAGAGAGAACAGGCACTGCAAAATTGTCCTTGAAGCTCTGATTCAAATGTTTACAAAGATGAAGACAATTTTGAGAGTGACTACACTTTTTTCTGAGTGGAATGTATAATTGAGGTTCCTGAACCCTTCATCAAAGCTTTAAACAAGCTCTCAAAGGAAAAAACTACGAGTCAGCAACCCTTGTTTATCCTCCTTCGTGCACTTACTAGCTGGAAGGTTAAATACAAGCTCTTGGGGGATTCAATTATTCATGATGCAGTGCACACATACGCCTCCCAATCATATGTATTATTCAAACCCAATAATGACCAGATAGACAAGTTAATAGAATCACAGTCTGATCTATTCTTAGTTTACAAAGGTATATGCACATGTAAATTTTACCAGAAAATGGGAACTACTGTGTGTGTTGTCTATGTTGTCTATGGTGTCTAATGGTTTCTATGGTTGTCTATGGTGTATAATGGTGTCTATGGTGTCTAATGATGTCTAAGGTGTCTAATGGTGTCTATCAGTGCTTACTGATGTGATCATATACCAGGCAAAGAAAATAATTTTCATTTCTAAGGAGATATTTTTTTGCCAAATTGGTAGGGTGAGATTTCTGAATTTGGGGGGAATTCTTTTATTTCAAGGGCTACTTTTTTGTTCAAAAGGTAATTATGCTGTAAAAGCATATCTCAATATTCTGCTGTATAAAGAATATTGATTTTTTTTCTAAATGTTCCTGAATATTGTTTGTTGCAGATCTTCTGGCAACTTTATAAGGAAAGATGATTGCCCAAAAGCATTCCATTTTGCAAATTTTAGGGGTGATTTTAGCTGTAATGAGGGCAAAAATTACCTCTTGCCCTTATTTATTTCCTACACTAGGATAAACAGCTGGAAACATGAACAACATTTGACAGATTTCAATAGATACTAGAGCATGTACAAACATATTGAAAATATGACCCCTGTTACAAACATGTACATATAGTATGCTAGTGGAAGAGGGCGTTTTTCATAAGTCTAACTTTAATCAAACAAGGGTTATTTTCATTAATATCTGCCACCACTATTACACTCATTATCTGTCTTCCATATAACCTGAATCAGTGACCTGAACTATTCAAATCCCCTAGGAATATTCTTGGTATTTTATAGAGTAGGACGGGAAATAAAAGATGAGGCAATTAAGTATAGACACTACTGATTAGATTTCCATCTGATATTGGATATGAAGGAAAATGACTTTGCAAACGACACTGCTGAATTTTAGGGTAAATCAGTTTATGAGCCTTAAAGGGGAATCCAACCGAAATATAAACTTGTTTTTATAAGGAGAAGAAAAATCAGACAAGTTGATAGGTGAAAGTTTGAACAATATTGGACAAACAAAAAGAAAGATATGAATTTTTAAAAGTTGTAAATATTGGTAATCACTATACCCATGGAGATTTCAAATTGGCCGCATATGGGATGTCATAGTGATGCAAGGCAAGGACTACTCTTCCATGTACTCCAATACATATTATGGCTAAAATGTCATTTTTCCCAAAAGTTTTATTTCAAATTATATTTTTCTTTCATGAGGACATAAAACAATATACTACATGTATTATATTTAGATTACTGCCCCAGGGGAATGGGTACTTAGGAGAAAACCACAAATCCCTGATAATAAAGTACATGGCCTATGGGAAAGTTGTCCTTGCCCCTTGTCATAATTTACTTACCCAGATGCCAATTTGAAATCTACATAGTATTAGTGATCTCAATTTTAAAGCAGCTATAACTTTCTTATTGCTTGTCCAATTTCTTTCAAACTTTCACCATTCTGTTTGATTTATTTTTTTCCTTCCCAACACATCTTATGGCCAAGGCTGGATTCCCCTTTAAGGTGTACTACCCCCCCCCCTTGGCTCGCCCTGTCACTGTTTTTCCAAGGGGATTAATGATTATACCTTGAAAAATATAATTTTTGAAAGAAAATTTGAATAATGAAAATCAATTAGATTACCGGTATGTAATTTTAAAAATAGTGCAGAAAATGGAAATTTTAAGGACAAAAAAAATGATGCATGACATTGCACAATGCAAACTAATTCCGCAAACTTGCCTCCATATTCTGGAGCGATGTAATGCATGTTTCGCTGCTCCTCTGTGTAGGTCTTCACATGATTGTTTATTGCGTCAGGGGCCACTAAAAAAAGACAAGCAAATATATGGAATAAAATATTTAAAGAATAAGAAGATAAAGTTGGCGGAGAACAGCAAGTCTGCATATGTCGACTTAACCCTAGACAAGACAAGACAAGACAAGACATGGATAATCATACAGCATCTAGGACCCAACAAATCAAATGCAAGTACTGCAGTAGGGACTCGCATTTGACTATTGGAGTTCACGTTCAACTGCTACTATCTGTTTCTGTGACAGGCCCCCCAGGCAGCCTGCAGACACAAAGCCTGATGGAAACTTCAAGCAATACATGTAAATGGGTCTTCACACAAGACTAGCACAAATACAACTTCATAGTCTGTACACAAGTAATTGGTAGGGACCTGAGGCTGCATATTCAGATCACTTTCCTTATATAAGTGAAGGGTTTGCACAATAGACTAACCCCTCAACACCATTAGCTCAGGAGACTGAACAAGAGTTTATAATAAAACATCACTCCCATACAAACATGTCTTACAGTATTTGAATTAAATTTCAAATGATTTGCTATGAAAATATGCATGTAAATTTTCTTCAATTTGCACATTCTTGCCACACTTAAAATATATGCATTCCCGATATAAAATGTAAATCATCCAAATTTCCCATTACATGTTTATAGAAATAAAACATGTAGACCTAATGGGAAAATGATAGAGTGAATATCCCTCTTACCTGATCCAATTTTGATGAGGCCATTGTGTTGAATGAAGACTGTATCTGTTGTGAGGTTGCCGTGAATGATGGGAGGGTCACAGGAATGCAAGTAACTACAAAGATACCAATAATAACAATATTAATGAGTAATAAATGCTACATGAATACCATTTCAATATCAGTTTGCATAGAATCCAATGAAATGACCATCCAAATGTCTGTTTGCATAAAATGAAAAAAAAAATATGTGCCAAAGCATTTTGGAAGAAACTGTGTAATTGCTGAGAAATTAGCAAAAATAAGCATGGAATTGCATTATTGGGTCTTTTAAAAAATAATAACACACTATCCCACATGTGCTTATCTGTGTTGGGGACCACCTATTGTGATCATTTTTTTTCAGCTTAGAATTCATCATTCTACAAACTTCAGTTTATGTAACAGGGCCCAGAACACAAAACTTAATAGCAAGGATCATGGAACATTTTTCTACGATTGATTCCATGTACAAATAATCGTAAAAATCAAGTGTACGATTAATTGCTAACCTTTGTGTTACGGGACCCAGAGCTTGATCTGTCATAACATAGGCCTATACATGTATGTATTGACGATTGGCCTTGGTTTGATAGATTTCCTCGTGAAATCAGTGTTAACTGCAACCACTTTTCCAGAGAAACCACCTCTGGACCCGTCTTACAAAGAGTTGCAATTGATCCGATCAATCGCAACTATGGATGGCCAGCAATGTCAACATCTATTACGCATGTTTGTTCAAAATATTTGTGATGTATATTTATGCATTGTTTTCTTTTCGATTATTCACTATACTTCTCTTTGTTTACAAATGACATTGTGCAAATTTCCTGTAGAAAATATTATGACACTAATGGATTTCTATAGAGCTACGATTGATTGGATCAATTGTAACTCTTTGCTTGCCAGCAGGGCCCAAAACTTCACATTTTTTTCAGGATTTTATTTGGAAGTTTTTTTTTTATTTAATACACACATATGTAATGAATTCATTAACTATTTGCGAAAGGGATTTTTTTTTGTCAATGACGAATATACGTACGTTATACAGCATGTAGCTGTAAAACGAATGTAAAACATCAAATGCAACATACATGTACATACTGTACATACATGTGTAAGAGTACAGTAGCGCAATCCACAAAAAAATGTCTTCTCAATTGATAACTTTTCCATTGGATATGGGGGGGGGGGGGTTACGTGTACATTATTATTGCAATCACACATGTACATATAGCCAGGCATTGCTTCAATTGATGTCAACCTGTATTGCATATCATGAAGTATATTTTCAATCCCATTTGTAAAACAAACATCTAAAAATAAGAGAGGGAGAGAGAGACCTACATATAAAAGCAAACAACACTTAACTACATCAAACACACTTCAATTATTTCCTTTGGCAAATGTGTGTTGTGCTATCAACTCCACATTTTATTTTTACATGTAGTTCTACCAGACAATATTCCTTGGGTTCTAGTCAAGTGTGGCTAAAATCTATGTTGTGATTTCAACTTGTTCATATCAGACATCATGCTACGAATCTCCGCACCAATCATGCAACTTTGCACAAAATATATTTGGAGCTAACTTCTGAAGTATACAGTACGTACCGACTGTAAAAAAGAAATAGTCTGCTTTGGCATAAGGATTATTCACAAATTGTTTTAATAGTCATTTTTTTGCCTCCAACGAAGATTCTGCTAGGATCGAAAGCTTAGGCCCCTTTTGACTCTCTAATTGTTTTAATAATAATAATAATCACAAATGGTTTTTAATGCTGTTGCAGCATTTAATAAACCATTTGTGATTATGTAGTATTTACTGTAGATGTATTTGATTGGGTCAGTGTGTTAATAAGAAGCAACAATAAAAATAAAAGGAAGGCCTCTATCAACCCCCCCCCCCCCCCCCCCCCCCTCTCTTTCTATTCATCCCATGCCATGTGCCAATGAATTTCCCCTTTAAAAAGCACTCAGTATTACATGTGTATAAGTGTGTTTATATTCATGCCCCCTGCAGTTATTAATGACATGCACTTTATGCATTAATAATACAACTACGTGTATAAATTGATTAGTGACCTTGGAGGCATGCTTCCATAGAAATATTGCCTATGGATAGAAACATGCATTGTAGGACTACAGAGTAGGCAACTAATTCATAGCCATGATGACATCAGCATGAGGGGAATCACCCATGTACAAAGTGACATTACTGTAGCGTAGCATAATCATGCATATGAATGGTGATCACAAATACCTTTGGACTTTTGAATCAATTGATGGTAAATTGTAGCAATTTAGTTACCATTTTCAGAATAAGATTGTTTGGATATTGGAGCACAATAATCTGTGGCTTTATCCAGGATTTTTCATATTCGTTCACATAGTTCTTGCCTACATGTACATGTAGAATGAGCAATAATTTTATCATAATCAATATTCTATCAAAGTAAACTGATTCCATATAATTTGAAAGGGGAGGGACGGGGGACAATTGCAGATGGTTTTAGAAATGAAGTTGGTCTACATACGATAAGATCTCTAGAACTTTTGACTATTATTATTGAATTTGATATAATCAGAAAACCAGTGTGAACTGTGAAGATGACCAAAATAATACCCTGATGTGTGTACATATAAGTATTAACCTGCCAATTTATGAATATAATTATTAGATGTTGATATAAAAGCCCCCATCACACTTATTCCGAATCAAGCAGAATTGGCCGGAATGAAAGGACTATTGTTCGACCACCAGTGGGTCATTTAAATCTATTTCGAACACCATTCGAAAATACCCCTTGAATATTTTCAACATGACCAAAACCTTCGGGGCGGCCAAAAGAAATGAAAAAAATATTTCGAATGCACTCAGAATGCAGTCTGAATATTTAAAATGCGCCTAGAATGTCAAAGAATGTAGCACAAATTATCAATCTGATTCCATTGCTGTTCATTTTGACTAGTGTATGATGATTCACCTGGTCAATTTACTGAATTTCAACTCCAGTTTGGTGAATTTTTAAGTTCCTCCCAAAAATTTCTAGATTTTTTAAATATTTTTTTTCATTCCAGCTTCTGGTTGATTCCTGCTGAATCGAATAAGTGTGATGGGGGAATGTTAATGTAAACTGTATGGATAAATTAGAACACTAGATGTCTTGTACACATTAGTTGTACAATGTAGCCTACAATCTAGAAGGAGGCTGCAGCTACACATGTATATTGCTATCATTGCGCTATTAAATGCAAGAAACATGTCTGATACAGAAGACTACACAAAAAGGCTGTAAAGAAGCCACCGCCTTCACACTTCCGTCTATAGTTTTCAACTTTTAGTTGTTTTCTTTTATCGACCAGGATTCGATGCGGGTAATAAAAACTTCCACAGGACATGAAAAAGAAAGCAACAAATACAATAGACTGAGTATATAGGCTTTCTAGTCTTCCACATCAGACACATTGCTGACGTTTTGTATGAAGGCATCAGACTCGTAAAGCAAAAACAAAAGCTGCAGCAGCTGCCTAGATAGTAGTAAGAGGTTTTTTTTTATTTGAAGCAAATAAAGCATCTAATAATAGACTACCAGTGTAAACAATGGAAACGTGTGAGAGTCATCAGCTATTACAGAGTGATATGTAAACATTGAAAAAAGATCGTGCTATTATAAGAATTGAAGTACTTTGAACTTTCATGTTTTATCTTGGCTGCTGAACAATTTTTGAATGATGAGTTATATCTCAATCCTACTACACTATGGTGCATAGGGCACCAGTTTCATCTTATATGTTTCTTTAAATAAAAATTAATCCATCGGAGACTAAATGATTTTGCTTTCAAAAGTTTTCCATACACTCTAGCCCACATAATTCTCTGGACAATTGGTTGAAGTATTACATCTTGATATTAGTGTCGCAAGACTTCACCTCAATCATTGCATGTAATGTATGACTCGACTATTTAGCTTTTGAGGATACATAGTCAAACGTACTGTAGGTACTGTAGGCCTACATGTATCCATATAACACCCGGGTTGAGAGCGGAGAAATGATAAGGATGATAACGACCTGCTATAATATCACACTTACAAAGCTACAGTAGACTGTATGTTGCCAATCCAAAATGAATTACCAGTATTGTGTTAGGAACCCGGATTAAATCCTAGTCTCAAGTGACTATGAAAGGGATCATAATCTACTCAGGTACATAATGTATACATGTACAGTGTAGGTCTGGAGTGGGTTGGAATCAGAGTGCCATCAACCTGTGTTATAAAGGTACTCTATCATTTTTCTCATTGGTGATTTAGAGGGGGTATCAGGTGCACATGTAAATTAGAATTTTCCCCTGACATTGTGTTTTTCTTGATGGGATCAAGCTCATAATGGGTGTTTTACGAATAAGTCGGTGAATAAAGTTAATGCAGTTTGTTTGAAAATGCATGCATTTCTTGGGTGACACAATATTTGTCCCCAGCGACAATTGCTCCAGGCTTTACTTCGTCTATACTGTACGGTTAAGGTCGGGTGGAATAGGGTTTTAGGTCTAGGGTTGGGTTCACGATAGGGTGTACATGAAATGTGAAATCCAGGATTGAACTTGGTAATTATATCTGCTTTATCACAGCTGAAGCTGGAGCAAATGTCATTGAGGCATTTCTCGCGCTTTAAAGAATTTCATTTGCTTGATGTGACCAGTTCTTGGAGAGACTGTTTTCATCGCAATATTAATGTAAAAGTGCATGCATTTTTCAAGTTTTGCGTTTAAAGGATTTCATTTGTTTAATATGATCCTTTCTTTTTGTTACAAGCATGCAGTCTGTTGCTACTTGGGGCCGATGGTCATGAGAGTGTTGACTACATGATTCTACACAGTGCACGTACCTTAACGCTGATAAGATTTGTGTGCACCACCTCCGCCAAGATTTCTCTTGTATATTCCTCTTATCTTTCTTTATCCTCTTCAAGAACTGTTTGAGAGATCCTGAAGACATGTACTCTGTGATGAAGATCACCTACAAGAAGAAACATAGCAGAATCAAAGAAAACAATGTACATGTACTTCTCGGCAGCAAAGATGACATTCAAAGTTTCGTAATATGCTTTCAGACTGTATCCCTGTGACTTCAGTGAAATCCAAAGAAAAGTTCATTGTCGTTCCTTTAAACCTGAATATCTGCATGACCTTCACAGAGAAATCCCTGTAAATGATAAAAATTCTTAAATGGAAGGGTTGTTTGGAGTGGGGGGGGGGGGGAGGCAATGTACTTTGCTTGCACACAACAGATTTCCTGGAAGTTTTGTGATGGTATGGATAAGAAAATTCATAAATATACAGATCTGCATATTCAACTCAATATCTATAAACAAAATTAATTTAAGCCATTCAAATTGAATGATAGCTTTTTATTGCAAAACAGGTTTTATGAAACAGGGCCTGCATTCTTAACAAATATAAAAAATATATATATATATTTCCAAGTACACGTACTGTTCAAGTACATGTACATCTGGGGCCTGTCTTACAAAGAGCTGCGATTGATCCAATCCATGGCAACTATGGAAGCCAGCAAAGCGTAGAAAAATGAATGATTTCTTGACAATTTATAGTTTGTTCTCCTTTGCTAATACAAAGGACATTTTGCAATTTCCTGTAGAAAAAATGATGACACTGATGGATTTCCATAGAGTTACAACTGATTTGATCAATCGTAACTCTTTGTAAGACGGGACCCAGGATACTGGATCCCATTTAAATGAAGACCTTAATATATGATAACATGCACTACAACAAGTTTTCTATATCAAAGCCAATCAAATTGAATGATTTCAGAAGCTTTAAACTGATACCCCTTTCATAAACACAATTATGCGGCTAATAGCAGCATAATTTGGTCCAGAGTTATCCACATCATTTTGATGCTGCTATTATCCGCATAATAGCAGCATCGGGACAAGATTTTGAGTTTATGAACGCATTTCCAAATAATGCGGATAATTGCCATGGTGCGGTCACAAGGTCACCCTTTTCCAACACAACCGCATCGGAGGGGGCGTGTCCAGCTGTCATGACGATTTTCCGCCTTTTTCAGGACGGGCGCTCGTAAAAAATAATGTGGCTTATTTTCGGAGTTTGTGAACGCAATTTTTATTGAATTATCCGCATTACTCCTAGGCGGCTAATTGGAGGATAGGTTTATGAAAAGGGTATTATATTACCGGGGTACAGGTTTTATGAAAAGGGCCAAATGCATAATGCTTACCCTAGGCTTTTCTCTATCTGATTTGGTGTCCGTCCAATACTTGTAAAACTTGACAATGTTGGGGTGTTCAAGTTGGATCAGATTGTCAAATACAACCTGAATCTTGTCCTGTAGCAAAGAAAAGATCAAGAAAAAATAGTAACATTAAAATGTGATTGTAAGTAAATAACAGTTAAATCAAAGAAATAAAAGAAAGACAAAAAATAAAAACAAATAATTGGCCATGTTAATGTAAGGCATACATGTACATGTGCAAGCAAAGGGTGCAAAAATAATGCATTCTACATGCTGCACCATTACATACATGTAAGTTTTACATTGTGCGCATACACCTTTCACCCCCTCTCCTATTAAACAGATCCGTACCTGTACGTGAACAATGAAGCCTGTTTAGGTAGTGTTGTGCACTACATATACATGTTGTCATGTAGAAAATGAACTACTTTGGTAGACAGTATTCTGTATGTACACATGATCACCAATACAGGAAGGAAGGAGAGACGATACAGGATAAATTACAAGAAGATGATATATTTTTGTGTATCTGACCCATGTTCCTTGACAAGACTGGACAATAAACAAAGGTCACATTCCATTCAAACAATCATTCGCCTGATCTGAAGAGAAGGGGTAAAATAGGGGGCTATGGACATTTTGTTGATTTGGGTCATTGTGATATTGACAACAATCACAAGATACTGTACGTGTAGGAAAGTATAGGTCGTACTGTATGCATGTACATGTACAGGGGCCGCGGAACGGTTTTCAAAGTGGGGGGGCTGAGCCCGGGGGGGGGGGGGGGGGGGGGGCACTCGACCAATAAAGTGGTGGGTGTGTGCCGCGGGTGAGACAAAAAACGGGGGCCTTGGAGCGGGCTTATTGTAAAAAGGAGGGTCCTCGGAGCGGGCTTCGGAACGACAAATGTTTGTGAAAACGGGGGTCCTTGGATCGGATCACCAGCGTGTGAGTGCGTATGCATCCCTATGGAACGGTCATGCGTGCATGATGCAGATAGCGCGGCCTCCGCCGGTGGAGCTCTGCGGCCGCTTTTCACCAAAATTGCAGCTCATTCAATGTGATCGGAGCGGCGTAACGAAAAATATGCGATGCTTTGGAGCGAATTTCTCTCTTCTTTTTTCTCGAAAAGAAGAAAATGCTATGCCTTGGAGCGGCTTTATTTGTCTTTTTTCTCAACAAGGCAAAAATGCTATGCCTTGGAACGGAAATTTGAGTGTAAAAATGGGGGTCCCCTCAGCGGCACATACCCACTATGCATTATATACTGAGTGCCCCCCCCCCCCCCGGGGGGCTGAGCCAAAAGTGGGGGGGGGCTGACCATGCTAAAAATCACAAATGTATGGTCATTTTTGCATGTTTGTACACGGTTTTGGAAAAAAAGCCCCCCCCCCCCCCCGATTCCGCAGCCCCTGCATGTACATTTGTGCTGTTATCATTGAGAAAATTCTGTTGATATATAGCTAAAAATATCATACCGATATGGATAACTACTGACAAAAGAACATAAATCAATATGCATTTTTCATGCATTCCATTGATTAGTGATGTCACAATACTCACGTTGGTCAAAATTTGCACATGTATCTGTCACTGTACCAAGAACACTTTAAAATCAGCATTCATCTAATGTACATGTATATGTACATGTATGTATCATCTTTTAACAAACCTATTTTATAGCATTCATCCTCACCTTTCACATTATTAGCATTATTTTAGGGCTGGATGAAGTTTTATCAATAATTTGGGGCTTTTCAGACATCGCTCTGAGCAGTCAACGACTTTCGCCTATACGCCATTTTGATATATCCCGGGGGGGGCACTCAGTATATAATGCATAGTGGGTATGTGCCGCGGAGGGACCCCCATTTTTACACACAAATTTCCGTTCCAAGGCATAGCATTTTTGTCTTAGTGAGAAAAAAACAACAAAGAAAGCCGCTCCAAGGCATAGCATTTTGTTCTTATCGAGAAAAAAGAAATCCGCTCCAAAGCTTCGCACATTTTTCGTTACGCCGTTCCGGTCGCATTGATCAGCTGCAATTTTGGTGAAAAGCGGCCGCCGAGCTCTGTCCGACCATCGTCTCTGGGCGAGCGCACCCAGTGGAGGCCGCGCTAGCTGCACCATGCACGCATATCCGTTCCATAGGGATGCATACGCACGTACATGTACTCACACGCTGGTGATCCGTTCCAAGGGCCCCCGTTTTCACAAAATTGTAGTTCCGAAGCCCGTTCCGAGGACCCTCCTTTTTACAATAAGCCCTCTCCAAGGCCCCCGTTTTTTGTCTCTCCCGCGGCACACCGCTACCACTTTTTTGGTCGAGTGCCCCCCCCCCCCCGGGATATATCGTGCTGTACAGTGTACATCTTTGAGTGTAGACGGCAGCAACACACAGTGGTGTGCTGCCTTCTACATGTATAGTATGTTCATATAGTTGGTACTCGTTTTTGGTCACTAAAATTGAGCTTGCGCTTGTGAATGTTTTTCGATGGAGAAGTGCAGTCACGATGTTTGGATTGTCATGTTTTGTGGCTAGTAAGTATTCATATTTTGTTGAGATTTTGGAGTAATTTCTGTTGCTGTTCTGTGCATTTTGAGGAAAAATACGTTTTCCATGAATTTCCGTTTGAAAAGCCACACACGACCTGTTAAAAGTATTAGCTTTTTTCTAAGGAACAAATTAGCTGAGAAAGCAGAAAAATAAAAGCAGGAGGTGAACACAAAATTGAGTTTAATATAATCTATCCTCACCCTCATTTTGTTTGAAGATTACCTGTGGCGATCTGACAAAACCAAAACCAAACATTAATTGGTTTCAAGGTGACAATGCCCTTCCCCATCCCAACCCCTCTCCTTCAATCACACTGGCTGTGTGATCTGACATCACCCCTCCCTGCCCTCATCCCTCTTCTTCAAAGACACTGGCTGTCTATGTTGATCTGACATCACCCGTCTTCTTCAAAGACACTGGCTGTCTATGGTGATCTGACATCACCCCTCCCCGCTTCTTCAATCACACTGGCTGTCAAGGGGATCTGACATCACCCATCCCTGCCCCCCACCCCTCTTTTTCAAAGACACTGGCTTTCTGTGGTGATCTGACATCACCCCTCCCTGCCCCACCCCTCTTCTTCAATCACACTGGCTGTTTATGGTGATCTGACATCACCCCTCTTCTTCAATCACACTGGCTGTCAAGGTGATCTGACATCACCCCTCCCTGCCCCCATCCCTCTTCTTCAATCACACTGGCTGTCAGGGTGATCTAACATCACCCCTTCCTGCCCCACCCCTCTTCTTCATTCACACTGGCTATGTTGATCTGACATCACCCCTCTTCTTCAATCACACTGGCTGTCTATGGTGATCTAACATCACCCCTCCCTGCCCCATCCCTCTTCTTCATTCACACTGGCTATGTTGATCTGACATCACTCCTCTTCTTCAATCACACTGGCTGTCAAGGTGATCTGACATCACCCCTCCCTGCCCCACCCCTCCTCTTCAATCATACTGGCTGTCTACATGTATGTTGATCTGACATCACCCCTCTTCTTGAAAGACACTGGCTGTCTATGGTGATCTGACATCACCCCTCCCTGCCCCCTCCCCTCTACTTCAAAGACACTGGCTGTATGTGGTGATCTGACATCACCCCTCCCTGCCCCCTCCCCGCTTCTTCAATCACACTGGCTGTCAAGGGGATCTGACATCACCCATCCCTACCCCCACCCGTCTTTTTCAAAGACACTGGCTTTCTGTGGTGATCTGACATCACCCCTCCCTGCCCCCTCCCCTTTTCTTCCATCGCACTGACTGTCAAGGGGATCTGACATCACCCCTCCCCTCTTCTTCCATCACACTGGCTGTCTTCGGTGATCTGACATCACCCTTCCCTGCCCCCTCCCCTCTTCTTCCATCACACTGGCTGTATTTGGTGGTCTGACATCACCCCTCCCTGCCCCCTCCCCGCTTCTTCAATCACACTGGCTGTCAAGGGGATCTAACATCACCCTTCCCTGCCCCCTCCCCTCTTCTTCAATCACACTGGCTGTCTATGGTGATCTAACATCACCCCTCCCTGCCCCTCCCCTCTTCTTCAATCACACTGGTAATACAATAGGAGCTCATCATCTTCCCAGACATGATTTAAAGAGGAAGATGGGTGAGGGGAAGAATTTTAGATTATTAATTTAGCTTGCCACAAGTAGCACTGCCTGTGTCTCATCCCAGACTCATTCCCAAAGGGCACGGCTGACATTTCCTTCACCAGACTTTGATCAAGTTTTATTAGTAAAATAAGGGGTGTCACTCAGTAAGGTGAAGACAGTGTGTTCTATGTAGAAGAGCCTTGCTCTATCACACCCTCTGCATGTAGGCCTAAACATTAATTGCGCACACAGAAAGAAAGTTACTGAGCAACTGTCGGGGAAAACAGTTGAACATAAAATAATTGAAACAAAGCAATGAACTTTCAATCCAATATTCAAACGATTACTCTTTCAAGGCTCACAATTACACATTCATTATCAACGTTATAAATCCTTATGACTCCTGCCAAATGCATTATCCATAATGAAATGAGTGTAGGGCCTACGTGTAATTTCAGGTGTGGTAAAAGCTTCATTTCATTTCAACATTTTCAATATTAATCCAATTATAGGTTGAAAACCGGAATTGGTTCTTCCGTATAAGAGGATCACATCCACCTTTTATCATTACATCTCTCTGACGTCTCTGACAGTGTTTACCTCAAAGCTACACTCTCTATCTCTCTTCCCAGACAATGCAATACTGTACATGAAGGGGGTACCGTAATAAATAAAGAAAAATCAAGCCTGGGGGACCGTTGAGTGGGCGGAGGAAGAGGGAGAGATGAAGAGCACATCCAATGCTATCACATGTACTGTACATGTACATCAAGTTATCTTAAAACCACCTGCAATATTGCGCGAAGCATATATATCAATACTGTACCTTCTATTGCTGAAAATTACTACATTATTCTAGTTTTAAAAAAAAACAATGGCATACAAATGTACAAGTATGTGCCAGCAGTCCGACATTTGAGAAATGCATCACTATTCTGCACATACATGTATGTATGTTTTTTGTTATTTTTTAAACAGATATAAATTTTAACTGTGTAATGACAGGTTCACAGGATATTTAGGATAATACCATTTTCTTCAGCTTAAAATGTGTAAAGTGAAAAAGGACAGTTTTAGAGAGAGCCTATTATTCCTTCAACTTTCAAATTTGGAACTGTGTATTCGTATTAAAGTTACAACATATCTTTACCCAGGGATGAATATTGCCAACTTTGGCAAAATATTTATTGAAACACAAATATAATTTTTTTCATCTCTAGCTGCGCCTGCAGGTTTGCGCCTGTTGATACATTACTCTTCATTAATTCTTGCAAATGGTTCTGAAATAATATATTTCTAGTTTAATTGACAAAGCAGACTTGTGTGCTGATGTGAACAAAGCACATGAATAAACAAAGTTGCATGCAGTTTGTTAACTTTTATATCCAAATTCAGCAATGTTCATTGCGTTACATACTCTCATTGGTTTATCAGATAATTGATGAAAATTGAAAATCATATCAAGAAATTTCAACAGAGTTTAACAGACGAAAAACAGAAGTAAACATTAATTCCTACAGGTTAAAAATAGGCTGAAGTTAGTGGACAATTTTGGATCGAAAGTCTTCTGTTATAATGATTATAATTATATGAAGCCTAAAATTCATGAATGGAAACACAACTTCTCATTATCAATGTCAGCTTTTATTGAAATGAAAAACAGTGGAAGGTCTACTTTTTCTTCCTCTTTTTTTTCTTTTTACAAAAATTAGAGTCTGTATTGATTTGTGCAATAGAACAAATTTACCGGTATGTTAAAATTGTTTAAAAAAAAGATAAATACCTCCTGAGCTTTGAAATCTCTCCGAGCTGAGAACTGGACCTCGTTCCAAACCACCTCTCTTCCTTCTTCCATGTCCATGGCCAGGTAGGCCACATCAATGCCTGGTACATCACGCTGGGTTACCTGGAGAAAGACACAAACACCAAGATAGCGGCTAAAAGTGAAATTGACAAATGGAAACTCTTTGAATAGAAAGACTACTTTCAGCTGATTACTGTATTTGCTTTCAAGAAAAACTGAAAAATAGGATATTCCCTATTTTATATAATGAAATACAAAAGAAATAGTGAGTGGATGACATCATCGGCCTCCTCATTTGCATACCCACTAGGATGTGCATATATTATTAGTGTTCTGTGAAATTAAAGAAAAACTTTAAAATGTCATAACTTTCTTATTTTACATCAAATTTTGTTGAAATTTTCAGTGTTGTGCTTGTTGGATTTTTCTCTTTTAATATTCAAATCAACTTTTTGTTGGGGTGGACTTGTCCTTTATCACAATATTAAACATTAACAAAAAATATGTTTGGTAATGATACTTTACTCAGTTTGTGCGAGATATACTGTACATGTATGTTTTTTCTTTAGATTAATTCAACTGGTTGGGGTGGTATTGGCCTTCTAAATTAAAAATATGCTTGTACATGTACATACACTGTACATACATGTTATGCAGGCTTACATGTACACTGTAAACTGAACTTTATAAGAGACTCAAATAACAAATATACAGCAGGAGCAATTTAAAGGACAAGTCCACCCCAATAAAAAGTTGGTTTGAATAAAAGGAGAAAAATCCAGCAACAGTGAAATTTCATCAAAATAAAAGTTATTAAGAAAGTTATGACATTTTAAAGTTTTGCTTAATTCCACAAAACAGTTAGGCCTATATGCACATCCTCGTCGGTATGCAAAAGAGCAGACAGATGACGTCACCCACTCACTATTTCTTTCGTATTTTATTATATGAAATATGAAAAATTCTAATTTCATTTCTCCCTGAACATGTGCGATAAGTATTATTTTTACAGTTTGTGGTTAAATCAAGTTGGACCAATTGCCAAATCTGTAAAAATTGAAATATTGTATAATTCTAACAATAAAAAAAAGAAATAGTGAGTGACATCATGGACTCTCTCATTTGCACATCAATGAGTTGTGCATAACTATTTTGTGAAAAATAAGCGAAACATTAAAATGTCATAACTTTCTTATTTTACATCCGATTTTGATGAAACTGTCAGTGTTACATGTTCGTTTGATTTTTCTTTATCCATTCAAATCAACAATTTTCCGGGGTGGACGTGACCTTTAAAATCCAAGACGGCGCACAATGAGCACAGCACACACTCCGTGTCTAGACGATCCATTAGTCATGTATGACATCACTGCCATTCAGTACACAGGCTTTACATTGCCAGCCCAGGTAGAGTAATGGCACAAGCATGGACACATGTTCCACACATGACGCCTGCTACCATTCTGTTGCTGCACACGCTGTAGGCCAAGCAGGACTTCTTTTCATAATTTCATACTTTGAAGTGGAACATCAATACAGTGGGGTATGCTAGTTTATTGGCATTTTAATCGGCAAGAGCGGAAGTTTAATGTGTTGTGCATTTTTCTAGGGTATATGTTATACCTTGGTCACATTTGCTCTACGGCGGCTGTACGGCGAGTTGAAAACAGCCGTTTTAACATTTTTTTGTACCAGCTGCATATAGGTGGTTTGAATTAAAATTAATAAAACGGCTGTTTCTGACTCGCCGTACGGCCGCCGTAGAGCAAATGTGACCAAGGTATAAAGTGCAGACAACTTGTTCCAGACAAAATTCTTTAAATCACTAAAATATTACTGTGCCAGTTAAAATCAAACAGATTCAGTGGACCGAATCTATTGTTCTCTACTTTTAACAGGTAATAGTGATTCAAAGAATTGTGACTTGTAGTGTACACAACATCCATTCGGTACTACAAGTACAGTACATGTACATATCATCAACACCATAATCATCATCACCTTAATCATCATCGCCGTTGTCATCATCATCATCATAATCTAAAGAAATATTTGGACACCCCCCCAAATTCACCACTAAAATGCCCCCCCAAGAGCTCCTGAAAACTACATGTACAAAAGAGTCCTGAAAATCCTAATGAGTTGAATTTTGGTTGGTGTGAAGAAAAAGTAGTCCTGGAAAGCGTTTTCTTCCACTGATCATCATAATTCATCATCATCATCAATCATGAATCATCCTCGTAATCCCAGACCCCACCATACGTACATGTAATTCGTCATGATCATCATCATCTTACAGTACATGTATTATCATTTGCTTTGGCGTCACCTGTGCCTTGGAGGCAAAAGGCGAACTGAATCAATATAAACCGCAGGTCTCTCCCTCGATATAAAAAATAATACATAAGATTTGCATAGCCCACTTTCCATCTTAACATAACTACCGTAATAAGAAAGTGCAGGTACAGACCACTACACAAGGGTTTATCCCTACTCTTATACAAATAGGGAAGAGGGTTTTTAATGACTCTCCTCTACGCAGAGCCTTCATTTCACGTCCTGTCTGAGGGACAAGGTGTTTTCCACTCTACAGCGCCTGCATCTATGGAACAGGGAGAGATGTTTATACAACTCCGGCTACAGTCATTCTCCAGGACGACCTTTGGTTCGTCAGGCAGACTCTTTTAATACCAACTGAGCCAACTTTGCTCTCTGATCATCAACAACATTAACTTTATTAAAATCACCATCACCAACTTTCATCCTCAACATCAACATCATCAGCTTTGTTTCACATGACAATGAAAAAATAAAACTATTTCATATGTAATGAAATGCATGTTAAAGAAATAGTATTTGGGTTACATGGGTGATGTCATCAGTCCCCTCATTTGCATAATGCATAACCGGGACATGCATATTTACTGTATTGTGGCTAATTTAAATTTTCAATTTGATAACTTTTTTCATTTTATATCTAATTTTGATGAAAGTGTCAGTGTTATTCTTGCTGTAGGATTTTCTTTTTTTATTCAAATCACCTTTTTTTAGGGTGGACTTGTCCTTTGATTTTTCAATGCAAGCAGTTATAATATATTTTCTCTTTCTCTCTCTCTTTCTCTCCTTCCTTTCATTGCACCTTGAGCATTCAGACATGGTATGTATCATCATCATTCATAATCCTCCCACCTCCTGCTCTTCCTCATCATCATCATCCCAACTCCTCATCATCATTATCCTCATCATCAACGTCAAAATAAGTGTCTATAATTTCATATCATCAAAATACTATAAAATGTACAATGTACGTTTCATATTACTACAGAGTAAACAGGAGAAGAGCCAGCCAGTTCAGACATTATAAATTTCATGGCTTACTCTTGTGCATGAAGGATGCTAGCCCTGAAATATACAGTAAAACGTATTCAGCCTTGATAGATTTCCCTCTAGTTACAGGTACTCCTCTTAACTGATTTCTGTTGGATAAATTTCTTTCTCTACCTACATTTTCGATTGTTTCCTTGAGTTCTCTGTCCTATCTTATTTTCTTTTCTTTCAAAAAGATTAGAACCTACAGGTATATCTTTTAGTACCGGTACTTTAAAATCCCAGGCAGTTGATGTCTGTCATTCAATGTCTTCAAATGATTAAAAAAATAACATGTGGATAACGAGATGGGTAGCAACTCAAAGAATATTTGGCTAGTAATACCCACCGATCCCCATATTGGTAGGGTCTGGACAGCTGAACTCCATCTGTTTGGAGGAGTTTTAGAACATTTTTTTTTAAACTTTTTTTACAAATAGTGAAGCAAGATGTAGTTCAGCGATACAACCAACAAAACTGAAACTTTAACCATTAGCTTTTGGTCTAGCATGACACACACAGTAGATTCAGGTTGCTGCTCAAAAAAACATTCCAGTGGTTAAATCCACGATTTTGACTTCCAAAGATTTTTATGACCCGCGCTAATTATGGACTGCAAATGATCGATTATAAAAAAAAAATATTGTAAAGGGGAAGCGATTTCCGCCCGTGGGGGTTCCCAATGGTGGGAAATTCAACATCCTTCCAAATGACTCTCCCAAGCATCGGACTTATTGGCCGATTGAACTGGAAAAGCGTGCTGCTGACGCGCAGGCTCGTTTTCAGTTAATCATGTTACTCGCAGCTGAGCAAAGACGTCAGACATTTAGAGCCGAAAGAGGTCCATTTGGTACCATAAGTGAATAATTAATATTTATCCATTTCTATATCAAAATTGATATCGATAATTTAAATCTGCATTAGCGCAGCTGTTTTAAGTTATTTTCTCAACAATCAAGCAATTGATTAGAACTGGAGTTTAGAGCATGAGTTGAATTGCCAAAATTGATCACGGCGCACAACTTTACATGCCCAATATTTGGAAACAGAGTTCGATATTTGGCAAAAACAAGCTTCTGGTATACTTTCGGTTTACCATATTTTTTTTCTATTCTATTTTTTATGACATTAATATTCAACATTTGTACTAAACTATGAAAATACACATGATTTTTACTTGATTCAATGATTGCTTGTTTTGTTTGGTGGCCAATTACCGTATGCGAAGTGTCCGATATAAAGGCACTTTTCTACATGCAACACAAATAGAAAATAACGTTAGAACATAAATAAAACAGGTGAAACTGGTATTTAATGTAGGCCTAGGCCTATTTAACTTTTCGCACTCCTGTTTACATTCATGAACATCGTCCGCCTTCATCGAATTTGAACTTGTTGATGTTCATGATTAAATTTGAAGGAATAGGCCTACATCATTCATATCATGTTTATTTTCCCTTTCGGGAAGAGTTCCTCTTGCGACAGCCATACAATCATGACAATGGTCTCCCCTTCACTGACATGGCACAACGAATTTCATGATGTGCTGTAGTTGACATAGTCTAGATCTAGCAGGGGATATCACTTGAGCGCAATCAGAATTACTCTATCACGAAATTGTGATTTCCCCATTGGATATGTGCTCAAAAGAATTGCATGCGCCGGCGATGGCAATGGCATCATGCATGCGACGCGACATGCATGACCCACGACACTACCGTATATTACGGTACGCACACGAATCCGGAACAAGTCTCACCTTCACTCTTCTCTTCTGCCATCTTCCACAGGGGCTTTCTTCTAAAATTTCTCTTTCATCTTCACTTTCGTCTCCACTATCACGAGGAGATCCAGTCCTTTCGTCGTTTCCTCCTGTGGTCGGCATCTCTATTTTATTTCACAAGGGAAACGGGAATATTGAAAGAAATTATCACGATATGACAGCAACTCTCATTGTTCGTCACACTCGCAAAACACTGCCATGTTTATGAACGACACACGCGAATCGCGCGCCGCGCCGGCCGTCGCGTCGATCGTCGGCCGCATACCGTCGACGTAGCATGTTCATGTAGAGAACTGAATTTTTTTTTACTGAAAATTTTCAAGATCGGGAGGAAATCTTCATGGAAGGATTTTTCTCATATGCATATAACTTTATTAGTAGTAGGCCTACATAATTATGCTAAAAGAGCTGCCTTGAAGGGCGATCCAGGATTTTCCATCAGGGGACTCGGGTGGGGGCCCCACATTTTTCCAGACAAAAATTTGACAAAAATGGGGGTTTTCACAATTTCACCAAAAAATTGAAAATCATTTCGTCCGCGGAAAATTTTACAGGCAAAAATAAAGGGCACACTTGAGTAAAAACAGGCATATTTGCATTACACATTTTGATTCTGACTCCGTTTGTGTACCCCCCCCCCCCCCCCGATCCGGCACTGAAGAGCTGTACCGAGGTAGAAAGTTTTCAGGCTCTCTGGAATCTGGATAATACTGTGGCAAAGATACCTTATATGCATTTTTATGTTAGCGCATTATATGTTACTTGCGATGATTTACATCGGCTTGGAAAACTGGTGTAGATAGACAATCCTATTTAAGAGCGATTCATGTTTTAGGCTTTCGCTTTCTGGATGAAGAGTTTGGTTGCAAATGAGGTTAGGTCCGTTTTGGACCATTCCGAGAAAAACATGTTTTTTATTCTCACTTATTGCAATATTCTTATGAGAAACTAAATTGTCATGATGTACTACCCTATCGTGTGAACATAAAATTGGGTATAAAAGAAATCAACCTGTCTTCATTTTTTTTATATTGTTTTAAAAAAATTATCATTATGGACCTAAACCCTTTTGCAAGTAAACTGAAATGAATCCAATCTCTATTGATTAAAAAAGTGATTTTTCTTTGCCACTTTCATTCACGTTTTCATTTGAATTTCAAATTTTCTTCGGTATCATCAGAGTGACCCAAAATTTGGAGGTTTAGAGACAGAAAAAAATAAAATTTATGAAATATGGACCTAACCGCTTTTGAAAAATGCGTTCTTCAGAAGAGTTTGGTTGCAAAAGGGGTAAAATAGGTCCACTCCACGAAAATCGTTTTTTTAATTCTCCCATATTGCAATATTCTTATGCGAAACTGAATTTTCATGATACCCTTCCATGAGAACATGAGAACAAATTGGGTGTAAAGAAAATTTAAGATATTCTTTTCAAAAAATTCTGTGTGGACATAACCCTTTTTGCAACTAAACTGAAATGGACCTATAACCCCTTTTGAAAAAAGTGGGGGTTTTTTGCCATTTTAGTTCACTTTTTGATAGGAATTTCAACTTTTCTTTGGTATCATCTTATAGAGCTGCCAAATATCTTTATATTGAGACATAAAATGAATAATGGACCTAACCGCTTTCGCAAGTAAGCTCTTCATGTACAGCATGACAAATACATTTAAACAAATCAAAAAGTTTGGAAATCTGAGTTATTGGCCAATAATTTCTCCCAACTCACATGATACACAATGGATATACGGATAAGACTCAAAAGATTATTTAATTCTCTTCAAAATGTTACCTGCTTGTTATTATCATGCCATCACGAAAAAGAGCAGGATTCAAAAGTCATTGGATGAGGTCTGAATCGAAAAGTTGCAAACCGAGCAGAAAAGGCCATGAAGGGTCAATGATGAACATGTTTTTGTGTGTGTGTCTGTGTCAATAGAGATAAAAAAAAATCTATTCAAATCAATCCCCTGCTTCTTCATTTGCTATGTTTTGTTGTGGTTTATGTAGTGATTTTTTCTGTGAGATGCACGGTTTGAAATACCCATGCACATATAGGCGGATCCAGGGGGCGAGGGGCCCGCCCCCCCCCCCTCTCCACTTTTGGCGGAGCAAAAAAAGGAGGAAGGAACGAAAAAGAAAAGGAAAAGAGAGGAGAAAAAAGAAGAGGAGGAAGACGATTGAATAAAAAGGGCTCAAAATTAGGAGAAGACTTGGAAAATAAGAAGAATCTTTCATGTCGCTATGTACAAAATTTTCGCTCGCGCTATGCGCTCGCACACTGTTAGACCGCTGTGTAAAATCGGTGCTGTGTACGAACGGTTGTGTATTTTTTTTTCACAACCCTGCGTAATCTTACCCGAGTTACGTTAAATATTGGTTGCGTAAAGAGTTTCTTCAATAAGAGGTTACGATTTCACGTCAATTCCCGCCAAGCACCCCGTTTCACAACAGTTGTGTACATGAATTTACCACGTGACTTGAGACAGCCAATCAGCCGTCATAAAAGTTTGTACGCAAACTTTTGATATCCAAAATGGAGAGTGCCAAGGAATTGCTTTGCGATTGAGGGTTCGAGTCACGTCAGCCGTCAAAATTTTGAGGGTAAGTGTGATTTTTGGAAGTATTTTTATTAAGAAAGTGTAATGTAGATTGTGATGGATCCGAGTGTGGTCGAATGTGGAATTAAGTAAGCTTGCTTTAGCTACAAATCTAACGTTAGAGAGCAGTGAGTTGGATCGACAGTGCATGACTGAGTGCGAGTGGAGCGTGTGTGCGATTGATTGGCTACCGCGTATTCTGGCGCCGTACCGGTACCTGGCCTTCTCAGTCCGCAGCTGGTCGGCGATGCGAATTCAGCGGTGCGGTATTCTAGCTACCTACCGCATGGTTGAACGAACCACTTATCCGGTGACCGGTGTACTACAAGGTTATGAATAACTTTGTCCTGAGTTATACCATGGTCACATTTGTTTTACGGCGGCCGTACGGCGAGTCGAAAACAGTCGTTTTAACATTTTTGTACCAGCTAAATATACCGGTAGGTGGTTTGAATAAAAATGAATAAAACGGCTGTTTTTGACTCGCCGTACGGCCGCCGTAGAGCAAATTTGACCGAGCCTATTAGTATTAGTAACCCCTGTGTGGTGAAATAATGTGGGTAGGCCTAAGCGGCTTGGCATATTTTCTCTTGTTTTTGGGGGATAGACTCTAGATCTATGCTTGAAGTTGAAGCCTTAATTGTTTCTAATTCTATCACTGTCACTCAGTTCCAATCTAACTTAGATTGAAACCGTGATACTATTACTAGTCAAGTGTAGAAACAATCAAGGCTTCAATTTCAAGCATTAAAGATTCGCCAAAATTCGACATGTGCCGCCTAAGTTGGATGTTTTTTCTAGATCAAGTTAGGCTTTTATGCAATATTTTTTGTTCTAAAATTTCTTTTCAGAAAATGATGTTTGCAGCAATATTTGTTAAATATATTTGTCTATTTTTAATTGCAATGGTCATTTTATAATTCTATCTCAATAGGTAATAAAATCTTGAAATGAATCGCCCTGTTTTACGCCCATCATTCGACATCCCCCGCCTTTCATTCGACATTCAAATTAAGGTCAATGCGTGCTGCTGAATTGCACCGCATGCGATGTGCAACCCAGAAGTTGCAGCGGCCGTTCGCTCCCACATTGCAATATCTCTTGATAAATTTGTTTTACTCTAACGTTAGAGTTACAGTTAAAGATGAATAAAGTAGGAAACTTAAATATGTGGCAATATATTTTGTTACTTGTCATAATTTGGTGAAAATGGCATGGATCTCACTTTAGCTGTGAAATGTCTTTTAAAGTGATTTTTGTACTTTGTAATTTCAGAGGCCTATGGAGCTGAGTGAGGATGAGGATCCAGTTTTGCAAGATAAAACGACACCAAAACCAAGAAAGAGGGTCAGATGCCCCTATGAATTTGTAAGTATTTGTAAGACTATAAATATGAATGTGGGGTGTTAGATCTACATGTATACCGTTTGTAGCTAAATCATTCCATGTACATGATTCAATTGATTGATTGCTTTGACTATTTTTAAATTGTTTTAATGGTTAAGCCTACGGTAAAACATGATGGTGGGCCCAAGTCGGCGTACCTAACAATTTGAGTTAAGATTTAACATAAATTTTCTCTTATTTCACAAAATATTTTGGTTAGTAATGTTCCTTATATTATAAAGAGTAAGTGTACCCAATTTCTCATTGAAAAATGAAAGAAAATATCGAATTTTCTTGAAAAAACCTCGGGCAGTCATTTTCTGATTGAAAAAAAAATGGTACAACCCCATGACTGCCCACTCTTTCACTTTGCACACGATTCAGGAATTTTTTATTAATACCTGTCTATGTATTGCATGTGTAAAGTTCATGCTTGTGTATCTTCTTTTACTAGAATCGTGCAGATAGGTGGGTGCGCAGACTTGGGAGACCGCGCAGATATGGGGGAACTGACCATACTTGTTTATAGATCTTGCCCCATTGATGTTATATGGGTCATAGAGGGCTGTTTGGCTGAGCTATATCAATCAAAATGATGATAATCATAATAGATTTATGAAATTGATTTCTATTCAGGATGTTGAAAGGTAGAAACGGAAGGGGCTTGCTGGAGGCATTAACTCGAGGATGGGTTCTAAACAACAGCGAGAGATTCAACTCAAAATTCTAAACAACAGCGAGAGATTCAACTCAAAATTCAACTCAACTGAGTGTTGGTTAGCCATCTAATTGAAGAGCATTGATGGAAGTAAGTGAAATTTGGGGGTTGAATTTGCGCCTATTTCCTCTGCATATCTCTTCGATCAGTCATTACGTCCCCTATAGATTGCTGCACGCTCAAAATTCTGTTTTTTCTCACCTGTTTGAAGCTCAGATTAAAAAGAAGGGAACCTTCACTCATGCCTTGCCATCAACATGAAATAACCTCACTCAAGTGATTAGAAATAGCAGTTAATCTGGCACCCCAGACTTTTGCTTGATTATCCTGAAATGCGCCAAGTGAAATTAAAGGGCTAGTCCATCCCAGAAAAAATCCCCAGATTCAAAATCAATAGAAAAAAATCAAACAAGAATAAAACTGAAAATTTCATCAAAATCTGTTGTAAAATAAGGAAGTACTTTGACATTTTAGTTTTGCTTATTTTTCACAAAACAGCACAACTCAGTGATATGCAAATGAGAGAGTTGATGATGTCACTATTTCTTTTTTATTTTATTGTATGAATAATGTAATATTTCAATTTTCACAGATTTTACAATAAGGCCCCTTTTGGTTGAGCCACAAAACGTTAAAACACTGGCAGTTCCACTTGTTCAGGAAGGAATAAAACTTTGTTTATCATGACAATGAGGAGAAAATTAAAATATTCCATATTGCATGTAACAAAATGCAAAAGAAATAGTGAGTGGCCTACATCATCAGTTGCCTAATTTGTATATCTACCAGGATGTGCATATAATGTAGGTAATTGTTTTGTGAAATTAAGTGAAACTTTGAAATTTTCTTATTTTACATCTGATTTTGATTAAACTTTCAGTATTATGCTTGTATAATTTTTCTCTATTTATTCCAATCAACTTTTTATTTGGGTGGACTTGTTTATATGGAGATTTTTGTGTAGAAATTTGCATGGTTAAATTTGTTTAATAATTATTTCTTACAAACTTCAATTCACACTTGTAGTTCACGTATGAAATGCAAGTGCCGGATATCAGCATGATTGTGATTTTGGCAGACGAGATTGGAAGCTAGGCCCACCCACTTACATGTAGTCTCAAAAAGTCCAAACCAGCCCAATTTTTCAAGTTTAAACATATTGTTTAAATGGGGATACAGTTCATTATCTCTACCTCTTAATATGACTTTACCTCTTTATTCTATTGTACTTCTGATCATATTTTCAGTACATGTTATTAATATTTTTGGCAAATTTCATCTTTTGCATTTTTAATCAAATCAAATCTTGTTTTGTATATTCAATCTATTTTACACCTATTTTTTTGAAAGCCCACCATCACAAGTGAAGGAAAGCCTTGCGCACAGCCTTGTGGATCAATTCAAAATTTTGAAGGACATCAACGGAATCACAGGGTATGTAAGTATCTTGTATTCTTGTTTTGGGGTGCTGTGGATGCAAGGATAGCAAACATAAGAAAATCAGCTCGAAACAATAGCCCTTTGATGTAAAACAATGCACTAGTTGAACTTTTAATTTGGTCTCAAAAGATGCTAGAGACTTGAAAGTATAATCTCTGTGAGCGGCACGGTCAAAAAATTTCGGGTAGTGGAATTACCACGGAAAAGGCAGTGGAGGCCCCCCCCCCCCCCCCCGCACCGTGGCCTTTTAGGGTGAAGAGGAGATTAATGGCAGAATTGTTGACTACTGTGGACCGGAGAGCAACCCTTCCAGAATCCTTGAATTATTTATAATCTCTAAAAATCAAATGGTGTGCAAGGCACATTTTGTTTATCTTGACATCCTATCACATTATAACTTAGCATTGCAGTAAAATATTGAAGGGTGACCGTCCGAAAAACAATGTTGTGTCAATTTCTATGTTAATTTGGACAAGGAATTCATTTTTAACAACAATAAATGGATAAATACTGTCTTTTAACTTAAAATTTAACCCTTAATTTGGGGGGGGTCAATTTCCTGTCCGGTGATGTGTTCAAAACTTACTACCTAATCAGCCAAATTCCTGTTGACAAAAAAAAAGAAAACCCTTTACCCGATCCCGGGGTGGGGGGCAGTCAAACATATTGCTGTACACACGCGTGACCAAAAAACGCGTTTAAAGGGGTTTTTTTTTTCAGTTTTGGACGCGGTCCACGCGTGGACTTGCTAAGGGTATAAAAAACACAGATTTTCAAGAAAAAGGGTGGTTTTGAAAGACTGGTTAAAGGTCAATCGCAGGGTCAAACATATTCAGGGTATGTTTTTCCCCAAGGCTTTTTTTTAAGACTAGCCAAACGTGTTTAGGGTATTTTTCCCCCAAGCTTTTTCCCCGAGATCATATTTTGGCTACAACTTGTTTAGGGGCCAAGATATTTATTTTTAAAATTTATGTATTCATTTATATATTTACAACTTTATTTTATTTTTTTGTGGTGGGGGGGCAATGTGACTTACATTATTGAAACATTGCAGGCTAATAGCTTGCCAACACAGTTGCAATATGATACTAAACATGTCATGGTAGTTTCAATAGTACTGTTAACAAGGAAAAAATAGTTTACTTCGAATTCAAGCACAAAATGTAACTAAACCACCCATTGGGGGTGCAATCCAATATGACATATTTTCTTTTCTGTGTTCGTAAAATGTTGATTTAATCTCATGTGTCATTTATTGAGAAGCTGAAAATATATTATTTTATGAAAGCAAGAACATTTTGATCATGACAGAGTAAATTGCCTGCACTTATAACTTTCCCTTGAATCTCATCTGTTCAATACAGGAAGGAACATCCATTGAATATTATTTGGCCTATCTTGATGCAAAGGATCAACCACAGCCTTTCTTGTTGATCCTTGGAGGCACCCGGTGGAAACCGAGCCAGGTTTTGTCATTGTCGAGCGTAACACCGTCCAGTGTACATGTACTTCCATCATGCAAGCTATAGACGTCTGCTTTAAGTTAACCTATGTGCTGGATGTTGACTACCACACCCAGTGTTCTCCTGCATGGCAAATATGCTCCAGCAATTGGTGTATGAATTGCCTCCCGGTGCTTTGAGTGGTGTTGTCCTGCTCAGCTTTTGAACTTTGCTGGGCAACATCAAGAAGGAATTTTAGTCTGAATAGGCAGCATTCAGTACTAAGGAAGCAAGTAACAGTAGTTTTGTATTAAATAGGCAATTTCTGTTGGTTCTCCTTGTTAATGATTAAAGACTTAGACCGTAACCAAAACTGAAATGGACAAATCATATACCATTTGAAAGCTTATAAGCTACTTAAGACAGAAAAGCAAGTTTTGTTTCACAAAATGAGCATTTGGGGGTACGGAACACAAATGCTCATAATTCAAAAGCCAGGTGTCATTACTCTGTTTTGCTTCACAAAATGAGCACTCCCAAATTATGGGGGGATCAGGTTCTGCAGATACATTGAATTATCTGTTCCCATTATAATTTGTCACTTGCATCCTTTTGACTAAACAGTATTTCATAATTCAAAAGTCAAGAAATATTACTTTTGTTGCTCACATGTCAAGTACGTCTCGTAAAGTAAAAAAAAAATATTAAAAAAAGTTTTGAGAAAGCTGTCACTTCCTTTTTTTCAAACCATGACAGAGTATCAATGTGAAAATGACAAAAACTCATCTGGATGGATATCTGGACTAAATTGCAACATATGTGTTGACACATACAAACAACCTGGTATTGTTTATTTATATTTTTGCAAATGTTTACATTGTTTATGGATGAAAGTTAAATGGAATATGATAGCTAAATGTGAGAGTTATTGGTTATGTCACATCTGGATCAATCAAGGACTTTGAGATGGGGACTGCCTTTTTACTTTCCAGCTCTTGTTATATTTTTGGCTTATATGAAATTTTCTCATGCAAATTGCCTGTGATCCTCTTCAAGTTGTAACAGTCATGAAGCTTTTGATTTATCACTTCTCCCATTAAAATTGGCTGTTTTCAATGAAAAGAGAATACATCAAAATTTAAGGGTTATGAACAAGGAAAAACGTATCAACGGGGCCTTAATTCATAATTGATAGGTTAAACATATATGTATTTAACATAGTTTGAGCTCAGTCGAAACTGGTTTATATTACTGCAGATGTTTCACTGAAATATTGTTGCCAAGTTGTCTATGTAGTCAAATATCTATTGAAAATTCAACAATGCAGAGAAGTCAAACATTGTATAGATATTACTATAAAACGGATTAAGTAGCTGAAAAATTGTTTCACTTTTGTGTCCAACTTCAAATGTCATCAAAATGTATTGATGTGTTTATAAACATATCTACATATCTATAGAATATGTAAACAGATTACAACCTCACAGTCCATCACCAATAATGCCTTCTTTTCTGAGAGCAACAAGTCCTCAAATATTTGAGTGCATGTCGGATATAGTTCAACCCTAAGAAGACTGGGGGGGGGGGCTGATTGCAGCCCCCCCCCTCAACATTTTTCGCGATAAATCCGCCGCGCGAAATTTTTTGACCGCGTCACTCAATGACTTTTTACGTTCAAGTCTCTTGCAACTTATGAGACCAGAATTTTGATCCCCCGGTGCGCAGTTCCGAAAATACACAACATTTTGTAAGTGCATGCAGACCCCAAATTACTCAAAATCATGAATTTGTGTACAAATCCAATGCAAATGGTGTTTTTAGCCAAAATTCATAAATGTATCATTATTTTTCCTTTTACTGCTTAAAATCAATTAATCTTTTTTATAGTCAAAATAAAGTCCCTGACGATTTCCATTGGAAAAACTATGAAAAGCAAAAAGTCGAAAAACAAATACATAAGAAATTTAGAAAACAATAGAATACATAAGAAAATAAATGTGATGTTGAAATGAAATTGATCAGATGTCTATCTAGAGTATGTGAAACAAAAATTAGCATTTTAGGGGCATTATTTTATCAATTAGAGCAAACTTAAGATTTTATGCATAAATTAATGAGCATTGAGATTTTTTGCAGAATTTGATGATATAGTTTTTGTCTCACCTGCGAAGCAAAGTGAGACTATAGGCGCCGCTTTTCCGACGGCGGCGGCGGCGTCAACATCAAATCTTAACCTGAGGTTAAGTTTTTGAAATGACATCATAACTTAGAAAGTATATGGACCTAGTTCATGAAACTTGGCCATAAGGTTAATCAAGTATTACTGAACATCCTATTAGAGTTTCATGTCACATGACCAAGGTCAAAGGTCATTTAGGGTCAATGAACTTAGACCATGTTGGAGGAATCAACATCGAAATCTTAACCTGTGGTTAAGTTTTTGAAATGTCATCATAACTTAGAAAATATATGAACCTAGTTCATGAAACTTGGACATAAGTTTAATCAAGTATCACTGAACATCCTGCATGAGTTTCACGTCACATGACCAAGGTCAAAGGTCATTTAGGGTCAATGAACTTTGGCCGAATTGTGGATATCTGTTGAATTCCCATCATAACTTTGAAAGTTTATGGATCTGATTCATGAAACTTGGACATAATAGTAATCAAGCATCACTCAAAATTTTGTACAAGTTTCAGGTCTCATGATTAAGGTCAAAGGTCATTTAGGGTCAATGAACTTTGGCCGAATCGGGGGTATCTGTTGAATTACCATCATAACTTTGAAAGTTTATTGGTCTAGTTCATTAAACTTGGACATTAGAGTAATCAAGTATCACTGAACATCCTGTGCACGTTTCAGGTCACATGACCAAGGTCAAAGGTCAATGAACTTTGGCCGAATTGGGTGTATCTGTTGAATTACCATCATAACTTTGAAAGTTTATGGATCTGATTCATGAAACTTGTACATAAGAGTAATCATGTATCACTGAACATCCTGTTCGAGTTTCAGGTCACATGATCAAGGTCAAAGGTCATGTCAGGTCAATGAACTTTGGCCATGTTGGGTTTTTTTGTTGAATAACCATCATATCTCTGTAAGTTTATTGGTCTAGTTCATAAAAAGTGGACATAAGAGTAACCATGTATCACTGAACATCTTGTGCGAGTATAGAGTAGTATTCAAAGTCAGCACTGCTGCTACATTGAACCGCGTGATGCAGGTGAGACGGCCAGAGGCATTCCACTTGTTTAGATAATGCCATGGGTAATGTGTGTGCCAATTTTCGTCGCGATCGACGGCCGAAATCATAGGGGGGGGCTGATTCAGCCCCCCCCCCCCCCAGTCTTCTTAGGCGTTGAAATAGCCCAGTCTATTTAGGGTTAAATAGACTGGGCTATTTCGACACCTAAGAAGACCGGGGGGGGGGGGGCTGAAACAGCCCCCCCTTATGATCTCAGCCATCGATCGCGACAAAAATTGGCACACACATTACCCATGGCATTATCTAAAAAAACTATATCATATTCTGCAAAAAATCTCAATGCTCATTAATTCATGCATCTTAAGTTTGCTCTAATTAATAAAATAATGCCCCTAAAATGCTAATTTTTGTTTCACATACTCTAGATAGACATCTGATCAATTTCATTTCAACATCACATTTATTTTCTTATGTATTCTATTGTTTTCTAAATTTCTTATGTATTTGTTTTTCGACTTTTTGCTTTTCATTGTTTTTTCAATGGAAATGGTCGGGGACATTATTTTGACCGTAAAATAGATAAAATTAATTGATTTTAAGCAGTAAAAGGAAAAATAATGATACATTTATGAATTTGGGATAAAAACACCATTTGCATTGGATTTGTACACAAATTCACGTTTTTGAGTTATTTTTGGGTCTGCATGCACTTACGAAATGTTGCATAATTTCAAAACCGCGTACTCGGAGGTCACAATTTTGGTCTCAAAAGTTGTGTGAGACTTGAAAGTAAAAAGTCAGCAAACGACGCGGTCAAAAAATTTTGCACGGCAGATTTATCGCGAAAAATGTCGAGGGGGGGGGCTGATTCAGCCCCCCCCCCAGTCTTTTTAGGGTTAATACTTAGATTGGCTTTCTTCATCTCATATTTTTGCTCCATGATGTTAAATGTCTTCATGCCATTTTGGGATTAAAAAAAAAGTCAGTGATTAATAGTGGATATTTACTTATTATAATGCTAGGCTTGGTGATCAGGAATTGGTTTTCTTCTTGTTTTTATTTTCTATATAAAATGAGAGAAATTATTGGGGAAAAAAATAAAACCATGATATGAGCCCTCTTTCATGAAAAGTTATATAGACTGATGTTATTTTTTTCAGTATATGAATTGCCTAAGAAAATAAAAATTGATCGTTCAGCAATTGTAACAGTATAGAGCCCTGTATAGTCTAGAAGCAAAATATAGAAAACTTAAGCACGCTGTCAAATTCGTTTTAAGAACATGCAAGTATATTCAGTAGTATATAAAATTGACCAGTAGCACAGGCTGACTGGATTTGTTGAATTAATAGGGCAAAAATAGTTATATGCAAATACTCTCAGGAAACAGGATCAGAAAGTGTCAATTTTTTTATTTAGAGAAAGGAGTGTTGCAGTTTTATTTACTTGTAGGACATTCATTATACTGACATGTAAATTCAGTGTGAAATTGCTAAATATTCCTTTAAAAATTTTGAAAGTACATGTTTGTATACTTTAAAACCATTGAAATTGGTTAAATTGATTTTATTTACGGTTTGATGTATTGCATGAAAATGTATTTTTGATGCATTTGGAAGAACGTATCGAATTGATTTATGAATGGAAATAAATACTGTACATCATAACACACAATTCTTTGTCTGTATGTATACATGTATGTGTCAAAGAGTGGCCTGTCTAACACAATTGGTTGTGTAAAATGAAATTTCAACAACTCATGTGTAAGTTTTAAGCAACTACTGTGAAAAGCACCTACACAACCTGGCTGTGTAAAATTATGGTTACACAATTCATGTGTAGAAAATTTACACAACTGCTACTTAAAAATGTACACAACCCGGGTTGTGTACAGTTTTACACAACCGTTGCTGGGTTCATATATGATGCAGCGGTTGTGTAAGAATTTACACAGGTTGTGTAAGATTTTACACAGCCAGATTAACAGTGCATTGCCTGTTATGTGATTTACATAACTTGTTCAATGTTGAGCTTAAACAATCAAGTTTGGTAGTCAATATACAAAACATATTCCATCTCGGAAATCGAACTTTCATTATTTTGTGTGATTTACAAATTGATTTTTATAAATTGATCTGTAAAAATGGCAGTTTTATGGTCAGAATATTATAATTTTCTGCTCGCGCTGCGCGCTCGCAAATTTAGATTTATCAGATACTTATAATTTTCGTTAAGTTTTTCAAAATATCCCTTTTCAGGCCTGAATGTCAAAACGTATCAGCTAGCGCTGCACGCTCGCATTTCGATTGGCGAGTTAAGTATGTGTCAATATTGATTACACAACAAACTACTTAAAATCCCCTTTTCATGACAGTTTATCAAAAATTTCGGCTCGCGATAATTCAGCGCCCTCATTATGCATTAATACATAAGATATCAATTCAATAATTAAATTGTCCCTTTTGTTTCATCTCACGCTTAATTAGCAAGAGGAATAGAAAGATAGTCATCATTTTCTTTATGATGACATTCCTAAGAATGTCCTGATCCTAGTATATGTCAAAACTCAAAGTAATAATAATGAAAAATATCAGCTCTTTATTAAGTGCGATCCATATCCACCTCACAATTTTCCTGCAAAGTGCTGGAAACATAGAGCTGAAATTGACTCCTTTTTAGGTCGAGATATCAAACAATTTAAGCTCGCGCTTTGATTATCATGATAAAAATGCATTTAGAATGTATAGGGCCTATAGATTCAGGATTAAATCTAAAACACGAGCGCGCATCTGCTCGCGCTTTGCGCTTGCATTGTTAATATAAGGAAGATTCCTAATTACTCATCCTTTTCATGATTTACAAAACATGAATAGAGTGTCTAGTTTCTAGGTCTAAATCTCGAAATTCTGAATTGTTAAGTTATATACCTAATCTGTTTTAGTTACAAGAAGTGCTTAGAATTTCAATTCTTTAGGTAAAAGTGTCAACAACAACAACAAATCATCTCGCGCCTGATGGCACTCGCATTATTTGATTTATGTAACGTCTTCATGGCTAACTGCAAGCAGAAGGTTTACCTTTTCTTTTAAGGAAAAGTCCGCCCCAACAAAAAAGCTGATTTGAATAGAAAGAGAAACTTCAAACAAGCAACACTGAAAATTCATCAAAATCGGATGTAAAATAAAGGCATGGTCACACCGCCCGAGCGTTGTTGGAGCGGTCGTGGAGCGGGGAGAAAAAAAATCATCACCGCTCGCTACCATTCACCATTTTCGATTTCGATTGTTTTTTGTTTTGTTTTCGATTTTTCCCCAATTTTGTGAGCGAAATTCGGCCCTCTTTCCCTACCGCTCCACGACCGCTCCAACAACGCTCGGGCGGTGTGACCATGCCTTAAGAAAGTTATAATATTTCGCCTAATTTCACAAAACAGTTATATTCACATCCTGGTCAGTAGGCAAATGAGGGGACTGATGACATCACCCATTAATGGAGAAAAAAGGAATGTTTTGATTTTCTCTTCATTGTCATGAGAAACGAAGTTTCATTCCTCCCTGAACACGTGAATTCCATTATTTTAAAATTTTTTTGGGTTCAGGAAAGGAGGTCCCAATTGTCAAATTCGTGAACATTGACATTGTTTCATTCAAACAATAAAAAAAAAAGAAATAGTGAGAGGGTGAGTGACGTCATTGACTCTGTCATTTGCATATCACTGAGATGAGCATAGAACTGTTTTGTAAAAAATGAGCGAAATTTTAAAATGTCTTATTTTTCTGATTTTACATCCGATGTTGATGAAGTTTTCAGCCTTATTCATGTTAATTTCTCTTTTTATTTAAATCAAATGTTTTCTGGGGGTGGACTTGACCTTAAAGTCGCTCTGAACTTACGAACAACTTTATGAAACGGCGCCCTGGTCATACAAAGTGTTTGATAATATGAGGTGCAGTACGTCAAATGAGTTTAACATGCTCTCAGCTGCAGAAAAAACCTATATAGGGTTGATTCCAAACACGGGGGACTCAACATTACTGAACTGCTACCCCATCCAGTGTTAGACTATACATGACCAAATATTGATCACCATATTTCTTATCTCTTTAACCCCTGTATAGATAATACTTTTACAAAATTTAATAATCTATAATTATATTCAAAAGAGTTATTGACCCATGTGTTGCAGTGCGTGGGCTACTTCGCCCCCTCAGCTTTCTCTAAATAGTTTGGTGATATTTTTACTTCAAACCCTCACTGAAAGCTTCAACTTTATGAGTTTCTATAAAATTGGCCAGAATGTTGCCCTAAAATAAAACTCAGCGGTAAAAATTACCATTGCCAGACGACTTATTCCACTATCATTTCCCCATTTCCTTATACGATTCTTCAAGTGTGGCTGACGTTTTCTGTACTTAATTTGGGTGAGTCATTGAAAAATATTGTTTCAAGTATCGTAAATAATGTCAAGATTTTTAACATGCAAATAAATATGTTTAAAGCTCCCATATAAGTTTTACTATAAAATCTCGCACAATATTTCCTAATTTTCTTCATAAATCTCCTTAATCACGCTTGTAATTTTTACAGCCTCCCAACTACCTTCAATGACTTCTGTGCTCAAATTTTCGTGCAGAAACATTATATCCATGATCATTAACATCATTGCCTTCATTGGAATATTTCAATCCATTCGTGCCTTTCAAGCTCAACCGTATTTCCATCCGACAGCCGCTGCGCTATTATACACAAAGCTAGCATTTTGCCATACTGCCCTCTATTGTGATGTAAGACAGCATTCACCTTAGACATACAGTTAGATCTGGGGAGCGTTTCATGAAAGGACTTGTCGGACGTTTTATCCGACAAGTTCCCTTTTATCCGACAGTTACCATGGAAACAGTGCCTCTCAGCCAATCAAAATTAAGGAAATATGTCAGATCTGACAACTTGTCAGACAAAGATGTTGATGAAACACTCCCCAGGGCGTAGTGGCGTGCGCTGTTGGGAAGTTACAAATTGATACAGAGGTTCGAGGTTCGAGCCCTGGTTACGTCTTTCGGATGGTGACGTTACTCGGTCCCAGACGTAAATAATCATATCTCATTGATACACGTGTCACAAAACTCAAATACACACACACACACACTTAACCATGTTAACACAGTTTGCCTTCAAATTTGAAAGGAAAAATGGAGCCAGAAATCAGAAAAAACCCAAACATAATATTCATTATTATATTGACTATTATCTATAATAAAATTGGTCGAGGCAGTGCTACTTTCGAAAGCCACTGGCGATGTTTAATTTACACTTACAGTCTTTCAGAGGACTAGAGTATAGGCGGCGGAAGCGGAGGGGGGGGGACAGGGGGGACAAGTCCCCCCTTAAATTTGAGGTGGGGGGCGGCCCCCTAAAATTTTAGTTGATAACCTTTTTTGTTGTTATTTTTTTGCTTGCTTGTCCAATTTTTTTACCCGTGTGTCCATCACAAAATTTTAGGTGGACCCCCCTAAATTTTTTGGCTTCCGCCGCCAATGGACTAGAGTAATAAACAATTTTTGATTGGGCATATTGGTACTAAATTTCCATAACAGTCATGAGTGAGCTAAAAAATTGATCATTAAACGTGCTCAAATCATTGAGAATTAAACATTAAGGCCCGTATTCTGAAATCAGGTTTAACTTAGACCACGGGCTACTCTGTGCTAAAAGGGAAGCCAAAAGCATCAAACTTTTTTTCATTAAGTTGTACGTTTCTTTTGTTTACTGTGCTCTTTCCTGATTTATCGATGGTGAAGACAATCATGCATGATTTTAGAGCCAAATGAGGTCAAATATGATATCTCTATTGTTAGTGATTATGTAACAATTGGGTATCCATACTTCAACCACAATTTTAAACCTGAGTTTAAGTCAAACCCGACTTCAGAATATGGGCCTAAAGATTAAACTTTGTTGTTTAAGATTTTAAACAAATATTGTTTAAACCGTTTTCACAACTACTGTAAGGTTCACAATGCTGTATGCATAACCAATAAATAAACAGCGTTTCTATACTGTATTTCAACATCCTTTATTCTTATTTTTTCCTTTTTGTAGTTTTCATGATCACGGACCTTTTTTAGGGGGGGGGGGGCGGCAAGTGCCTCAAGCCTTCCAGCCAGTGATTGGAAGCAAGGTCTACAAACTTGCATTTTCTAGATTTTTTAAAAACTACTTCATAATACCTTTAAAAATTCAATATAAGCCAATGACGTCACATAATCACCTTCCTGAATGTCTTTCATTACATTTTATCGATCGCATAAAATTTTAATTTTGCCTCATCTCTCTGAAATAAGAGCTAGGAATACTAGAATGGTCAAATACCAGTCCGTGAGTACATTATCTTGGGTGGGGGGGGGGTGCGGGTGTTCATAATAACATTTTGGGTCATACAGATACTCGATTAAGTTCTTTCTATTTTAAAGTTTTTTATATAGCCACATGATATAGCTTTATGCATTTTCATATTTGATTGAAAGATTTATCGATCAAAAAAATAAGTTAATTCTCCATTATTTCTTCGATATACATTATTTATTTATTTTTTTTTTACAAATGAAAGTGATTGTGAGACATTACAAAATTTCGCTTTTGCATAATAAACGACCACTATGTATGTTGGCAAAGTTTTGAATCTATATTATCAGGGGCAGGTGTACTCTCTAAATGCAAAGGAGCTAATCTGGTCCCTAATTACACTCCTCTCAGAGTGACATGAGGGACCAGTCCTGATGGAATGAGACACCAATCTTTCAAGAGTAAATTTTTATCGTTCTTGAAGTGAAAGTGTACACTTTCACTCAAAGAAAGGTAAATATTCAATCTTTAAAGGTCAAGTCCACCTCAGAAAAATGTTGATGTGAATCAATAGGGAAAAATCAGACAAGCACAATGCTGAAGATTTCATCAAAATCGGATGTAAAATAAGAAAGTTATGACATTTCAAAGTTTCGCTTATTTTAAACAAAATAGTTATATGAACGAGCCAGTTACATCCAAATGAGAGAGTTGATGATGTCACTCACTCACTATTTCTTTTCTTTTTTTATTGTTTGAATTAGGGTTGCAAAATTCCCGGGAATTTTCGAGGTGGAAACTTTCCATGGGAATAAACGGGAATTATTGGGAATTTTGGGAATTTTCGGCAATATTCGGGAATTTTCAAGAAATGTTGGGAATTTTCAAAATGTGTAGGGAATTTTCAAAGAGTAGCAATTTTCTGATATTTGTATACAGGAATTGAAAGGATTACAATGGCAGATGATGCTTGATGGTGGTTTGTCAGCAAGTTTCAAGACAAATATTATAACAGTCAGACAAGGCAGAATTTCAATGAATTTTATGTATAAGTTGATTTACTGTATTAGTAGCTGAATGGTTAGGAAGTATGTACATTGCAAATGCTTTACACAATGCTTTACATATTGTTCATGGAACGATGCCTATTGGATATTCTGATATATTAGCAGATGATGAGAATAATTAATGATAATTGTAATATTATTTAGTTAATTGTTGTTATTAGCATTATTATCATTATTATTTTATTGTACAACGCCTACTTAGCTTGTTGTACGCGATCAAATGGGAGGCTGAATGTTACACATTCGTACCGTTGCACACAAGACGTACCATCCTAAATGTACCGTCCAAAATGTACCATTGCACGGCTTTAGGAGGTGACGTCACAATGCGATTTCATTGAATAAGGTGACAATGCGCGTACAGCCCGCTGGCTAAATGCGCAATGCTGTCCAAGATCATGCGCGCTTGTGGGCCCGGCTTGTAGGATTTTGCTTTTCGCTTTCGATATTTTTGCTCCCTTTTCATAGATTACTGCAGGGAAAAACTCTTGTTTTTCATATTTTCGCTAGAAATTACCGAGGCGTTGTACAACACAAATAGCGAATATTCTTATTCGTGCGATGGTGCGAGATTTCGCATTCGGTGAAAGAAAGAAACGCTCTATTCAACTCGGCTATAAACGCCTCGTTGAATAGAGCAACTTTCTTTCACCTCATGCGAAATCTCGTACCATCGCACTCATGCCTATTCGCTATTTGTATATTATCATTACTTTATTTCTCATTTATTTCTGCATAGTAGAAGTGAGAAGTCGGTGCTGTCTGTGGCTTTAATTTTATTAGTATACATTGTAAATATATACAGATTGCTGTTCTAGCTTTAAGTTTATTTCAGTTCAATTAAACCTCTAAGAAATAAACATTTTTGTTCATTATTTTTAAAATAATAGATCAAATTAAATGAAACTGATATGAGATTGCCATATCACAAAAATATGAAATTAATAACAAGTTTTTCAATCTCAATCAAGGTCAAAGGTCTTTTGAGGTCAACAAACTTAGTGCACATGTTTTTTCTCCCTTTCTGAAAAATTATTCATCTTGATTGTTTTCAAATTCAGCTATTATATTGACATTTCTTACCCCCTTTTTTTTTGGGGGGGGATCTCAGAAATAATAGTAATGTTACATTTTTTGTTCCTGGACCTGCCATAGCTGCTGGTGGGAATAGTCTGCTGTGCAAACCTAGTCTGCAGGCACAGACCCTGATTGAAACTTTGATCAACAGGTGGGTCTCGATCACACAAAGACTAGCACATAAAATCTTGCTGTTTCCTGATCGAGAAGGCCTTAAGTACACAAGGCATGAGTAGGCTGCACATTCAGACCCTTAACTGAGTGAAGGCTTTGCAAAGCAGACTAGTGCGAACCCTTCACTCAAGGAAAGTGGTCTGAATATGCAGCCTAAGAATTCTGCCAATGACTTGTGTACAGAAGATTCTTGTGTTCAACAGAAAGTTGTATTTGTGCTAGTCTTGTGTGAAGACCCCCATGTGGATCAAAGTTTCAATAAGGGTCTGTGCGTGCAGAGTACATGTAGGGGGCAATGTTCCCTTATCATTTTGTTATATAATGGCAAGTTCTCAGATAAAAAAAAACCCTTGACATTTAAAGAAAAATGAAAAAAAAAATGTAATGCTAAGTTTTATTTTTTTCTGGACTTGAAAAGCTTCATTTTGTACACTGCTCCATTATGTTACTTGATTCATGTTTTATTAATACAGTTTGGTGAATATTTTACATCCTTGGCAATTTAAAGAATGAAGAATAGTTAATATTTGAGGTTATCAATTTATAATTTTGTATTTAAAAACAGAATTTTTCTCTTTTTGTGGAAAAATGAAAATTCCCGAAAATTCCAAAAATTCCTGGCAGCTGAAAATTCCCGAAACTTTCCATGGAAATTTTCCAAAATTTCCGGAAAGTTTCCATCCCTTTGCAACCCTAGTTTGAATTATACAATATTTTAATTTTTACGAATTTGACGATTAGGACCTCCTTGCCTGAAGCACAAAATGTTAAAATAATGGAATTCCACGTGTTCAGTGAGGAATGAAACTTCATTTCACATGACAATGACGAGAAAATCAAAATATTTCATATTTCAAACAAAAAAAACCCAAAAGAAATAGTGAGTGAATGACATCGACTCTCTCATTTGGAGGTAGCTGGCTCGTTCATATGACTGTTTTTGTGAAATGAAGCGAAATTTTGAAATGTCATAACTTTCTTATTTTACATCCGATTTTGATGAAATTTTCAGTGTTATGCATGTTGAATTTTTCTCTTTTTATTCAAATCAAGTTTTCGTTGGGGTGGACTTGTCCTTTAAAGATTGGAATCTCATTTGATCAGAATCGTCCCCATCTCACTCTGAGAGTGGTGCATTTAGAAAGTACGATTCTGAGAGGAACAACCGTGTTTTACAGGAAAAGTGTCCCTTAAGCCCCCCTCCCCCCCCTGTGTACAGACTCGTTTTGGAGCATTTTGAAAAATTTACCTTCAAATGGGGATAAATGCCCGCCCTCAGGAATTTAATTTCTTTTGAAATTTAAACTTTGGCAAAATCTGGACCCCGATGATGCTTATCACAAATAGGTTCAGAATTATTAGGAGCGCGCATTATGCGTTTCTAAAAGGAATCATGCGACAACGCAAGATCACTGTGTTTTGCAATATATCTCTTTAAAAATGACTATAGCTTTGATGCACGAAATCTATGTTCATTCTATCTTTCTTTATCTATTATTTTTTCCCTTTTGCACCTCTCAAAGGCATGTGTCCCCCAGCCCTACTCTGCAGCTGAAAATATTGCAATGTCATGCACCCCACCCCCATAAAAATGAAAAAAAAAATCATAACAAGATCGTTCTATCATAAGAGGTCTTGAAGTTTATTTTGAAATGCCAAAATCACCTTAATTGTAAATGCTTTAACTAATTGTTGTAAGGTTTGAAAGAATATTTATCTTCAATGATGGAAACAAAATATTCACAGTAAGAAAAAATTATACAACGCTGTTTACTGTAATTGTAATTGTTTAAACAGTTTAACAAGTGTTTAAATCTTAAGCAACAAAGTTTAATTTTCAATATCTAATCTTCAATAAACTAAACATGATTGTGTAAACGGTTAAATAAAAATTCTGTAAGATTCATAATATTAAACAGCGTTTTATAAAACCTTAAACAGCGTTTTTACTGTGATAGGTACCCTCGAAAAATGACTGATGGTTTTTGATTACCCTTTTTCGCGGATGCACTATTAAGTCTTGCTGAAGTGACTTTAGCAGCACTACAGGCTGCTATGCATTGGAAATATAATGTACTACTGCACATGATTTTGTTTATGAAGAAGTGTATGCAGCATTGGCCTAACATTCGATCCAGGGGCCGCGGAAGCGGAGGGGGGGGGGGAGAGGGCTTCAGACCCCACTTTTATCCAAAACCGTGTACAAAAACGTAAAAATGACCATTATGTTTGTGATTTTTTTTTTTTGCATGGTCAGCCCCCTCACTTTGAAAACCTTTGCCCCTGCCCCTTCGATCATCATGATTATCAAATCCAAAATGTACTCTTGTATAAAAGCTACATGTTTATCATTATTACCATTACCGTTATAACTTTATCCCACTCGCTCTCGCACCTGGTCCACTAAAAAAATATAAAAGGAAACGAACGAAACAACCAAATATCATGTGCCAAAACATGATGATTATATTTTATGTATTGCAGGAACTTCATTATCTTCAATTATATAAATAATAAAATTATGCTATAACGTGAAATATCAAATATCATCGAATTTTACACATCTTTTTATTCATTTATTTATTTTTTACACAGTTGCATTTTGAACAGGATCATAATCATACACACACATACAATAATTGAACATTTTTCTTTCACGAGCTATCAACTTTTTTGTGTGCAATTGCTGCATAAATTAATCACGTCACTGAAAAGAGATTGGCTAAAACAGTTGTAAAAAACGATGCAAAAACATACAGTAATGGAACAAATTAATTTTGATTTGTCAAATATTGCTTACAAATTCACCAATTGTCTTTATCAAATAACATTCGCGCACTGCTTATCAGCTACTCAATAAGAAATTGCAAAACTTATAATAATGATAATTATAAACTATCCTTATACGTATTAAAAAGAAGCCTTATATATCATTAATAAGGAATGTGAAACAGTATTATCTTCGATGAAACAATCAGTGCAGGATTCTTATAATTTTCGCAACTTCAAAGTAAAAAAGATGTGACGAAATATTAAATGGAATAAATTTATATACAACAATATGTGACTTGTTAAGGCAACACATGCACTTTTTTTCAAAAACAAACCTAATACGATTACTCTAAACAATGTGGATCTATAATCTAATCCCCAATCTTCACTCTTATTTCTATAGAGTCAATTTCAAACAGGATCGAGTTAACGTAAGGTAAAGTGATTTGATTTGAAAAGTTATTTTGACTATTAAAAAACATGAAATTTTAAAACCAAGTTTAAAAACGAGATCGCTATCATGATAACCAATAGCCGACCAATAAGGTCGGACCCTCCATCCCTATAAATTTTCATTAATTTTCATTTTCTTATCCATGCGCACTTAATTTTCTTTATTTTTGACACACTTGCACCTTCCAGTGGAAGCGTCGTGGTGTAGCGGTTCTGACTCTCGCCTTGTAATCAGAGAGTCGTGTGTTCGAATCCCACCATGGCCTAGCGTCCTTTGGCAAGGCGTTAATCCACACTTTGCCACTCTCCACCCAGGCGTTAAATGGGTACCCGGTAGGATGTGAAAGCCTATATGTAGTATGCCTAGCAATTGAGTCTTGTAACTCTTGTTGGAATGCTCCCCAGGGAGTGGAGAAGGTGCATACATTTTATGCGGACATGCAAATATCCGATGACCGGGGTAACCTGTAAAGCGCTTAGAGACGCGTCGTTCCGATGTATTAAGCGCTATATACATGCGGAATATTATTATCATTATTACTTGAATTTATTAGTAGGGAATTCAAACTACACTCTCAAACATTGGTTGAAGATGATCCGTGAGGGTAATTATGTGTACTACCAAAATTGGGCATTCCTTTTCGGCATATCTATTAATCCATTGTGACTGACAATTTTGCCCATCCTAAAGTAATTGCTGCTTATTTTAACCTTACTGGAGGACAATATGCCTCCCGAATTGGGTAAGATACTATACTACCCAAAATTTGTTAGACACAATTCCCCTCGTGCTGGTAATAATTTTACCCGATATATATATATATATATATATATATATATATATATATATATATATATATATATATATATATATATATATATATATATATATTTGTGTGTTTTTTTAACAGTGTATTCGATAATAAAAGAACGACTCTATCAGGGGCCGTGTAGTTTAGCAATCACCGTACATTTTTTTATGATTGATTGCATTAACTACAATGTACAATTAACCCTGATAAACAAGACAATAGTGTGCGATCAATCGCTAACCTTGTGTTACTACCTGGGGAGCATTTCATCAATATTTTCATCTGACAAGTTGTCACAACCACTGGCGGCGGAAGCCAATAAATTTAGGGGGTGTCCACCTGAAATTTTGGGATGGACACATGTAAAAAATAGGACAAGCGCCCCAAATTTTTTTGACAAGCAAAAAAAAAAAAAAAAAAAAAGGTCATCAACCTAAATTTTAGGGGGGGACAACACACGTTTGAGGGGGGGCCACGTGAATTTAGGGGGGGACGCAGGAAAAAAAATTGACAAGCAAAAAAAAAAAAAAAAAAAAAAAGGTTATCAAAATAAAATTTAGGGGGGGACCGTCCCCCCCACCTAAAATTTAGGGGGGGGGGCACGTCCCCCCCGCTTCCGCCTATGGTCACAACTGACAACTTTCCTTGATTCTGATTGGCAGAGAAGCATTGTTACTATGGTAACTGTCGAATAAAACGTCCGTCAAGTCCTTTCATGAAACGCTTCTCAGGTTTTGGTATCACAGCAAGGGTTCGAACGAAAATAAAATTAAAGAATGTCAGCTCTATGGACTCGGCATTTAATGTACGGTATCGAACTGAACATTATATTCTGGATAAAGATTTGTAATAAATTCAAGTAAATAATGAATGACAGCAGTTGTCGTTGCACATGTAATTTTTATTAGATTCAAAAGTGCTTGAAATTTCTGGGATAAGAAAATCGAAATCTTGGATGAATCCGAAACAGTATTTAAAAAAAAAATCGAACTGTTTGCTAACATGATTATAATACGATGCAAAGAATGAGAAGCCAATATGAAAAGTGGTTAGACCAGACAGTGCACTTGATCTTGATTCAAAGTATATGTTGTCAAAAACAGATTAGTAGATGACTGACCCCCCGCCCCCACCAAAAATATCTTTAATAATGTGAAAAGAATTACAGTTAGAATAGGGAAAGGTTAACGGTGATTAGCCATGAAAAATGAATGTTACAAACGCTGGAATACAGGAAGTCTATATAAGACTATTCGCTTAACTCTGGTTAATCTTGAGCCATAGCCAAAGTCTATGCTAAACACAAACAATAATGGAAGTCCAAAATTGTTACATTTTCTTTCACCGAATTTCGTTTATTTTTTTACATTAAAAAAATTTAACTCCATTGTCATACTGAAGAAATTTATTGCATTTATAAATTAATATTTTGAGTGTGATGGAATCGATGATGGATTCATGCTCTGTGATATCCATTACCCATAAAGATAAACCACATTATTTATATCATAGCTTACACTAGAATGAATGGGTTTCAGAATACGAATCGAAGTCTACATGGACTGATGTATGGAAGGTACATGCTTCTTTTAAGTTAACATACTTATCCACCTAAAATGAAAATGGCATTTGCAATGAGCGTGATAATAGCTATGTTTGATGTCCGTATCTTACTAACATCAAAAACACTGTCATGATCAAAATAACGGAATGTAAAATAGTAAAATGGATGATCATTTTGTTTTTCTCATAGTGTTGTGTAAAATTGAAGAAAATTCACATTATTACTACCTATTTATATAGCTTTGCTCTCATAAAACAACTTCACTTTTTGACGAATGCGCATGTGGCGATTTTGCATGTATGACGTCATACACGGCATTGGAGGGAGTGGCTTTAGGTGAGAGCTGGATGGAAGACATAGAAGGTACATTTGAGTTGCTATCACACGCTCTGTCGTTGATATTAATCATTGTGTCCGGAACGGGATTGCCAATAGCGCCACCTACGTCTGTTTGAGAAATAATTTTGTCACTGCCACTCGTGTCATTATTATTATTTGGCAGGTCATGTGTCTGTTGCTTGACCCAGACGTCTTCCGGATCACTCCCTGGGTTTTTATGACCTTGAGTCTTACTTGCTTTCGAGCTAGTCAAACGATTCTCTAGTGGTGTTTCTACGGGTACTAACGAAGCAGTAGCACCTGATCGATTACTTGACGAAACGATACCAGTAGATTTTGGTCTATGCTTGTCCATTGTCTGTGTCCGGTGAGGCGACTTCTGGCTACTAGGAAAACTGTCAAGTGGAATATCATGCAAAGGATTAACGTGTGTTACTAGATCTGTATTCTGTGAAGCTACGCTTTTACTAGATTTCGGCACACTTTTTGTTGACCCCGAGTCCGACCCTGTAGTCTTGTTCTCAATAGTTTTGTCTTTCTTTCGTTCGGTGCCTCGTTTAGCTCGTTTTGTCTTTCCACCCTTAGAAGGCGTCCTAGTGGGCTCTTCACCACAAAGACACACACCTGGTGCAGGTGGAACACCGTGAAATGAAATAGGACCATTGACACTTCTTGACTTGATTGGTGGAAGATTGGACGGTCTTTCGGGTCTGGCGTGTTTCGGGTGAATTGGAGGCGAAGCCGAAATAATGCCCTTTCGGGTTGTCCGCGGGCTTGCAGTGAAGGACGTTTCTACCTCAGTCTCTGGTCCTAGATAGTTTGAACATGTCGGTATACTAGTAACGTCCGTCGTCTCTATTTTCGGAGGTTCGCGTAGTAAAGTTACTTTAGCTGCTTCGCTCTCATTAGACTCCTGTGAATCATTTCGTCGTTTCTCTTCTGCTAAACTTGGTCCATGCACCAGAACCACGGGTGAACTGTGTGATGATTCATCCGCGTAAGCTACTTCTTCAAGATGTCTTGCGTGTTGACTAACCAGCGCCTCACGATACAGAGGACAACTCTTATGTCTGGCTTCACATTCCATGACCTCGCGCTGCAAGGCATACATGTGTTCTTGTCTGGTCATGTAATCTTCGTCCTCTTCATCTTCTGCAAGTTGTTTCAGTGCTTCTCTTTTCTTATCGTCCCGTGCTTCGCACATTAAAACACATGCACACATTGATATAAATGACCCGAGACCTATAAGGACGGGCCCAAACGTTCTGAATTTATCGATGTCTTTCTGTAATTCGTTATCAATCGTTGTTATTGTCTCGTTTCCTACGATGACTGTTCGTAAGGCAATTTGATAGGACATGTATCCGCACACAGTCATGGCTACACTTCCGGTCGCTACTGCCATTCCCAGAACTAGGCAGATATGGACTGGATTACACCATCTCCACCGTCGAGGTTTAGACTCATCTTTATCCGGTCCTGTCTTCTGGGACTGCGGACTTCCTTGACCTTTCTGCGATTTGGCATATGCCTCAAGAGACACGTTCCCATAGGGTGAAGAGTGCGTCGGACTACTGTCTTGTGGTTTGCTTTCATTTGTTGGTGAGGACTTATTGCTGCTATGTAGGGATGTATTAGATAAATCACAGGGTCTCGACGGTCGATTTTCAGAAGATGGACTTGGCTCATCAGGTCCATCGTCCTTGACATTTGCTGGTAAAGGTTGCATTTCATCCATAGATGGACGCTCCATCGCCGTGGAGGGCGCTGTTGAAGTCGATTGTGATTGCAGGACATAAATACACAGTGTCGTTACCTGAAAGATATAAATAAGGAAAGCATTTCATTTAGTTGGATGATAGTAATTTCACATAAAGAAGCAACAATTAATATTATTATTTGGTTGTGTCGCCGATCCCATTATCCATTCACTCGGTTAACGGTAACAAGAACAGAGAATACATGTTCGCCACCCATTTAGACAAAATGGAATTTCTGTAAGAGAGTATCGTAGAATCACGCGACAGAGGGTTGCTATCAAACCTTAGTTAAAAGAACCAGCAAGTTCTGTTATTTTCTATTTAACCCCATAATTAGGAAAAATACAAATGTACCGTTCGCCCTGAATTTACGATGTTTTGGTTCTTAATATTTTTTGATGTTATTTGTCATTTGACGATACATTATTCTGTTGTTGATTCCTCCTTACATTGATAAGCGAAGACTCCATAAAAAGCTCTCTCAATATTGTCACCTTCAAGGGCAATAGACCAGTAAGCCATGGCGGTGAATACTCTGATATGCTCCACTTAAATTATGCATAATATGGAGGTTTCGCAATGGGGACGGGTTCAAGAACTCAGTATTAAAAATGCCCGTCAAATGACAAAAACGGATTAGAGGTCTTTATAATAATAATAATAATAATTATACCAACATGTTTCTTATAGCGCATATCACTGCCAAGTGAGTCCATATGCGCTTTTGAAGAAGACAGAAAAGGCAAGAAAAAATGAGAAATTTGCTGTCAATCTTGGCAGTTCCTCATTTGAAAAGTTTTTAAATATGTTTTCAAATTAGATTTAAACTTGGGTGTAGAATAAGAGTTCTTTGATGGGTGGCATTCCAAAATGAAGGGGACATGCAGCATGGGCAAAGGATCGTTCTCCATAAAACTCGTGGACAAATTAAAAGATCGTTCTGAGCTAATCTACGATTACAAAAATGGTACATACTTAACTAAGCAATCAATCAGATAATTGGAGCCATTGCGGAGACACTGATATTTGAAAGCAGTACTTTAAACATTACTCGCGGCTGAAGTAATTTTAAGACAGGTGTGATGTGGGAATGTTTTTAAGTATACGGGTAACTAGTCGTGCTGCAGAGTTTTTGATTAGTTGTAATTTGTTAATTTGGGAATCGGGCATCCTATAGACTAAACTATTGCAGTAATCTAAATGAAATATTTCAAGCGCATGGACAAGTTGCTTCGCAGTCGTTGTATCTAAGAGCAGACGGGAGAAAAAGAAAGGATTGTCTTATATCCAGAGTCCATGACGATATTGCTGTTTTGCTTCACCACCAATTTTCGACAAAGACTTGTAAAGGGTACTTGAAAATATATTTTCGACGTTCTTGCATCCGTCGTGCGGCGAGAATCCCTATTATCACAAAACATTTAATGGTATGTCGACGAGTCGTGTCAATGTGCAACTAAAAACTCACCAGATTAAAAATAAAAATGTATACATTGCCCTTCAAACTCCCCAGATTTGCTCGTCATATCAGAAAGCTGTGATAAAAGCAGGGCAATAAGTCTTATTGTCTATTATCTGGAGTAGGTTAAGTGTTGTTATTCCAAAGATTGAATAGTATAACAAATATAATAATCCTAATGATTTGAGTGTTTTTTTATAGAAGTATTCTGTTATGTTACTAACCCTATATTATCTATCACTTTCAGTGGCGAAATCATGCAAAGATATTTTATGGGCTGAATTTATGAAACATTATGCATTAATTGGAAAGATTGCATGCTCTATAACTTAATTGTTATTTCGAGAGTAAATTTGGCGATGAAAAGTAATTTAGGTAGTCAAAATAAATGTATGAAATGACAATAAATAATGATTAAAACCAAATACAATTCTTGTTTTGGATGAAAGGAAGGCGGCAGCTCTCAAACTTTTGATTAGTGCGCCAGTAATCTTACAATTAAGAGCAATTCATGGGAGTATCAAGATTAATGAAATGTCTTTGATATATATTAGCCTATGTAATTGAAAATTACAGTACAAATCGTAAGCTTAAATATAGGCCAGTAGTGGGAACAATCTACAATTAGTTCGAACAGATTCAAATAAAGTGACTTTATGGTACATTATTGTGTAAGGCTACAAATTTATTCCAAATTATTCTGATAGAAAATTGCGTCAATGCTACGAAACTGAACAAAGCAAGCATGGTCTTCCACCCATAATTATGTCGAGTGACTCGAGTCTTTTTCCAAACATTCGTAATACACTGCCCCGCGTGTGCCTATCTGTGTTGGTGATCTCCAGGTTGGTGACTTTAGATTTCATGATTACACAGAGGTTTGAATGCCTATAAACCATGTTTATCTACCATGATAGGTGATGAAAATTGACCTTTGATTATAGTACACACTTTGATTATTTTCCCATGAAATCAGTTTTTGCTACAATTATATGTTTCGTTACATCTGTGCTGTTTCATCGTCTTTATCAAAGCGCTCCCATTGGAAATGAATGAATAATTTTTGTTCATGACTGTTTATACTATGTAGTCATTTATTTCAAAGCTAAATCCGAAGAAAGGTGTTACAACAACACCAACACGGTGCGGTGTTTTAATACAATTTAGCAGCAGTGAGTTCATATCTTCATTAGATCTCAACTGCAATGTTATAATTCCTTCTATTGACCACGGCTGATAAATCCAGGCAAATGATTGGTTAAAACTGCAGTACATAGTTACTTACATTAACTGGTAGATACAGGACGGAATTGAATAAACAAGAGCATGGTTTGCAAAACGGGTGTGTAGTTACGGGGTGCTACTTAGATGAACCTTGCATGACGTTGGGCATGAAGCGAAAATGTTGAGACTGGAATTGTACTCTAATGTCTTGGCATATTGACAATTTTCAAGAATTCATAATTATGTTCAAAAAATGGAAAAAGAGGATTGCCATGCAAAATATTGGTGACTTCTTATTTTGTGAAAGGTACATGCCATGTACTTGCCCGTAAAGCAGGCTTATTCACTGATTTTTACAATACATCCGAGAGGATATGCCTGCATCATGGGTGGCGATGTCATATCAGGCTGAAAAGGGCTGGTTGAACTTTCATGCTTTATGGATATGACTCGCAGGCCTTGCTTTATTCTGATTTGATTGGAAAATATGAAGAGAGAAAATAGCCCGTCAAAAACACACAGGTACTACTCGTCTACGTAAATAATCACGTCATAACAACATGAGAGTGCGTCATATACGCGCGAACACCAATTAACATGAGACCGCCACCGTCTGCATGGCTCGTTGTTGCCATAGCAACGATCGTATGTCCGGACGGGGGCATCGCTAGTGGTTGTTTATAGGTCGGAAACAAATTCAAAAGCAGCTTTATAAAACAATCATTATATTCTTATTAAAGAAAAATAGGATGCAAGTGGATATATATAGACTGATTGTTTACATGGCTTTATCCACTTGATTTCATTGATAGATTTAAAGAGGGTTTTCAGGGATTCCGTTGGCTTCAGTCTTCGAAAGATTTTTCCTCAGCATTAATTTGCCAATAGACGGTGTTGGAGTGCGAGGTTTACCGCTGCAAGTTGACATGAACTCCTTATGATATTTCTATTTTGTATTATACTTTATTGAGGGATCCCTCGTAGGAACTGACCGCGATTCGTACCTCTTCACTGTAAATATTGGGGTCATATATTTAAATCTGAGGTGACACGACATTTGCTCCTGCGACATTTGCTCCGATCTTAATATCTCGGAATGCTAAGGGTTAGGTTTAGGATTGTAATAGAGTTTTTGGTCAAAATGTAAATATGAGGATTAGGGTTTATTTAGTTTTGGAGGTTATGATGTTTTATGTTTAGCTTAACGTGCATATTTTCCATCGGAGTAATTGTCGCCGGAGCAAATGTCATGAAGCCAAAACTGACGCCAGGGGGGCGTTTCATGAAAGGACTTGTCAGACATTTTATCCGACAAGTAATAGTTTATCAGACAGTTACCATAGGAACAGTGCCTCTCGGCCAATCAGAATAAAGCAAAGATGTCAGATCTGACAGCTTGTTGGATGAAAATATTGATGAAACGCTCCCCAGGTGATGTCTTTAGGGGACCACACCTTTATGTGTTAACACCCACGAGATTGAACATAACACCGAAGATTGTGAAAGTAACAACCAAATCGAAGGTGTTGTAATATAATATCCATTTATGTGTTGGACCAACACCCACAATTAGCACCGGAGTGATGTGGACCTGGGGGAGCGTTTCATGAAAGGACTTGTCGGACGTTTTATCCGACAAGTCCTGTTTTATCCGACAGTTACTATAGTAACAGTGCTTCTTAACCAATCAGAATCCAGAAAAGTTGTCAGATCTGACAACTTGTCGGACGAAAATATTGATGAAACGCCCCCCTGGAGTTCCTTGACATTATTTTGCTCCGGCGACAATGCTCCGCTGTGAATTACACACACTAATAGAATTGCCAACTTCAACCCTGGATTTAACACTAAAACCTATCCCAAACCTACCCCTACACTGCAAAAACGCCGGTGTAAATTTAACACCAGCCTAGTATCTACATCAGTCCACACAAGAGAGGTGTAAAAACAACACCGGTCAAGAATGAAACCAATATTGGTTTAACTAATCAGTGTTGCTTAAATGCCAAGTTGGTGTTAGCCTATGCAAAACCGGTGTTGTTTCTACACCTCTCTGGTGTGGACCGATACAGAACCCGGGCTGGTGTTGAATTAACATCACCGTTTTTTTACAGTGTAAACCTAACATAAAACCCTATTGCAAACAAAATATCGAGTCATCGGACTGCTAAGTATGCCAATCGACAAAGCAGTCATAATTTGTGTTATGAAAACGAACACGAACAAATTGTTTTGCCAATCCATTTCGTTTCTCGACGTTTCAAGCTCAAAACACTGCCTTTAAACTACGAGGATTCATTATAACTTGAAAATTTGCCTTCAAGCTAGATATTTCACATAAAAAAATCACCTTTAAGCTATTATGTTCCATTATGACACAAAACACTTTTATTAAAACTACCAAGGTTTTCAACTCAGAACATTACATTTAAATTAAACTATTACGCTTCATTTTAACTCAAAACGTTATACATTTAAACTATTTTACCCTTACACATGCCGTTCGTCGATGCTTATATATCAAAACATTACTTTTTAGCTTGAAATAGTGCCTTTAAACTTTTTTATTTCAACCAAAATCGTCAACTTTAAACTTTTATGGGTCATTTCTTCTCGTCACTCCATTATGTCGCGTCAAAACCGATAAAAAAACTTGTTAAAATTCTGGAGCCACATGATCAATTGTAACCCGAAGCTTCACTGAATAAATTAAAGATCCTTCTTCTATCATGATGGTCATGTTCACGTCCTTGAATTATTCGTGTGTTCCGTTTGCTTTTCTAAACAGCCTCCACACAACACTGAACAGTATGAAGGTTACAACAAGGCCAAAATATAAATGTGAGGGCAGTATTTTAACACACGCAGTGGCATTTTGATCTTTACTTCTTAACCCCCCTCCCCGCCCCTTCTTTATCACTCCGGCCCGACATGACAATGTTAGGATTGCCAATAAGCCTTGAAAAATATGAAAAAGGATAAGGGAGCTAATCAATATTGCCAATTAAAGCAAGGCCTGCAGATGAATGTGAGAGCAGTATTTCAACATACACAGTAAACAAAATCAACGCTGTTTACTATATGAACCTTACAGTAATTGTTTAAACAGTTTAAAAAGTGTTTAATCTTAAGCAACAAAGTTTAAATTTCAATATCTAATCTTCAATAAATCAAACATAATTGTTTAAACGGTTAAACAAATATTATAGTAAACAGTGTTGTACAAAATCTTAAACAGCGTTTTTACTGTGCACGCAGTGGCATTTTGATCTTGACTTCCTCAACCCCCGCCCCTCCCCCTCCTGGCCTATTGTTTCACTCCTGTCCGACATGACCATGTTAAGATTGCCAATAAACCTAATTGAGATGTATGGAGAAGGGAAAGGGAGCTTATTGATACAGTCAATTAAAACAAAATTGCAACAACCGTTTCGTATAAACGATTTGTATATCTTGAGTTGTATACCGGCTAAGTGCAAGATAACTGAATTTTGATAATTTATATCCAACTTGCACCTTGTAATGTTAATTTATCCACTTTAGTTGTTTGTATCCGTGTAATATTGTTATTTTTTAATGAATTACTTTGTTTGTTTAAAAAAAACTATGATCATTTTTGTGCATTGAATATTGTATATTGTATCACGGCCCCTTTGAAAAACAGCTATGCTGAATGGGCTTTTAACCGTGATGAAATAAATAAATGAAATAAAATCTATATAGAGCCCATGCAAGCAACATAAAATACTTTAATATATCATATTCAAAAGAACTACATCCGTCTAATGTTTCATGCCATTTTTAAAACCTAATTGCATGATAATATTTTGTTCCGAGACACTCCAGTGCATACCAAAACAGACCACGAATAATTAATTTGTAAACAATCTATTAGCCTAACATTAATCAGTGACCTTAACGCTTAATGAATACAGATCGATGAGCAATATCTACATTCAATGAGGCTGATTATAATCTGGTTTATCAATTGTTTTCAAATTTCATAAATTCTGGCCCGCATTGATTAATTGATTCGGTGGTTTTATCTATGCATTCACATCATATAGAGGAGCATAAAATATAGCATATACAAAGGTGATACATAACAAACCAATAAAACACAATACTTGTAATATAAGCAAGGAAAATAAACTTCGTCGACATAATGTATTATTCATTTTAACAGGATGCAGGAGATCGCGATCGAGCGCAATTAAGCTTGATAATGATGGCGGCCTCGTCAAAATTAATGACCGCCGATAGAAAATTCCGAGTTAATCTATCAAAAATCTAGTATGATCATGATGACATGTAACACGAAATGTTGACTGATAGAAAATATGGAAGAGCGTTTCTGAGTGGTTTCTGGCCCGTGTTGTGGACAAAATGCGCATGTAACAATGACTTTGATTGGCCGTCGTTATTTTTAGCGATATTTTTGACACCAACTTTTGTGCGACGGAGCCTATAGGATTTGCACTGACAAATTTGTTCTTTGAGCCAACAGATTCAAGGATATCAGTCAATGAAAAAAATAATAACTAACATTTTTTCATGAAAATGATTTCCCTCTTGGGGCCGTTTCATAAATCTTGTTAAATTAACAAATTTGCAATAACAGTTCAAAGCTACTGAAATCGTTCAACTTGATTAGCTGATTGGCAGTTATCATGTTACAGAAACCTTGCATTTGTTTAATATTACAACAAGACTATATGAAACGGGACCCCTGGTGATGTGAGCATATCACGACCGTATTTTACATGCACAGTGAGGGACTGGTTTCAGAATGAGTTGAATTCAAACGTAACTCGAATAATCAAGCGCACGACCCAAATACGCTGGTTTCATTGGTTGGAACTGAAGTTAGGTTCGATTTCTGTGACTTGGGTTTGATCTCAAGTCTTCGGGCAACGGACCCCCGGACACGGAACTGATTCTAGCACGTATACACACTACTAGTAATATGGAAGCGGTGATAAATGGTGTTCTTTTCGCACGATGATCGGATTGTGCATAATACATGAGTGCCCCCTGGTTTAGGCTCCATCAATGTCACATTCACTAGGCATCACATCATAACGTAAACGAGAAATAGTTTCAATCAGGCATTCATTCTGAATACTAGTTTTGAGTCGCGGTAACAAAGTAAGGAAAATTTGTCTTCATTGCTTTTGTACTACTACTACTACTACTACTACTACTACTACTACTACTACTACTACTACTACTACTACTACTACTACTACTACTACTACTACTACTACTACTACTACTACTACTACTACTACTACTACTACTACTACTACTACTACTTCTACTACTACTACTTCTACTACTCCTACTACTACTATACTACTACTGATACTACTACTACTACTACTACAACAACAACAACAACAACAACAACAACAACTACTACTACTACTACTACTACTACTACTACTACTACTACTACTACTACTACTACTACTACTACTACTACTACTACTGCACTACTACACTACTACTACTACCACTACTACTACTACTACTACTTCTACTATACTACTACTACTACTACTACTACTACTACTACTACTACTACTACTACTACTACTACTACTACTACCACTATACTACTACTACTACTACTACTACTACTACTACTACTACTACTACTACTACTACTACTACTACTACTACTACTACTACTACTACTACTACTACTACTACTACTACTACTACTACTACTACTACTACTACTACTACTACTACTACTACTACTACCACTACTACTACTACTACAACTACTACTACTACTACTATACTACTACTACTACTACTACTACTACTACTACTACTACTACTACTACTACTACTACTACTACTACTACTACTACTACTACTACTACTCCTACTACTACAACTACTACTACTACTACTACTACTACTACTACTGCTGCTGCTGCTGCTACTACTACTACTTCTACTACTATTACTATTACTACTACTACTACTACTACTACTGCTACTGCTACTACTACTACTGCTGCTACTTCTACTTCTACTACTACTACTACTACTACTACTACTACTGGTAATAATGATCATAATCATGATGATAATAATAATAATAAGAAGAATAAGAATAATAATGACATTCACTTATTTTATAGTGCATAACACGTAGCTTCACATGTCTGTATACACTTATATGAAACAGCATAGTTAACTACAAACAAATTGATTAAGTGTATAATGTGAAGAGTAGGCCATTGCATGATGCATTTACACAATGGAAAGAAAATATACTATTGTTCTAATATTGTATAAAAAATCTATCACAGAATTAGATTTTTGTTTTAAAAATATCCAAAATTTTGCTCGCTCACTCCGCTTGCCAGCGGCATTTTAAATAGAAATTTTTAAAGCATACGTCATATCTGACCTATATTTTTTTTTTTGGGGGGGGGCTCATTGCGCCACAGAGGGAAATAATTCGATTCGTGAATTAGGGACGGTCGGAAATAGGTTGAAATTATTACAGATTAAATGCTTCGAGTCTTTTAACCAAAATTAAACAATATTTGGTTTTAATATTGTTAATTTAAAGAAGGACCGAGTCGCATTATGGAAAGTTTAATAGGTATATCACTTTCTCACGCTTCGTACAATATCTTGCTCTATATGAAATTTCTAATCTAGTAAACTAGGTCTGTAATCCGGGACCTATTACCATTAATCCCTTACCGGTATCCATGGCGACCACTTCCCTGGCTCCTAAAGTCGTACAGAGTATATTAAACGAGGCTTGTGAATTGCAAATTTAATCATTCCTACTCGGGTGAAACGAAGTCGATTCCGATTTTAAAGAGTATGTGATCAAAGTAACTCAATTTGAAGCGTGTGATTTTAGAAAGTTTGAATTGATTTGCTTTTAAACGAAAACGTTTGGTTGCAAGCCAAAATAAGGATGTCGGCAATGTCAGGTTGTCGGAAACGCAGTTTCCCAACTTTAAAATGTTTCAAAGCATCGAATGTAGGGTATACTAAACCCTATAGAGTCAGTGCAAGAAATAGCTTCCAATAATTACTAATATCTGGAAAATTAATGTAAAATCACAGGTGATGGATTCAATTTTATCTTCTGAAAGTGTTATGTAATACTTGATTGGGGTTTACATTGCGTAAAAGCACAATTAATAAACAAAACCCCAAATATGATCCTATATTTCCTGATTAATGTTCAGTCAGCAACGATTTTTCTATGTTCTCCACTATTCCCCATCTAGAGTCCTTATGATTTTAATTTTCCTAAGTATAATTATAATGATAATAATATTAATGATATGTCAATTTTTGTAGCGCTGTGACTATACACACTAAGAAAAATTGGATTCAAAATTGAATCCCGAAAGGTTGATGCAAAATCAGCACCCTATATGGGTTCAAAAATTGAAAAATTGGACCCTGCGGTTGGGGTTCATTTTTGCACCCTGCGGGTTCAAAACTGCACCCCTAGGGGTTCAATTCAAATTTAGGGGTGCAGTTTTGAACCCGCAGGGTGCAAAAATGAATTCCAACCGCAGGGTTCGATTTTTGAACCCCAAATCAGGGGTTCAATTTTTGAATCCATTGGGTGCTGATTTTGCATCAACCTTTCGGGGTTCAATTTTGAACCTTTATTTCTTAGTGTGTATGCATACTCTACTGCGCTTTGATGCGTGTAGTATTATAACCCCGACCGTATAGCTGAGCCGCCATATTGGCGCTAAACCGTCAAGGAATAAAACCTACCGGGTACCCATTCACCTCACCTGGGTCGATTGCAGCACAATGTGGGTAAAATTTCTTGCTGAAGGAAAACACACCATGCATGCATGGCCTAGATTCGAACCCACGTCCCTCTGATTAAAAGACGAGAGTCGTAACCACTACAGACCACGACGCGTCGCCCCACATCAGTATATGGTAGTTTAATGTGCTAGAAAATGATAGACTTTGTATTAAAGTGATTGGTTAACATTGGTTTGACTTTTAAAAAATATGAGCTGGAAGGTCACACTTGTCACCTGTGTCTGTGATATGTTACAAAAATGAAGCCCAGAAAAAATTGCATTCGAAAATAATTATTTAGTGCTTCAAAAATTGAAATATAAAGTGACCGGAAACACCATCTTAATTTCATCCAATACACTTATGTGTACTATTTAGGTGTCTATAAGACGCCTATTTACAAAATCGGAGTTTGCCTTGTAGTTTTAGCTTTTCATTCTCAATAATGGTTGTTTTCAGGGTTTATTAGTTCTAATACATACACTTGTACACATGTTTCATCTTGGTTTAAGAATTTTTTTAAATTGGCTGCTCACAAAGTTAAACAATACCTTTAAGATAAATCCTATATAACAAAGTATATGATTTTAATCAGTATTTGGACGTGCTCTAGACTTAAAGTTCTTCTGGGGCCCGTTGCAGAAAGAGTTGCGTTTAAACGCAAGCCAAAAAATCAATCGCAAGTCTAAAAAGCGAGCTGTTGATTGGTTGAAAATCAAGTTGCACATGATTTTTAGAGTAGCGATTGATTGCAACTCTTTCTGCAACGGGCCCCTGAACTCATATCACAAGGCTTGCTATAAAAACAAGCCATTTGTAAAAATCACTCTCAATTATAACCTTAAGATCAATTTAATGTAACAGTCTCCAGTGATACAGGTCACGATTATATCAGCGTTATACAGACAGCTGGCAGCAATCTATTTCAATGATTAATTTTTTTTTTTTTTTGGGGGGGGGTAAATGGTGAATGGAGCCAATGGAGTTCAGCGAAACAACCAATATAACACAGACCGAAGTATCTGGTCTCCGTTATTACGTATCTTGATATATCCACTATAATTATGATTCCATCCGCCCACTATTATCCTCTTCACTACAAGGAATGCAGTATTAACAGGTAACCATGACAACGACATCCAAGACTCGTGTTTCTTCTGTCTTATGAAAGTACCGTTCGTGTACCCCCTGCATTCAGCGATTGTGGGCGATTCTACCGTACAACCGCACAGCACTTCTTGCATTATAGGCCTACTGTAATAATATATGCGGCGGTATGAAAGATGGAATGGGTATCAAAATCAAGCCATGGGAATTAGCTATTTTAATCATGAATACTATAATGAATAACTTGTACGATTGAGGGTTTTTTGAGAACAGGATTACGTCGTGAACAGAGAATAGATTCATTCGATGGCGAGTGACCATGATGGCAAGATAGAATGTGTGTCTAAAATGACCATCTGAATGCACCGCTGTCAAATTATTTAAACGAAAAGAAAAATAGGAATATAAAAACTTCACTACCATGGAAATATCATAACATGTACAGTAAAAACGCCGTTTATTATTTTTTTTTCATAAAAAGCCAACTGAGCCGTACAATAGTTGTTTAAACGGCAGGGGCCGTGGAATTCCAAAACCGTGTACAAAAATGTAAAAAATGATTATATGATTGTTATTTTTTTTGCATGGTCACCCCCCCCCCCCCCACTTTGAAAATGAAAACTGTCCCGCGGCCCCTGAAAGACGTGTTTGAATCTTAAACGACAAAGTTTAATTTTTAATATTCTCAATAAATTAAGCATAGTGGTTTAAACTTTTTTAAACAACCACTGTAAGGTTCATATAGTATAAAAAGCGTTTAAATCTTAAACAACTTTCTGACTGTGTATGATGCTCTCTTTGTGCAGTTGTAAGTGATAATCGTAAGTTATCTCCATAGGCGGCGGAAGCGGGGGAAATGTCCCCCCTAAATTTGAGGTGGGGGGAACGCCCCCCCCCCTAAATTTTTTTGTTAATAACCTTTTTTGTGGCTGGTCAATTTTGTTTCCTGCGTCCCCTTAAATTTTTGGTTGATAACCTTTTTTATTTTGTTTGCTTGTCAAAAAATATTGGTGATTCCCCTACAATTTTTGGCTTCCACCGCCAATGGTTATCTCGATCGTTTGATATCCAGGGTAGTTTGTTGCATAACGGCTCCCTGCATGCATGCATGTAGATAATTGCATAGCTGCAATGGCTAGTAGTTACAATGCGCCCCGCTGTAGAAAGGCCAAACAGTAGTTTTTCGAGATTAAATCATCTTCACAACGTATTATTACACACAGCATCGTTTCCTCTGATCACAGGCATATGACATGTAAAAAAACAATTTTACAATTCATTGCAATCGTATATATAAGCATATTTTACAATAATTGAGTACAATTATTGTTACCCTATGGCAAACATGTACAAAAAAATTTCGATAGTTTCTCAGTGTTTCTCTTATTTGGATGGTTTAACCCGTTTGCTGTTGGAACCTGGTGGTCTATATGTACAAAACCTATGTGAATTCCAAAATACAGTGGTCAACAGTTTAAAACATGGAGATACCACTCCCAGCCCAGGGTTCTATGATTTTGAACAAAATTTACTACATTTTATTACATTTGTGGGTAAAGTCATTACCATATTTTGTGGGCGATTTAAAGTGACTACATTTGTGGGTAAAGTGTGTTATTACATTCTGCGGGTAAAATTATTCCATTAATTGAAAGTTTATTACATTTGTGGGTGCTTTCACATTTGTGGTAAAGTGGGGTTTTTTCTTTAGAGTTAGAGATGGTATTGAGGGTGTATCAGAATCCTCTAACATGAATAAAGCCATAACAGTGTATTATTGAAGAGCGATTACTCCTTAAAGGTAGTATGATAATGTATTGATGCCCGTTCAAGTATTTACGGAGGGCGGGGTGGCTTCACATTGTCAAAAATGTGCTTCTCATATGCCCTTTTTACACAGGATTTTCTTAACCCCGGACTATCGCTAACCCCGTACTATCCTTAACCCCGTACTATTTTTTTTCCTTTTCACACATGCCAAATGTTATTGCTAACCCCGGATAAGGAATGCTTGCTTTTCACACACGAAACTCGCTAACCCCGGACTAGTGCTTTTGTTGATCATTCGTAGTACAAGTACTTCACTCGTACACACGCTAAAATTTCCTTAACCCGTACTATAGGTGGGGCCAAATAGTACGGGGTTAAGCTTAGCCCACTTTCGTTTTACACATGCGATCTTAACCCCGTACTATTGCTCTTAGCACCGCAATTGATGGGCTAACCTTGCTTTTTTGCAGGGCCAAATAATCCCGTACTATAGGTGGGGTTAGCCCACTTTGCAAAAATGCTGTGTAAAAAGAAAGTGGGCTAAGCTTAACCCCTAAGCTTAACCCCGTATTATAGGTGGGGCTAAATGGCAATTTAGCCCCACCTATAGTACGGGGTTAAGGAAATTTTAGCCTGTGTAAAAAGCGTAATAGACAAATCCAGTCGAGCGTGGATGCATATTATGGACCGAAATTTCCGCATTGAGCAGATGACAAGCATGATTATGCAGGAAAGAAAGAAAACAAAAATATGTTATCAACTACAAACCCCCGCTAACCCTTAGGGCCTTTTAACGAGACGTGAATCTTGAATAATCATTGGAAAGATGATTGCTATTGTAATCGTGTCTGTGGTTAGCGTTCGTGATTCTAATCATGTTCTAGTTTGGTTTCACACGTGCTAAATATTCGTCATTAGCCTTATTTTTCACAGGAATCATCATTCACATTACAATTGTTTTTTTCTACCGTGTGAAAGGGCGGTTATTTGACGGTCTTATAATGTGTACTTTCTTCTACGACCCCCACCCCCTCTCTCTCTCTCTATCTATCTCTACCTTTCAGTTGCGATATGTAAAACGATCTCCCAGTCGAGTACGTCATCGAACATCGTGTGTTAAAGATTCACACCTCTACACCTGGGGCCGTCCCCAAGCACCTCGCTCGCCTTGAAGACCTGGTCCAAAATAAAAGCAAGGCAACAAATCGTTTACAAGGCTATTAGAGATGTGAGACAATGAATACACATTTTATACCATGCATGTCTACAGAGAATCCGATTCTTCTTTAGAAAGGTGGTTAAAATTTACAATCCAATGATTATCTTCTCTCTCTCCCTGTCTCTTTCTCTCTCACTCTCTCCCACTCTATTTTCTTCTTCTTCTCCTCCTCCTCCTCCTTCTCCTCCTCCTCCTTCTTCTTCTTCTTCTCCTCCTCCCCCTTCTCCTCCTCCTTCTTCTTCTTCCTTTTCTTTTTTTAAAAACCTCTTCTGCTCCTTCTTTATCTTCTCATTTTTCATTAGATATACGTTGCGAATGAATGATATATGTGAAATTAATTGAAATAAAGTAGTATGTCTGATATCTCATACCCCAATCCAAATCACACATCACCGATTGAAATACATCAACATACTACTTATAATCACCTCATATACCAATCCATATACATCATACATGTAAAATGAACACCTAAACGGCGCCCTACCTGCATATATGCACAGTCACACATTTGAATGAGTTCCACACAGTGGCTTTTCCAAGCTCACGCTAAATATGGGCTGTCATAATCATCAATATCATCCACCACAAACAAAACCAAACCGCGCTAATGATGCCAATTTTTGTGAGATATCACCCAACTCTATCGGAAACAGCCTTCGTATAGCATTACATCTTGTCCCCGGGCAGTGTTTTTTCTGCGTTGCCAGAGGCAAAGAAAACAAGGTAAAAGGAAAATCAACATGTCATCCTTTGTCAAAGTGCGTCATTATTTATCTTTCCAACTTCAAGAAGGACAACGTTGAAACCTCTTTTCGTTGTTCCTTCGCACTATATCTATTTACTGAATGCAAGTCTTTTTGTCCCATTATCTTTCTACACTTTTCTCCTGTTTAACTTTTAACCCCTTTATACACGAACCCGTCAATCCTCCTGATCAAATACGTCACCCATTAGAACCTTGTTATCATAAATACATGTATGTCGTCAACATAAGTCAAGTAGAATTAATGCACATTACATCATTTTGGTATGAAAATAAGCGTATAGTTCCTGCATTGTAAAAACTGCGGTGTTAAAACTGACATCAATTGGTGTTAATAGAGGACCACACCCTGAGGTGTTAAAATTACACCCTAGAGATTAAACGTAACACCAAAGAGTGTAAATGTAACAAAAAAAGGTGTTGTAATAACACCTATAGGTGTAAAACTAACACCATCAATTTAACACCGGTGTATAATAACTGGTGTGGTCCTCTATTTACATCGGTTAACACCACAGTTTTTGCTGTGTGGGGAACTAAGATATATATATGTTGTTTTCTGTAAGAACCTCATCATGAAGAGTCTCAAAAAATATCAAAATTTTGGAATAGCGTTTTTGCAGTGTGACTTTTTGTTCTTAAGATAATGAACTACTTGCATCTGACTGGCTCAGAGCAATTTTTTTTCGAAAATATGATAATAGAGTGATTGATGTTGAAACTTTTATGATTGAATATAAGAATTTTATCTCGAGGTGTTATGTGAGCCAACACACCGGTGTGTTGGCTCAGTTTGTAGAACGTCCGTCTCACAACCGGGAGGTAGGGGGTTCAAACAAATCCCGGCCGCGTCAGACCAAAAGACGTTAAAAGATGGGAGTTGCTGCTACTCTGTTTGGCGTTCAACAATAAGGGATAGAGCCTCGTCGATCTGGCGCTGCATGGTGGCTGCCGGGCCCACGGTCAATTGGGCAAAGCAAATTTTCGGAGTATTTCATTTCATGTCTATTTCGAACAATAAATTATGGATTTTCATTTTTTCATTTTCTTTCGTTTAATTCATATCACAGCATAGTTGGGTAAAACTAATGAATGGAAATAGTGACAACCACCTGAGGGAGAATTTACCAACGCTAAAGAAAGACAGGATGACAGATTTCAACAATAATGTTTGTGACATAATTTTAATATCCAGGGTATATACTGCACAGAAAAAAATTTCACAACGCTGTTTACCATATGAACCTTAGAGTAATTGTTTAAACAGATTTAACAACTGTTTCAATCTTAAGCAACCAAGTTTAATTTTCAACATCTAATTGTCAATAAATCAAACATGATTGTTGAAACGGTTAAACAAATAAACTGTAAGGTTCATATATAGTAAACAGCGTTGTATAAAATCTTAAACAGCGTTTTTACTGTGTGTACATGTACGTGGAACCAAATTGTGATTAAACAGAGACAAATATAACGAACTGGACAGAAAAGGATTTGACCTTTTGACACCTCCTAAATTGCCATGCAATGACCACGATGACCCCTGATACAGGCTTTGACATTAGATACCCTAATTATCATTCGAATTGGACCATGTCCGTCGTATCGGATCACCTGCATGGCCCTGTCGTGAGAGTTCGCTTTAACGCATAACTAAATACATGAAATTAGTATGTCGGTAAAGGGTTGAAAAAGGCGTTACAGGGTTGGCTTCAAAACGAAAAGGTGGGAGTACATTTATTGCTCTTTTTTTTTGCTAAGTCAAAAAATATTATAATTGTACCCCAAACAAACATAAAAAACACCCACTAAAACTAACAAGTAACTAATAAAAGAAAGACCCACTAACATGACTTAAAATAAAGAAAAGAGAGGGTAAAAATGAAATGCAAACAAAAATGAAATGAATAAAAATCATATAAAACATACAAAAGAAAGCAACAAGAATCCAAACAAACAATGACAGAAAGTAGAAAATAAAAAAAAAAAGTAGAAAAAAAAGTTATCAAAAAAAAAATTAGGGGGGGGGGACACGTCCCCCCCCCCCCGCCCGCTTCCGCCGCCTATGGTATCATTGCAGGATGTGGATAGAATGGGTACAGTCACATTAACATATCAAATTTAAACCGATTGATGGATAGTCATTGGTAATAACTTGATAGTTTTCATCGGGCAGTGTCGATTTCCTTCGAGTGACTGTTACATTATGCTACAGTCAGACCACGTGCTAACAGATGGGGGAGGGGTGGGGGTGCCCCCTAAAAATCATGAACAAGAAGAAAGGAGGAAAATGAAAGAAAATTGATGGAATATAATATTCTTCTCTGAATATTATGTCCAAAATCTATCACGAAATTATATTTTTTGTATTAAGAAGGTAATTTTTCCTCTCTCGCTTTGCTAGCTGGCAGGTTTTTTTTTCTTTTTAATAAATATTACCAAATATGTCATGTTAGGCCCACTTATTTATTATTATCATTCATTTATTTTCTTAATTTTATTTCACTTTTTTTGCTCGTTACGCTATACTGAATCATACCAAAGAAATAAGCTCAAGTGCGACCCATAACATGCCATTCGAAGTAACGGAATGGCTTTGACGGGTCATGGGTGTGACAGTGACTATAGGCTACTGTGGCACGTCAACCATGATTAAGAGCCTCCCCTGGGATCGTTTACCCGGTGGTATCCCGGGCCAGAGAATCTTCCACACTTCGATTAGTTACCCCCACACGCAGCTCAAATTAAGGTCATGCTTACAAATAATTGTCTTCTATTAAAATGGCGGGGTATGATACACACCATAGGAGATGGCCGTAGAGAGTGTGGTCCAGGATACTGAATGATGTATAATCCAGTGCGGTACGTACCGATTGGTAGCGGGTAGAGTGGGATGGGGCTTGGGGGCTCTGCCCCTAATGTTTACGACCATGAAAGAAGAAGAAGGAGGAGGAGGAAAAGAAGAAGATGAAGAAGTAGAAGAAGAAGGAGAGGAAGAAGGAGAAGAAGAAGAAGGAGAAGGAGAAGGAGAAGAAAGGGTGGATTATAAAATAATTTGTTGAATATGATATCAAATTCTCTCTTAAATTTTGAATTTGTTTAAAAAAAAGGCAGAAGCAATAGATAAAGACACTGAGTAAAATCTAAATAATATTGTGTAGAATTGGTAGCGGGTAGAAGAAAGAAGATTTAAGAAGAAAAGGTGGAATATATTTATGTGTTGAATAATTCTCTCCATAAAAAATTGTTTAAAAAAAGGCAGGAAAAAACACTGATTAAAATTTTGTCCAATATTGTGTAGAAAGGGAACATGCATGTTTGCTGGGTATGTTTTTCTTAACCCCATATTTGGCTTATTCAACACGACATTACGTAAAATTTACAAAATATTTGGTATCTTTCCATCCAACCAACATGAATGTTCCCACTTTACGCAATATTGGGTAAACTCTTTTTTAGAGTGAACCATTGCTCTTTATCTTCACACTCTCTCTCGACATTTATTCACACTTTCCCACATTCGACATGTCTGCCCGCTCAAACTTTTGGGCTCATTGCGTCACTTGTGTAATCAGGAATGAGGAGGGGGGGGGGGGGGGGCTGGTCGAGCTAGGCAAGGGGCTATCTTGCAAAGAGAATAGACAATAAAATATTTGAAGTCATTGTGAATTGACTATTATATTTTGTGCTATAATTAAAATGAAATCAAATTCAACCGGACTTTCCCCCCTTTTTTTACAACTAATGGTTTGAACAAAACATCTCTGTTCGTAACAAAGATCTTCAGAGTTCTTACTGTAATGCACATGCAGCCAAGATCCATATATTCGGTATTCTATCCTCAATACTTAATTTGAGACGGTGTTACCAAATTTTAATTTGAGAAATTTAAGCACAGTGTACAACTAAATGCTGACCATAGCGTAGAATATCCATGTTTATTTCTCTTAGAATTAAGATGACTTTGAATATTGATATATGGAAACTACATTTTGCATGCACAGTTTCAAAAAAATATGCCATGTATTTTCAATTCAATCACTTCTTCCGAAACGACAAATGTCATCTATTTTAAAGACATAAATTCCTGCTTATAATTATGAAGTTAAATATCTATCAAAGGAGTAAATTTTGAATTCTTAATCGGCAAAATCACAAACGAATGTTTAAACGTATTGTTTAAATTTGTGAGCAGCCGATTTAAAAAAATTCTCAAACCAAGATGAAACATGTGTACAAGTGCATGTATTATACAAACAAACCCTGAAAACAACCATTACTGAGAATGAAAAGATAATACTACAATAGACACCTAAATAGTACGCATAAGTGTATGGGATTAAATTAAGATGGTTTTTCCGGTCACCTTATATTTCAATTTTTGAAGCACTAAATAGTCATTTTCAAACGCATTTTTTCTGGGCTTCCTTTTTGGAACATATCACAGACACAGGTGACAAGTGTGACCTTCTAGCTCAGATTTTTTAAAAGTCAAACCAATGTTAACCAATCACTTTAAATGTTTTAAGATAAGAATGATTCACTGGTTCAGCTATAGTAACATGGTAAAGTACCACTGATCTCATTATACAGGAAAACTGAAAAATTAAGTAAAAAAAAATGAGAATAGATTCTATTAAAAGTTGACATGTCTGGAGGCGAACGATGAGTTGAATAAAATCGGAAAAGAAATTGAAAGAGCAAATAAAAAAAGAAAGAAAAATGGGCGATTTCCCATTTCCCCCTTTCTGTGAAGCAGAACATGTTCAGGGCACACAGACAATTTTCGTATACCATACCCCGTGTTTTTTTGCCTTGAGCCTATGACGTCACATCTTATATTGTCATTGCCACAAGGGAACGATGTGTATAATAATATATAGTGCACAGACACAAAGCATGCCGATTACCTTATACCCCCTACATAGTGACGCAATAACTCATTTTCGTATTCTCTTAAAGGTTTTTTGGTATGATCGTCTTTACTTTTTTCATGAAATAGAACAAAATTAACAGATTTATATAGGATGACCAAAAAATAGTTGAATAGTTTATTTTAATTTATATAGAAATAAATCTAAAATGGCTCTCCTATTTTTCTTTGGTCCAATGAGCATAATGAGAATTTCGATATAAATATGAATAATATGACATCGGTATTCGGAATAACAATACATTATAAAAACTATCCCCGGCCGTGGTCGGTAAAACATGAAATATATAGAGAGAAAGGTTTTACATCAGGAGTTATCACAGTAAAAGCGATGTTTGATATTTTTATACAACGCTCGTCGCTATAAACCTCACTGTAGCATGATGTAAACGGTGAAAACAATTATTCTCAACAAATCAAGCACAGTTGTATAAACTCTTCAACAGCTACCGTAAGGGTTATAAAACACAGCATTATATGAAATTTTAAACAACGTTTTTATTGTGCAAGACAAATACAGTGCATATATGGTCAGTGTAATCGCAGTGTACGAACCATAAACCATTCATGATGGCATGCAGAGTCGACATAGCAAGGAGGCAATTTTAATTAAATGTCACCTCCCGAAGCTATCAAGATAAGATAAGATGCGAAAGGTAACCCTATACCCGACCCATATTCAATCACACATTATTGTCGATTTAGTAATTGAATGGTTTTGGGGGCGGGAAGCTATATACAGGCACACACCTTTTTTAAAAAAAGATAGTATTCTTAAAAGTGAGTGTTTTATGTTAGTGAGTTAGGGTAAGTGTGAGTGTGTGTGCTGTTCATTCTGCCCGTTAAGGATAAGCACAGTTTGCGTGGATTCAGCCTTTACTTATCCAGACAAAAGAGCAATATAGTGTCAATAAAGTAGCCGCTGGTACTGCACGTATTTTTTATTTCAATGTTTAGATGTCTTGCACTCTCTGTTTCCATGCTTGAATATAATTATTTTTTTAAGAACTGTTTTTTTTTCTATTTATCCTCAATCGAGATACTTAATTGTCCATAAGAATATCAAAGGATGCAACTTTTTACATCAACAAAATACATATTATATCGTACAACAATATTTTACAATATTTTGTAAAAACGCAGGGGCGGAAATCTCTCCCCAAAGGGTTATCATCCCAAAAGTAAGGTCATCTCGTCCTAAAATAAATCTATTTCTATTTTGAACGATGTATTTCTTACTATCATAAAGACCAAAAATAGTAGGGGGGACATTTGATATTGTGTCCCCCCCCTACTATTTTGAGCGGGGGCCGTCCCCCCCCCCTGGGATTTCCGCCCATGTAAGAACGTAAACAAGCAAATAAATATCAACAAGTGGAATGCCTCTGGCCGTCTCACCTGCATCACGCGATTCAATATAGCAGCAGTGCTCACTTTGAATACTACTCTAACTCGCACAAGATGTTCAGTGATACATGGTTACTCTTATTTCCCTTTTTTATGAACTAGACCAATAAACTTACAGAGATATGATGGTTATTCAACAAAAAACCCCAACATGGCCAAAGTTCATTGACCTTACATGACCTTTGACCTTGATCATGTGACCTGAAACTCGAACAGGATGTTCAGTGATACTTGATTACTCTTATGTACAAGTTTCATGAATCAGATTCATAAACTTTCAAAGTTATGATGGTAATTCAACAGATACACCCAATTCGGCCAAAGTTCATTGACCTTTGACGTTGGTCATGTGACCTGAAACGCGCACAGGATGTTCAGTGATACTTGATTACTCTAATGTCCAAGTTTAATGAACTAGACCAATAAACTTTCAAAGTTATGATGGTAATTCAACAGATACCCCCGATTCGGCCAAAGTTCATTGACCCTAAATGACCTTTGACCTTAATCATGAGACCTGAAACTTGCACAAAACTTTCAGTGATGCTTGATTACTATTATGTCTAAGTTTCATGAATCAGATCCATAAACTTTCAAAGTTATGATGGGAATTCAACAGATATCCCCAATTCGGCCAAAGTTCATTGACCCTAAATGACCTTTGACCTTGGTCATGTGACGTGAAACTCATGCAGGATGTTCAGTGATACTTGATTAACCTTATGTCCAAGTTTCATGAACTAGGTCCATATATTTTCTAAGTTATGATGACATTTCAAAAACTTAACCTCAGGTTAAGATTTCGATGTTGATTCCTCCAACATGGTCTAAGTTCATTGACCCTAAATGACCTTTGACCTTGGTCATGTGACATGAAATTCTAATAGGATGTTCAGTAATACTTGATTAACCTTATGGCCAAGTTTTATTAACTAGGTCCATATACTTTCTAAGTTATGACGTCATTTCAAAAACTTAACCTCAGGTTAAGATTTGATGTTGACGCCGCCGTCGCCGCCGCCGCCGCCGCCGCCGCCGCCGCCGCCGCCGCCGCCGCCGTCGGAAAAGCGGCGCCTATAGTCTCACTTTGCTTCGCAGGTGAGACAAAAAAATCGCGGAAGTCGAAGAACAAATCAAATTTAGAAAGTTTAAGAAAGAAGGGAAAGAGATTGAGAGAGAAGGGGGGGGGGGGGCTGGAGCATGGCATGGCTGTCGCCAAGGAAGCGTTTCATGAAAGGACTTTTTCACGTTTTCACATTTTATACGACTGTTACCATGGTAATGGTGCTTCTCAACCAATCAAAATCAAGGAAAGTTGTCAGATCTGACAACTTGTCGGACAAAAATGTCGATGAAACGCTATCCTGGATCACTGTAACCCGATTAAAGTTGTACTTGCTTCATCATCATTCTTATCGGTTTTAGAACGAAACAATACTTTTATCTATAGTGTGTAATAATAACAATACGTAACATTGCCTTCAATGATCTCCATAAGCACTTTCTCTTTAATTTCAGTATAACAGACTCTGCATAAAATCAATTCCTTCACAAAGACGATGAACTTCTATTATTTAACTCCTTTCTGACAAGAAATTGAATAAAAGATGGCATGATAGAAATTCGAATGACCAACGGCACAAAGCAAAATGTTTACGCAGACGATACGTGAAGTAAAAAAAGAAAAAGAAAAAAGGAAGCATTATGATTAGCCCTCTCCCAACACATATAACCCTGTTTCCTATCTCACCAGCTGCGTGGTTTCGGATGATAACACTCTTGTTATTTATAGCACATACTGATTATAACTGTCTGCTATGCACTCGTTATGCACCGCTATATTAACATTATGACTTTTTTCAATACGGCGTCGGTGTAACTAAATATTCCAGGCATGCCTGGTGTTATGATAGTGATTGCCAGAAACGAATTTGGATTTCGAAATTCAATCATTTAGCAAGACGACAATGAAAAGGCGACGTCACTGAATATAACTGGTGCTCTAAATTAGCCAAACCATTCTGATCGTAATTTGTCTTTATATAGACCATATTCGTGATATTGTACTGGTTGAATAATTGTGATACTGTCACGTATCGTTAATAAATATCACGCAGATGTGGAGAGTGGAAGTAATATTCATTGTTATGATGTTGTTTCTTGGTTTAAAAATAAAGGTATATATAAGGAAACAAAAAGAAATTCGCTGCTTTATAGTGAATAATCCAGCAATCATGTAAATATTTGTTTCTTTTTTTTAAATAAGCTTGTTTAAGCAGTGAGAGAAATATTAAATGGATGTAAATAAAGTAATAAGGGATTTTCTTTACAATATTCACCCTGTACGATGTATACCTAAACAGTAACGCACACACGCACATCCCACCCACACACACTCACACACACATAAACAGAAAGAGGGAGGGAGGAAAAGGCAGAGAGGGAGAGAAATAGGAATAGAGGAGCGGACTTTGGGTCAGATTTATTTTATTTCTAGAAACAGATTTGCCTTGGTTCCAAAATTTTAGCTATCTTAGTAAGATATTAACATACAACACGTCACACTCGCTCACCCCCGTCTTTCCCTTCTCCATTTCTACAGGGGCCGCGAAACGGTTTTCAAGGTGGCGGCTGATCCAAAGGGGGGGGGGTGGGGGCGAACATGGAAAAAATCACAATCATATGGTCATTTTTACGTTCTTGTATACGGTTTTGGAAAAAAAGTGTGGGGGGGCCGGGGGCTGAAGCCCCCCAGCCCCCATTTCCGCGGCCCCTATTCTATCCATCCCTCATCATCAATATCGCCCCCATCCCAACTTTTATTTTCTTTTTTACCATTTATTATATCATCACTCTGCAGCTCAAGCTTTGACAATTTAACTTAATTGATTATTATTGGTTCTAGCTTACTTGGTATAGCCGCTCGTGTGAGTCCACCAGAGCAATCGTAATTTCGTTAATGAGGGGGGTGTATTTCATAAGTCGCTGATACCAATGCTTATCATTGGGAGATTCTAAACTTTTTTCAATAGATTTTGCACTTTTTTAACCACTGATTGTGGTGTAGCCCTTATTGATATAGGTTCAATAAAACAGCCGCCTTCAGGGAAGAAATTGAGAAAAAGGATAGTTCGAAGCTTTACAATCCAGTTCTTTCGAGGTGGGGCTGGGGAGGGGGGGGGGGTAGTCTTCCCCATGACCTCCCCCGCTGCATTAGACCACGGAAAGATCTATCACTACATCTTAGCAATAGTCAGTGATCCCATGGATCTGAATTGAGTATCTATATGCCTAAGAAAACCATGTGAGTCATAGGCCCAGACATAGATAAGTCTGGAACAACGGAATTCCTTCAAAGCCTTGGGCAAGGTCGAGTACTGGCGGCTCACTTTCATTCTCTCTTCCTTAAAAAAATGTGGGTGGGGTGCTATATACGTCGTGGCAAGTTGTATTGATTTTTACCACGATTATAAGTCTACACACAGACAGGGGGAGGGGATGGGGGGGGAGCAGGGTGAGAACGGTAAAGGCCCACTCTCGTATATACGCGGCGATTCCATGAGATTCGGTCCCTCTCGGGGGGAGGGGGGGGGGCAAGGCTGCTGTTCAAAATTTGCCATTCGAGCTGGACAATTCCCCCTTTTCCCCTGGATTGCAAACAAACGCCCAATCTACCCTACATCATTATTAGATACAGGTCGTATAAATAATTGAAAAAAATATATATATATTTTCAGAAGGGATTTAATGGATTTACTACAAGTAAAACTAATTATTTAACATTCGCTGGGCCTCGTATATATCAATTCCACTTGAATCTATCGTTCATTCGTATGGTTTAACATTTAATATTTATTTGCTGTTTATCTTGTTTCATATATCCTTTCGAGTTTTGTTGTGATGTAATTTCCAATCTTATGAACAGGGATTACATGACACGAAAAATGAAACTTTTCTTTATTCTGTCCTTTTTATGTAAAACCCATTTCAATCAAAATTGAATGCTACAAGAACATGAAGAATTAAGGATTGTAACAAGACTCTTCCTAATTGTGTCTAACATGTTTGAGGATAATGATTTAAAATATGCATGATAAAAAAAACCCACACAGTGGCTTAAATGTTTGATCCTTTAGTAATTTAATGCATATGTGGGGTACAAGGTAACTTACTCATCATGTTTATAATTCAAATCAATTTTTTCATACGCATTATTCCACCTTTTCCGATACTCATGCAAATTTATTCTTGTGCATTTTTTCATGACATATATTTCTTCCGCATTCATATCATAAAATAAACCAAATAAATCAATCATGCGGATAAATCATTTTCCATAACATTAAAAACATAACATATCAAAAACTGTTTTAAAACGATGAATCGATAATACATCATCGTGTTATGAAATATATGATTTATTAATCTGAACTAGTGAACTTACTATGAAAAAATGATTTGTCGTAGATAGCATAAACACATGGTAAAGAAAATTGAATCATTATAATGATAAAAAAGTACACCGTTTCATCTCAGACTTATGAACATTATGTACTATGCATCATGTTTCACAAATCACAATAATAAATCTGCTTATGAAAATGAGGGAGTCATGTGCAAAACGCGCGCAAGTGCAACCAACCCCTTTAACGTGAAGAAGTTAATTTAATGGCGACCATAGGTTGGAGCTCATCGCGGCATGATTCCGGCCTGATTTCGCCACATTAACCAAGCAGAAAGACCCAATCCCGTCCCGATGACACGAACTACCAACGCAAGGGAAGGAAAACTAGCAGGTCCCCATGCTAGATGAATACTCATACCCTTAGTATGTCTCATATCATTAAGGATGATCTCATCATCGAAACAAATTTTCGCTCCATCGTATCCAAAACAGAACCCTCATATACCAGTTTTCTCCGAATAGTTCTATGATCACGTGCACTTCCATTTGCAAATTTCATCTCCTGGATACATGTTAGGTATATCTTATGTAGGGGTGTTGTGGCTCAGTGGATAAGTCTCCGAACTTTGAACCGCAAGATCCGGGGTTCAAATCCCACCACAGCACTCGCGTCCTTTGGCAAGGCGTTTATCTACATTTGCCACTCTCCACCCAGGTGTAGTAAATGGGTACCCGGTAGGAAGGCATTTTTTGAATGCTCGAGTGTCAGATGAGGGTAGCAAAAGCAGGGTTAATCATGTTAATTATGGTAATAGTATGCAGCGCTTTGAGACAAATGTCATTTGTATTAAGGGGGGGGGGGGACGTGCTCTCCACATGAAATATTCATATCTTAATTTATTTTATTGCTAATGTTCTCAAAACTCCATCTAAAAATTACGCACAAACCACTCGTAACCAGCTCGGCATTATCGCTGCACCGCTTCCACACTTTTCTTCAAAAAATCATGAAACCTTTCCCGAAAAGAGACCTCCACGGCCATGTTCAAAGCATTACAATTTTAGCGTCTACTCTTTGCGTAGAGGTGTATAAGGGGTGGGGGTTCTAAACAGGTAAAATATAGATATTAAGTTAAAAAAAATGTTTAAGGCTATTTCTGACAGTTATTCTATTATTTCATTATTATGTTTAAACAAGTGCAGACCAAGGTCATAATGCATATAGCATTTCCATTTATTTGAAAGCAGGATAAAAGAGCAGAATACATTTAATGCCTTACTCACGGGCATAGGTGATTCCGCGGCCGGGGATCGAACCCCGGACTTTTTATGTATAGCCAGGCGCCTTTTAGACCACTCGGTCACGGCACCTCCACTATTCAAAAGAAGCTATCGGTACGAGAAGTTCGAAGATAAACGATTTCAGCGTTGGTCAAACCCTACATGGGTGCGTTTTCTTTCTCGAGACAGCTGTGGTCTACTCCAATTTTATTTGTATGTGCTTCTTCTTTATGACAACAAACATTGGTAAATGTCAAAGCTTGAAACATTCACGTTCTAACCATTACATGGACAGTCACACCACGGAATCCGAATTCAGATTGATCGAAGCCATTATTTATATCAAATGGCATATCAACGGTCGATTAGGAGTCGGATTCGTCAAGTGTGACCGGCGCAGTAGTGAGTGTATAATGCCCCGCTTGCATGCCATTCTCGACTGGGCATGATAATAGCTGATGGCAAGATAGACCAATGTAGTCAGTGTTAGTAATAATAAAAATGATGATGATCAGATTATCCTCATGATCTTAATGAAATTCTTACCCCTTCCATGCATTTGCTATTCCCTTTTATAATGAAATGCAACTTTACAGATGGAGTATTATTCAGATCAATACATTCTAGTCTCTCCGTATATTTGGTTATGCGTCATACATGTTATTAGTAACTTTACAGTCGGCAGAAGATGTAGAAATTTTTTTAAATTCATGATTTTGGTGACTTACGAACAAGACTTTGTTCTTTTTCATTTGTTATAGGGTTGATATCACAAAAGTCATTCGTGGACATGATATAATGTTCTGAAAAGGGGCACAAGATGTATGTGGAACATGATACCCAATTATAAGTGTACGTGCATGTGAGCATGCGTGTGTTTTGAAGAGACATCGGGTACACATCTTTTCTTCTTCTTCATCATGACCATGTTCATGCAGATTGAGACCAATTACATTAACCATGTCAGGCAGAAAGTTCATTGACCTAGTCTGTATGGACCAGCAAAGTACATTTAGGCCTATGTGATATAGAATACAATGTATAGGTAAATACCGTAGTCCAGTGGCGGATCAAGGGGGGGCACATCCGGCTCGTGCCGCGCCCCCTCCTTTTGAGAGCCATAATGAATTTTTTTAAAAGTAAACATGCCGTTCTCACACAAGTATGCCCCCTTTTTGAAAGTCACAGCATGTATATTCCATGGGAATATGTCATTCAAACACAACTGAGGACCTTTTTTGTTTGCTTGTCAAATTTACCTCGGGAAAATCATATTACCCGTGGCTCGTATAATAACGTTGGTGATATGGGACGTAATGAAAACGAAAATTTATAAATTAACCTGCTGCGTATGATATCATACCCGACAAATACAATACAGAATTTTCAAATTAAACCAGGGGTCCGTTGCAGAAAGAGTTGCGTTAAAACGCAAGTCAAAAAATCAACCGCAAGTCCCAAATGCGCGCTGTTGATTGGTTGAAAATCAAGTTGCGAATGATTTATAGAGCAGCGATTGATTGAAACTCTTTCTGCAACGGGACCCAGATTTCATATACTAAATGCATCTCTGTTATTGTTTTTAATCAGTTTGGATAGCACCTCCTCCTCCTTTTCTTGGTAGACATCATAAAGTACACTAGACATTGCCTTCCCATGGTAGTATCGACTGGACCAATGTTTTTATTGACTAATCATGTCGTTGCCATGGTAATGATGTCAGAGCGGACTTTGTGGAAGGGGTCTCTAAAGTGCAATTTCAGGCTTATCCGACAAGCAAAAATACAAAAAGCAAACAAAAAAGGGATACGATTCAAATGAAGGTGAAGAATAGATTTTCTGAAAAGGTATAACTCAGTAAAACCGCGTATTTGAAAAAGAAATTCAAAATCTTTTCTTAGGTCTCTTTCTTATAAGATTGTGTGTGTATGTTTCGAACCACACAAAAAAACAAGAAGGAGAAGAAGAAGTAGAAGAAGAAGACGAAGGAGGAGGAGAAGAAGAAGACGAAGAAGAAAGAATGAGAAGAAGAATAAACAAAATAACACCCCCCTCTCCTCACACTCTGCACCTCCCCGACTCCACCGTCCGCATGTGGCTATGTATTATACGCGGACAAGTAATTTCCACGCCAGTTTAAACCATTCTCACCATCCATGCACAAGAGGGCCAATTGAAATCAGTCTGTTGGCCGTGTTTACCAATAATCAGAAAACAATCTTTGCCAATAACGGAGCCATAGTTCAAGGTCTCGCTGCAAACAGATACAAATTAGGCATCGCCCAGCTTCTGTGGTGACAATAAGACCAAAATAGATGCATCCTTTTTACACCTGCGCTGTGCACTATTGGTGATGTCTTTAACAGAGTGTAGGGATTATTGGAGAAAGTGGAACAGAGGGAGGGACAGGGGATGCTAGAGTGCACGGGGGGGGGGGGCGAAGAAAAGATAGAAAGAAAGAAATAGAGAGAAAAGGGAGGGAATGGGGGCTGAAAAAATATATATGAAATGAAGAGGCGAGGATAGGGTTACTGTCTGCCTCTATGTCTTACATGTGGGCATGCAAAATTTTATTCTTCTTTTTTTCTAAGCTGACGTGCTGTTTCTGTATGAAAGCATTGTACATATTATAAGAAATTCAAGGACATTAATACATCAGTCACATTTACTCTACGGCGGGTCGAAAATAGCCGTTTTAACCTTTTTATTGTACCTTCTACATAATAGGTGGTTTGAAATAAAATGAATAAAACGGCTGTTTTTTTTACTCGCCGTACGGCCGCCGTAAAGCGAATGTGACTGATGTATAAGCTGCACGCATTATATTCTCCTGCATGAGCTATTCACCGAACCGCAGGGATTATTAATATCACAATAATTAAACAACGAACTGCAATACAGCAATACTCAAGGGTGGTTGATTGGTAACAATCTGACATGGGCCTTAGAGGAAATAGGGAGTATCATATGGCTGGGGCGGAGTCACGGGGGCGGGGGCGCAAGGGGTGACCCCTCCCTTTGGTGCTCAAGAATTACGAAAAAAGAGGAGGAATTTAAAAGAGCAAAAGAGGGAAGAAAGAAGAAATACAAGTATAAAAAAGAAAGGTCATAGTGTAACTATGTTTAATTGTATATCAATAGATTAAGCTAACGTCAACCATACACAGCAAAAACTGTGGTGTTAACCGGTGTACATAGAGGACCACACCAGTTATTTTACACCGGTGTTAAATTGGTGGTGTTAGTTTTACACCTATCGGTGTTATTACAACACCTATGGTTGTTACATTTACACTCTTTGGTGTTATGTTTAATCTATAGGGTGTTATTTTAACACCTCAGGGTGCAGTCCTCTATTAACACCTATAGGTGTCAGTTTTAACACCACAGTTTTTACAGTGTAGGCAGTCTCCCCACCCCCTACAAAGATGTAAATAAAAACTCGAGTATGGAAAAAACAAACGATATTTTTGTATCCAAATTTTTGCATTTAAATCACGCTATTTTTTAATGTCGGAAAAACAATATTGGCTGATATGTTTGGATTCTATATTCGATTGGTTCATAAAGTAGCTCATAACATTTTAATTTAGAATTGCATTTCGACGATTATGTACTGATTTCTGTACACTGCTTTTATGTACTGATTTTACTATCACCAATTAGGGGAGTGTCTCCATATATTTCGTTCATGTCATTTTTTTTTCAATTCAAATTTGTCTTATATAACACAATGAATGCTTTACCTTTTCATAGCCTAATTTAACAGAAATATACCTATTTTGACAATTACATGCAACATTAGCAACAACAAAAATCGATTGGAAATCAAAAGTAGATGTGAATGTAGTGTTCTCTGATATAACACAATGAAGATTGTTCACTTTACTATGTACACCATTATTCAAAACATAAACAATTTTTCAGGATGAGATATACGCCATGTATCGAGTTATGGCCGTACGCAGCGAGGACAGGTGCAGTTGCCCCCACAATTTCTCAAAATGTACATGTTTTACTGAAATTTTTCACAAATTTCATCAAAAGTGTGCGCGAAATCTATCAATTTTCCTTTAGAAAATGTAAAAGCGCACTCCTGACAAACTCGGACGCTTCATTTTCTTGTTTTGAGTTTTTTCTTGAAATGTTTTACGTGTCTTGCCCCCCCCCACTCCGGAATTTTTTTAAATTTTGATTATCATGATGATCCCTTTTTCGAGCGCGTAGGATGGGCTATACTGTGAATAAACACATAAACTCAGCACCAGCATTGCTCTCGATGACACATCGAATCAATGGCATTGTTGCTGTTGATTACTCTGGCTGATTTGATTTGATTTCTGGAGACTAGATTGTCGTTCACTGTACAAACAAGATAGGGTGAAAATGGGAGGTGGACTTAACTGCTTATGCGATGACAGATAGATGATATTGAGATCGTATACACGCTATACACAGAGAAGGGCTGATGTATTCGCTCTTTTCGTTTTTGTTTGATTTCGTAATATAAACGTACATGTCAAAAGGGGGTTAATATGAATAATTTTTTATTTATTTAATAGAAACCACAGAAGCGCCCTTATAAGGAGAAAGGGGGGAAATAGAACATCACAAATGAAAATAAGAAATTCGCGCAAACAATACCATCAATCATGTCAATTTTCCATCTCTGTGAAATTAGACTTTATTCATACTCCTAGCAGTCGGAAAAATATGCGATAACCTACCTTTGATGAAAAAAAATCTTTCACTTAATTCATGTTGCTATTGCTGCGTTCACGTTTATCACATTACTTTAAATCATATCCACAGCTCATATCACCCCCCCCCCCTCGACATTGAATTCCACATCGCGAAATTAGACTGCACATCTCAGACTTTTCACGAAAAACAATAAACAAACAAATGTCGACCAGCGATAGAACAAGCATGAAATAGGTATACTGACAAGAAATCAAGGAATTTCAGACTTCGGCTGTCTACGCAACTCATAAAGAGAGACACGATGAAAAATACGTGCGCGAAGCGCGCTCGGGAATAAATTTAAGATACAAAATTAGGAAGGTAATGAAATATCGTGAAAATTCTTAAATTCAAATATTGTGTACGGTTTCGAAAAATGTGGGGGAATTGAAGCCTCCCCCCTCCCCTTCCACGACTCCTGTGAAGTCATCGAGTCAGACAAGACAGTGATCGCTATTCGTATTCCCCTTGGCTATCAATCATATTGAACTTCCGATGAGGAGAATCCATGATCGATTTATCGGAATCACGTGACAAGTTGGTATTGAATCACGTGATATGATGGCTGGACGTCGCTACGAAAAAATGAAGAGGGGGGGGGGGGGAAGGGCAAGACATCCTAAATATGACGCTACATTTTTCGCAATTTGATTTTAAAAAATACCTAGATCCCCCTTTTAAACCTTTCTTCTTTAGTCCCTTTCTCCCTCTCTTTATTATTTCCCCTCTTGATTTACTTCTAGAAAAACAATAAATAGGCAAGCGGAGAAGACTGGGCGCACCTGTCCCCTCTCTTGCAGCTCCCTCTGTAAATGGAAGTAATAGGTATTATACTGTATGAAACGGGATAAAGAGGTAAAATGTGTTTACATGAATGTGATCCATAGGAAATCCTTTAAAATGTTAAATGACCTTAATACATGAATATAATTATACATTCTAAAAACTATTGGGAAAAAAATGCTCCGTGAGGGTAATTATGTGCATAACCAACATTGGGCATTTCTTTGGGGCACTTTTATTTATTAAGTGTGATGAAAATTTTGCCCATTCTAAAGTAATTGCTGCTTATTTTTTCACCTTACTGGACAATTTGTTCCGAATTGGTTAAGATACTGCCCAAAATTGGTTTGACACAATGTCATAATTACCCTCGTGCTAGTTTAGAATTTTACCCAATATCTCTCACAGTGTACGACTGCAACCAACACCATGCTGTCAGTCCAAAAAAAAGAAAATCAAACTGAGAGCAATACAGTCTATAACACGGTAATGTATACAAAAGTCGGTTACATATAAGGACCCCCCAAAATAACAAACTGTATCATTATTTTTTATCATTCTAATCATTGCATTTTTAAAAAGTGAGCAGGATTATGGGTTTTCTCCGAGAATCGTCTGATATAATTTAAGCCAAACGATAGGGGATCATACATGTATCTATGTGAGGAAACCATAATCCATTTTGTTACAACATGTCAATTGGCTTACTATAATCGCATTCGAGCAAGGTGTAACCTTTTAGTATGGACTCGGAAGCGTAAATCTCATTTAAATCAAACCACGCACGATATTATTCGTACGAATCTGTTTCCAGGTGATTTTTTTTAAAGTATTATATCCATTATGTTATAGCTATCATGATTTGAATAAATACAATTTTACTACACTACTACTACTATACTACTTCAATTTAAACCCATCTCTTTCCTTATTGCTTCATATTATATTATAATTCCATCCCAGGTGAAAAATGCAAATGTCTACATTCTTCGTTTATTATCATGATGATGAAGCAGTTAATGATCAATAATACATTTGAAACCATTGTTAGTGTAGGTATCAAGAGTTGAAGTTATTTAGAATAAAAGTCTTATTCCATGTTTAATAGGCAGCGAACACTTTAATTCATCCACGAGCTATGAGATTCCTCTTTTCCGAGATCATCTTCACGTTTATCTTACATTTTAATATTGACGGTAAAAGCATATTCGCACAAGGTGGATCACTATATGCTATTTATTTTTCTTTTATTGTTGCAAACTTTCCTCCACCATAGCAGAGAGATTGAAATGCCACGACTCTGTTGAAAGACAGAGATAAAAACCATCCAGGATGCTCAGCTGAGGTCTAGGTAGGTGAAACATGATACCACTGTGTCTACACAACTCGACCATCTCTCTCAGATTCATCCCTGAACAAAACCAATCCCGATAGATGGGAAACCGCATTGATATTGAGTATTGCGTCTGCCATCATGAATTGAACAAATTTGGAATCAGAGGATAAAGAAAGATTGAACGAATATGACAATTAAAATATGTTGACTGTCAGTGACAGTACAACAAGGAATCTGTCACGGTAAATAGAAAGCATTTCTAGAGAAATACAGAAAAAGGTAAATGGTGTAACGAATCAAATGTGTCTGAGGGTGAACAGAGATAGTATTCATATATAGAATAAAAACAGGAAAATGGAAAATAAGTAAAAAACTTTTCGTATTCTAGACACCACTCCCGCGGCTTCTCCCTCTGAAATGATTGAAAGATATCACTGGTAAGTAGTGGGGGGGGGGGGGGGTAACAGAATGATAAAGATCGGACCTACTATTTTGAGAGAAAGTGATTGTGATTGTGAGTGTGTGAGGGTGCCGTGGCCGAGTGGTCTAGGCGCCTGGCTATACATGGAAAGTCCGGGGTTCGATCCCCGGCCGCGGCTCCTCTGCCCGTGAGCAAGGCATTTAATCTACAATGCTCTTATATCCTGCTTTCAAATAAATGGAAATGTTATATGCATTATTGGTAAATAGGTGCGCACTTGTTTTTTTTTAAGTGTGTGTGAGAGAGAGAGAGAGAGGGGGGGGCGGAAAAAGGGGAGGACTCAACGTAACAGTTGAGAGGAAATATAAAAGGGATCAAACTGGAATTGTCTATAATCATGATAAATGGAATTCTAATTTCAGATCGAAATGGAATGAAGAGAACGTCATATTCTGTGCTTTTACGTTTTGTTTCAAAACCTACCCGAATCTCATAATTTCATTTTCTAAAAATTTAATCTACGGCAGATTAAACTAGACTGGTTCGTTGATCCCCCTTTCCAACGACACCCTCATTTATAGTCCCAATATTGATCGACTATGCAAACTATGCAAGTGGTTGGACGAAGATTTTTACCGCATGAAAATATGAATGTAGGACATGGCATCGGGTGAATTCAACTCTGGGATTTTTGTTTGCAGATCGACAGCTTGCATTTGTAGTCCGGGTCACCAGTTTCATTTACATTTAAGAGAAAAATATGTGGAGGGGTAGCTTGGGTTGTTTGAACTTAATGTCTTTAACGGTATGAATTATATTTCATGGCCAATTGCGAACGAGATAGAACTTTCTATCATTAATACATTTTTAAAAAGCAAGAGGTTATTCACCTGTGTTTTACCCAGCGAAAAGATTGCTTAAAATTTAATTACCAATTTGGAAACATCAATTTCCATACCAATTTCGAAACGTATTCTATATCGCATCATTTTTTTAAATGAGTGTTTTAATTCCATGATAAATACCTTCATTATTGTAATAATCATAAATTACCAAATTGGAAAACATTATGATATATTTCAGGTGTAAGATTTACATTTTTATATTAGATCTAAGACCCGGGGGCCTTTTCATGAGAGGACTTGCCGGACGTTTTATCCGACAGGTCCAATTTTATTCGACAGTTACCATATAGGAACAGTGCCTCACAGCCAATCAAAATCATATAAAGATGTCAGATCTGACAACTTGTCGGATGAATATATTGATGAAACGCTCCCCTGGAACACAACAATCAGCAATTGATGGTAGATTGATTTCAACGACTTGTTACTAATAAATATCAATAAAATCAAGACAATATTCAGTCCTAAGAAAATAAATAACCTTTATGTTTAAAGACCATTAACTATATTTTTCAAATCTGCTTTTTTATGATTTAATCCATTTTCTCTTTATTCACCTCATTTGTAGGCACAATGTAACACTGGCGTATAGATGGGGGGGGGGTTGAGGATGGACCCCTCAAAAGTAAAGACCAATGAAAAATGGGAAAAGAAAGAAAAGAAAAAGAAAATTTACAGTATGGCCGATTTACAGTATGTTATAAACATGTCAAAATTACGAAACTAGATTTTTACATCAAATAGATCAAAACTTTGCTCACTCTCGTAGATTTTATTGTTCATTATTTGTTTTTTTTTGCCCCATAAACCATGTCTGCTTCTGCAATGTAATATAAAATTATACAAAAGAAACATTAATTACAAATAGGTAGTTCCCCCTTTTCCATTCTATTTGTTTTTGTATCTTAAATTGAGACTTGTACAATGCACAGAGTAATATGCTCCAAGTGATTATACATGTAAATTCATCTCGATGTTTATTCCCTATAGAGTAACCTGTATCGTCCAATGTTTTATTCTGATTTATGTCACCCTTTTTATTTTTTCATTTATTTTTTATTTCATCTTTTGTTTTGTGATTTTACTACTTTTGAACTATTTTAAATAATTTTCAGTTACCTGTAAATATTATATTACCTGTAATTATATGTGATTTTGAATACCAATAAAACACATAATTAAACAAAAAAAAGTTTATGTACCTCAGCAGGGGGAAATAGGTGATTAAGTTGTACCTTTATAAAAGTTGCGTTTAGATTGCAATTATAACTGAAGGGCTTAAAGGACAAGTCCACCCCAACAAAACTTGATTTGAATAAAAAGAGAAAAATTCAACAAGCATAACACTGAAAATTTCATCAAAATCGGATGTAAAATAAGAAAGTTATGGCATTTTAAAGTTTCGCTTCATTTCACAAAACAGTTATATGCACATCTCGGTCGGTATGCAAATGAGGAACTGATGACATCATTCACTCACTATTTCTTTTGTATTTTATTATATGAAATATGAAATACCCTAATTTTCTCGTCATTGTTATGTGAAATGAAGTTTAATTTCTCCCTGAACACGTGGAATTCCATTATTTTAACATTTTGTGCTTCAGGTAAGGAGGTCCTAATCGTCAAACTCGTAAAAATTGAAATATTGTATAATTCAAACAATAAAAACCAAAAGAAATAGTGAGTGAGTGACATCATCGACTCTCTCATTTGGATGTAACTGGCTCGTTCATATAACTATTTTGTTAAAAATAAGCGAAACTTTGAAATGTCATAACTTTCTTATTTTAGATCCGATTTTGATGAAATTTTCAGCATTGAGCTTGTCTGATTTTTCTCTATTGATTAAAATAAACATTTTTCTGAGGTGGGCTTGTCCTTTAAGGGCTTAATCTGGACAATACGTGGAATTGTATAAACACACAATAAACGAAAAAAAAATGACAAACAAGTTTGTTATTTCTTTTACCACAGCAGACTCATTAAGCATAGTCTATAAGTTAGCCTCGTGTCTCGTCAGCTAATTACGAACGAATGGTAAACATCATCAGTGTCCTAAATAATCACACCTTTCCTCCACAAACAGCATCTCAAAGTATTTTAGGTAATGAGCTCATAAATATTCAACAGCCAATTACTTTCTCAAATGATATTACAGAGCTTGATCAGGGCAGACATTTAGGTGCCTTTGAAATACGTTGCATTGTGTATATACGGCACTCCTGGATAGTGCGTTTGAATTACTTAAAAAGGCTACTTAATTTCCCTGGCGAGGTCTGTTACTTAAGCTAAACAGAATGGATTTAATTGAATACAATCTGATTTTTAAATCATGATCGAGTCCCCAAATGCCCTCACCATGAACCTACTGGCAGGTAAGGGAAAATGATATTATTTTCCACAAATTTATTAACTCAACGATATCATCAATTCAAACGCACATGGATGAATATAAAATAGGTAGACATCTTGGTTGATGCCACGAGCTACACCCGATTTAGAAATCTGGCACCGTCTTCTCAGACAAATGCGACTCCCCTCGAAAACAAACAAGGGTATCACGTGTCATAAAGCGACCAATGACGAATCAAGTATGGATGACACGGGTGGGGTGAATCGGACACCCCCTCCCCTCCCCTTCTTCCTTTCTCCTTACGTAGGCCAATCTCTGTTGTAAAACCACTCAGGGGCCCGTTGCAGAAAGAGTTGCAATCAAACGCATCTCTAAAAATCATGCGCAACTTGATTTTCAACCAATCAACAGCGCGCATTTTGGACTTGCGATTGATTTTTTTGACTTGCGTTTAAACGCAACTCTTTCTGCAACGGGCCCCTGTTCTGTCTAGCATATTTAATTGCCATTCTCTTGAATTGCCATTCCTTATTCATGTCATGTTTGATTTGAAGGAAAGGCGCATCTTGCCTCAATATGAACTATTACAATAGCCCCCTTCCCATTATATCGGCAAAGACCACTCCAAAATCTTGAAAATGCAACGAGAATGTAGATGAAATTATCATTAGAACACACAAAATGTAACATTGATTAAAAGAACAGTGATAGACGTTTACCCCCCCCCCTCTCTCTCTCTGTCTCACACACCCTCCCACTCACCCACACACACCCTCGCACACCTCCCCACCCACACACACACACTCTCTCTCTCTCCCGTTCTCTTTTTTATGTAGAGTAGAGATCGAGAAGAACCTGGAAACATGAAACCATGATGCGATTTATCTATGATAAGACACATTCGATATGGATGATCGGTTCGATTTTGTTAATCGTCTGATAAACGTACGCATTTCAAACATGTCAAATGTGAAGATTACGATCTATTTAAATGATAGTTATCAATGGTGCACTCGATATAATTTCAATTAAAACGATTAGAACATTCTTGTAAAATTCAATAAATTCAAATTCAATTAATGTGATCAGGTCATTGATGAAAAGCAGCTTTTTGCAGGTCTTTTGTAGCTGATTAGATTCATTCTGATAAATGAATAAATAAAAAAATGAATAAACAAGTAAATGAATTAACTAATTAATTGATAAATAAATGAATAAAAAGTATAATGCAAAAATAATGAGTCAACTTATAATGCTCATCAGCACGGAGTATTTTCATAGGTCTGATATACATGTATGGTTGTAAAATATGGGAATTATTTTGATGATAACGAAGAAATGCAGAAGGAAAATAATGGTCATTGAAGTATGGAAAGTCAATAACAAAAATGAGAAGTTAAGAGGAAAAGATGAAATATGATTGAAATTCAACTTGATCAGAAAATGGAAAAGGGCGGCATGGGGGTTTAAGAACCAGACATGTCTTCAATCAATGCTCCCCCGGGCGACAGTAAAATGCATTTGGAAAATGGCAAAGTCTGTTTTGAAGCACACACAAACACAAAAAGAATATAGACCACAAGAAACGTTAATGCAAATATAAAAGAGGGTATTTGACATTATAATTGAGAGGATAATGGGAGGGGTGGAGTAAACGGATCTATTCTTTTTAATATATGTATATTCAATATTGAAAATGATAATAATATATAGGGTATCTGAGAGTATAATATTGCGACGGTGACTGAGGGAGGAAAGGATTTGCAGGACTATCAAAATTACATAAGATTCAATGATGCACTTAGTTGCTATTTTGGTTATAGCTGCAATCTAGTGCAGGAGATGGTATAGCGATTTTTAGATACCAGAGATAGTAAATACCCCCACCTGCATTATAAAAGTCATAAGTTTAGCATTTTAATATCTCGATCGCTTAACCCGCTCGCGTGAATATCATCCCAGATTTTTAAAGAAAGGAAAATCTTCACCCAATTATATAAGATAATAGAGAAAATAGTTTGACGATTCAGACTTGAAAAAACTAAATCCATTTTATCGGATGACAGCAATAGAATTTGTGAGGTAGAGAACAAAGGAAACCAAACTATCAGATGGAAAAATACAATAGAACAAAAAATAAAAATAAAAAAACGAACAAACATACAAACATCGACGTAATTTATACATCTCTCCCCATCAATCTCTCACATGTCTATTAATCTTTGATTATTTGAAAGATACACCAGTATTACGAAGTAAAAGCTGCTTATGTTTTTTTTTTACCACGCAGTTACTGTATTAAATTTGCAGTATTTGTTTATTAATTTAAACAAATGTTGGAATCTTAAACATTTTTTTTATGTATGATTTCAAACCCTTTAAATGAATTCGGTAAAGTTCATATAGTATAAATGTATAAAATTTTAACAGCGTTTTTACCGTGCAGTGTGTATATAATTATGATCTCTATACGGAAATTACCATGATAGTATCATCACTGATATTCCACTGTTCAAGCCAGTTGTTTCCAATATCTTTTGTTCTCATTTTACCATGACTACCCTCTGATAATAATGCTTATCATTTTTCATCATAATTATTTCAAACAATACCTATATCTTATTGTAGTACATTCGATTCATACGCCTGTACCATACTGTGTGTACTGCAAAGTTTGTCATTTTTATTCTTATCATCAGCTCCTTTTTATCGTCCGCTCACGACGTACGCAGCATCATACAAAAGTATACCACAATATGAATTATGAAAGAGAAACGGTAAAGAAAAGACTCCTGGTACAAGTGGAGTGGATTGTTGGCGAGTTAATAACATATTCCAGAGAGCATAATGTCGTTTTGTCCCTCGATTCTATGCGTTTTTAATTGGGCAGTTAAAATCAGGAGTAGAGAAAGCAAGGTCATATATCTTGACTAGTAACCATCTATACTTCATATTGCCTAGCAATACAAGCTCATCAATAATTGACAACCACGTTATATCGCGCACCTGTTCACATGCATATCATTATTCTAGGCGAACATGTTGAAAGGGTGACTTTTTAAAAACTACTTTCTCTATTTACGAAATTCTCCTCGCTGTTTCCTAAAATTCACCTTCATACCTTCCGGTTCTCTATTTTCAATATTCATTTCTATACATTTTCTCGTTTCAACGCATTTGAATATTGACATACATGATATCTACTAATAGAGCGGTGAACGGGGAATAGGGTTAGAGGACCCTTGTTAAATCGAATTTATAAAGATAAATGAGCACGGACGGGGGGGGGGGTATTCATAGGTCACGTTGTATTCTAAGAGTCCTGCGTAAAACTAATGTGTCATAAATTTTCATGATATAGACACATTGTATCGGCATATATGATATAGCCCCATGTTAAGACAATCTCGCTTATCATTTATATAAATATGTTCTCCATTTTAAACATACCCACGAGCCTTTTATCCCTATATAAGTACATTTCGTCACGGAGAATGCTAAACTAATTTTTTTTCAGTGCACTTTGATGTCGCAATATCATACTTTCTACATAATTTTCAATAGGAGAAATCGGCTCGATCAATGTCCACAAACTGCGCAGAAGTTTGATGCATATGTGAATGGGTTGTATTTACGCAGGTGACAGTTGGGTCCCGGTGAGACGGGTATCCTTTCTTCGAATTAGGGCAAGAGACGGAACACATTGAACAGGGATCGAAAGCTAGGTATTATAATGATACTAGTCTGAATAATTACGTCGTTAGATACAGCACACCTGTCTACCAAAGGTACACGTATGATACTCGTATACGATACTGAACATTAAATATTAGTGTGCTACCATGTAGCATTGATTTGACTTATCAAAAAATCTGAGCTGCGAGGTCCCACTCGTCATCTGTGTCTGCGATATGTTACAAAAAAAGAAGCCCAGAAAAAACATCGCGTCAGAAAATCATTATTTAGTGCTTCAAAAAGGTGAAATCTAGTGTGACTGGAAACACCATCTTAGTTTCATCACGTACACTTATGTGTTCTATTATTATCGGCACGTTAGAAATTACACAAAATATTGGATTATAACGTATCAAAAGCATTTCTTTTGATTTTTTTTGTTGGATTCAGAGTTTTTAGGTTGATAGACAGGCACACAAGTACACATTTCATCTCTTCTTTTTTTTTTTTAAAATTGAATTACATGTCTATAACGTTAACTTATGCATTTAACCAAATGGTTCGTATTCTATTTTCAATTTAATGGTTTAACCAATTAATGTGGTTTTTACTCTTGGAAGCCAAGTTATAAAAATGCACTAATAATGAAAACCATGAAAAGGAATAACAAATACATCTTTACAACTATAATCATATCATTTACGTTGATTATGGTAATTATAAATTGTAGAACATAATTAATTGATCTACATCAGGATAAAGACTGAATGTTTTCTCTCAAGGTAGTCTTTTCGACGCTGTAAAAACGCTGCTTAAAATTATAAGCACGTTGTTTAAACTTGTCACTCTAACAACTGCTCTTTAAACTTATTAAACAGCTGTTTAAATGTTTTAAACAGATGTTTAAACTATTTAAACAAGTTGTTTAAAAAGTTTAAGCAATTACAAAAAAACATTAACAACTGTTGTTAGAGTGACAGGCTTAAACAACGTGCTATTTTTTTTTACTGTGGAGAGCCAATAATGATACTAATGTTAATGGTTATCCAGACCAATATGAATTTATAACAAGCACTGGCATCATATTTTGATGGATAACGGGCGGTGAGGGCCAGAGTGGAGGGGTGCAATCATGTTCCTATATGTCACATCTGAAGCGGAAGCCCTGCACCAATGATCAGTGCCGGCCGCACAGAAACGTTGTTAGGCTAGCCTGGCAGAAGCGCTAACAGTTAATCCAGTCACATCTTTCGAATTGTAAAGTCAAAACGTTTATTTCAATGTGTAAGTAGGCCTTGTTACAACCGATAATGTCGCACCAACGCATAATGTCGCAGCAACGCATAATGTCGCAGTTTGCGACATTATGCCAAGAGCGTCCGACGCATAATGTCACATGTCGCAACGCATGATGTCGCAGTAAATTGTCAACGCATAATGTCACATGTCGCAACGCATAATGTCACAGCGGTATTTTCTTTAGGACTCGAGCTAAAGACAAGATATGTGAGCCATCCTGGGAAAATGGGTATTATAGGTGAAATTTTGGATTTTGGATTTTTTATGTTTTCTAGTACCTGGGCACATGTATAATGTGTATACAAAATATTATAGTCTAATTCATGTTTAAATTAGAGATATGGCCAATTGAATCATGGGTATCCCCCCCCCCTGCCTGGCTGTAAGGGTAGTCATGGTAGTCTGGCATATTATTCATCTTTTCATGATAGGGAAATGTTGGTTCTCTTGTAACGCCCAAACATACCTGGCCTAGGCGAGGTGATCTTTGTCATGTTTGTTGTGCAGACATATTTTCATACATACACAACTAGGCGAATACAATAAAACAAATTATTATGAATATTCAACCACACCCACACTAGAACCCACACCCACACACTCACATTATATGCAAAGAAAACCCCTTATGGAGACCATTTGTCATACTACATTCGTCATAGCGCGTAGTTTTAACATGGGAGGAGATCACCAGATCCAATGACCAGGGGCAGATGGGGTTGGATTATTTATCTGAATTCTTTTTTTTTGGGGGGGGCAGCTTATCATTATTTTTTTTTGGGGGGATGCCCACCCCCATATACGCCGCAGAATATTTTCGAAAATGGGAGGGGGCTGTCCATGCAAACAAAAAGATCACTATCAAATGGTATTTTTTTAAAATGTTTATACATGCGTTCTAGGTAAAAAAGTGGGGCCAAAGCCCCTACCCACCTCTATCCTAGATTCGTCCCTGCCCATAACCAACCCCCCCCCCCACAAAAAAAAAAGACACTACCTTGCTGTTTGTCCATACTTTACTTTCTCGCAAAGTAAAATCTAAAAATAATCATGCTTAAGCTTTGGAAAATAAACACAAACAAAATTCAATTTTGCAAAACCAAGCTTTTTATGTGGCAATAAACAATAGTGAAAAGCTGATGCGAGCTACATTTCATAAAGGTTTAATATGACAGCAACTCTTGACGAAATATCAACTTTCATTGAACGAGCGAATCAGGAAGCAGAATTTTCACTGTTTTCATGGTAGTTTTCATTCGAGCAAGGGATCATATCAACATTTCTTGAAATGGGCCACAGTTGGTTTCTTTTTAGGGATGGGGTAGTCATGGAAATATATTTCACAAATTAGTGCCAAATTATCTGGATCACTGAAGGATTAAGATTTTTTGGCGCTTCGTTTAAAAAGAAATAAATTTGCATAAAAAGTTGTCTCCACATATTAAAACGACATGTATTATAACTAACAAATAATCACAAATACATAATCTTCTTTTCTCTGCTACACTCTATACACACATGTGTAATGAAATGCGTTGAAAACATCTTATGCTCGAATAAAAATATAATTTCAGAGGTTAATTCTTGATATGGAAGAGACTACATACATTTACTCTTTTCTATGCAGCAGTATTAGCAAAACTCAGGGATGTGCATCGCTCTCCACTGTCCAAATTTGCACTAAAAAGGAACACGACAATCTCTCCTTAGGCTGTTAGTGTGTGCCTTTAGTATTATTACACACTCCTTAATATAGTAGCAAACTTACCACATTTCAATTTTCTACAATGACATCCTTCTAATGGGTCAGCAAACGTTATAAATTAAGTTTAATGTTTTTTAATAGAAAAAATTGATAGAGTTTGTTCATTCAAAGAAAAACATGTATTTATTGTTCCATTTCCTCCCCTACCAGGGAGGCCGAGGTGCCTTGTCATCATCTAAGATCTTTCCATATATCCTATTCCTTCTATTTGGAAAATCCAGTTGATATATATGGGAGTATCTGAGAGAGTATGTCAGCAGGGTCACCAAAAGGGATAATTTTCGTCATCTGCATTGTTTGCTTTCTTCATGTCCCGGTCTTAAAAATGCCACGTTCCGATGACTCGAATCTGCATGTTTGATGAATGCAATTGAAAAGTTCACTGATATTAATGTGTTATAAAAAACAGTCACATTACACTCTTATTGATTCATGATTCATGGACATTTATCAACAACATGATATTTAACATTTCACTCTTTGGCTTTGTGTAAATGTTACTTGTATTTTTAACAATGGTGGAAGTACTCCCTGATGTCATATTTTTCTACCAAAAATAATAATATTAAACTATTGTTGGGTAAAAGAAATCCCTCCAAATTCATGAGATGTTCATATTTAAATTTTTAATTTTGATATATCACTTGCAAACAGCTTTCTCTGCATGAGCCTTTATCCAAATTCTATATTTCTTTCATTTTTATGGTTTTTATCATATATTTTTTTTTATATTTTCAATGATTCTAGATTTCATGTACTAATACTGGTAAAATTAGTTTTAAAACAATATCTTATAAGGCGGCAATTAAGTGAATTCGTGGAGAAATCGGTTACAACTGACATGATAACGTCAAAACTGGCACATTATTTCCATATAGAATATGGATAAAGCATGGAAAGCTACCTGAAGCTGTGGTATTGGTGAATCCCATATCAGAGTCTTAAAGTACTTCTTGAAGGGCGGCTGTCAGCTGCATTGTGGTTCTGAGATGCCTTGTCCTCACTGCACTAATACAGTTACTCTGTAGATCCATGATGTGCCTTTAACATGCTTCACATAACGAAATAAAACAAGGCCAATTGGTTAACAAATTTTCAAAGTTAGAGTTTATTTTTAAAAAAATCTACTAAAGAAAAAAACTTATTTTTTTTTCAAAAATATTTCTGTTTGAAACATTGAATAATTTTGTGTAGAAAGTTGGCAAACCTCATGTAATGTAGCTCGACTAGATGGTAGAAAAAATAAGAAATAACCCCCCCCCCCAAAAAAAAAAAATATATTGTCATTTTTTAATAAATTTCTGATAAATTGTGACAATCTGTTTTCTAGTTATAATTTCGACAATGACAATTTGCACAGTTTTGGTGAACCTCATACAAATGAACCCCACCCCCTATGAAAAAAAAATTAAAATCAGAAGTCCAACAAATAATAATTTGTTTAGGAAGGGGATTTAAAGATGTCCATAATTAACCGATTTAAAAGGGTACTTCGAGCTTAAAATTATCTCATCAAACGTACTAAGATACAACTAGCAAATGCTGCAAATTTCATCAAAATCTGATAACTAGATCTAAAGGGTTTTTGATGCAATATATGCACGTCTTAATAAATATTCGTTAGATGGGCTGATGATGTCACATCCCCACATTAATTTTTCTTATGTCAGAACATAAAATCATACTTATTTTATTTTGTCATACGTATGCGAATGATAAATCACCCTTATTGGATTTATTAATATCTAGTCTTGGAGGCGGAAAATAGAACAAACATAATTTCATGTAATGAAATACAAAATAACATTCAAGTTGAAACATCTTTGCATAAGTTTGTCAAGTAAATTCATAGAAAATCATGCATAGAACTGTTTCACCGAAATAATCAATATCTTTAAGTTATCATGGCTTTTTTACTCCTTGTCCAATTTTGATTTTTTTTTTAATATATAGTTTTACAAACTTATTGCATGTGATAGATTTAACTTAAATGGCTATGTTACATACAAATATGTAACATAGCCCGTCCGCACCTACTTAGATAGTCCGTCGTTACATACAAGTATGTAACGACGAACTATTTAAGTAGGTGCAGATCTAGATCTAGTTGATAGCCTAGGCAGACGAAAGTTAGATCTTAAAAAGGCCGTCAAAGGCCCGGACAAATACCGCAAATCGCTTCAGCAGTCGCATGGAATTTGAAGTTCCTAAAAAGCTCTCTCTCGATCGATCCACATAAATACGCAACACAAAATTCACATTCAAGTGTTAAGTTGCCATGTTCCTCGCATCACAATTATCAATGAATTTAACAAAACAACTCAATCTGCAACATCATTCAACTCACCTTCATGAGTTTGAGCCAGGGGAATTAAATCCAATCAACATCCGAACCCGCCACCAATTATATCTAGCAAATATCCACTGTTCTGAAAAATAGAAATGCGCCTGACATTTTTTTATTTCCCGGCCCGGGGGTTGTTTTTTTGTTTTTCCCCTCGACGCGCGCCAGACAAAAGTTTGATGACACGCGTATTTAAATGACGTCCTAGCGCATTTATTGTCTCTCACCAATAGTCTGGTTTTCGCGCGACGCCACACATATAAAATATGCTTTCACTTAGTATTTTGAGACACGAGAAAGAGAAAGGAATTATTTGGAAATCAGGATCACTCTTTGTATGGATATTCATCGGTTTATTGCCATTTCGTCTTCTGCCTTTTTCCCCACTATCGCATGGTCTGATATCATTTCGTCTACCATTAGTCAACTATCAACATAGTCCAATAACCATTTCGTCTAATTACCATCTCGTCTAATAGCCAGTTGGTCTAATAGCCGTTTTTTATATCATTATTTCGTCTAATTGTATTTTTTCAGTTGGTCCAATATCCACCTTGTCCAATATCATTACGTCTATTACCTTTTAATCTAATAGCCAATTGGTCTAATAACCACTTGGTGTACTCTCATTTTCGTCTATGTTCCATTTGTTCTAACTTCAGTTGGTTCGCTATCACTTTGTCTAAACCCATTTCGGCTAACAAGCATTTGGTATCATTGCCATGGGTCCAATCACCAATAGGTCCAATTACCCGTTCTAGGACAATTACCCCCCCCCCCCGGACTATCACCCTTCCGGACAACTACCCCCTGAGGACAATTTCCCCCCTGACAATTACCCCCTGAGGACAATTACCCCCAGGACAATTACCCCCAAGGACAATTAACCCCGGAAAATTACCCCCTGAGGACAATTACCCCCCAGACAATTACCCCCGAAATATTATCATCGAGAACAATTTTCCCCCGGACAACTACCCCCTAGAACAATTACCCCCCGGACAACTACCCGCCGGACAATTAATTACCTCCTGGACAACTATTCTAAATATATTGAAACCTGTGCCACCGACTAAGACTCACGAATGGTTCACGCCCGGGGGGGGGGGGCACTCAGTATATAATGCATAGTGGCCGGGTATGTGCCGCGGAGGGGACCCCCATTTTTACACTCAAATTTCAGTTCCAAGGCATAGCATCTTTATCTGGTTGAGAAAAAGAACCAAGAAAGCCGCTCCATAGCAAAGCATTTTCTTCTTATCGAGAAAAAAGAAGAAAGAAATCCGCTCCAAAACTTGACATATTTTTCGTTACGCCGTTCCGGTCGCATTGATCTGCTACAATGAGCTGCAATTTTGGTGAAATGCGGCCGCAGAGCGCTGTCCGACCATCGCCTCTGCGCGAGCGCACCCTTTTGCCGTGCCACCGGGCTATATCATGCACGCATGCCCGTTCATACGCACTCACACGCTGGCGATCCGTTCCAAGGACCCCGTTTTTTGTCTCGCCCGCGGCACACCCCTACCAATTTTTTTGTCGAGTGCCCCCCCCCCCCCGGTGGTCACGCTTGATTCTAACATCGATGCCGTATGGGGAGATTTTCCGGGGAAATTGTCCCCACATTAAGGGAATTGCTTTTTTTTTTTTTTTTTTTTTCGGGGGGGGGGTAATTGTCCGGGGGTAACTGTCTGGGGAATTGACCTCGGGAGCAATTATTGGGGGGGGGGGTAATTGTCATCGGGGGCTAATTTTCAGGGGGTAGTTGTCCGGAAGGTGATTGTCTGGGGGGGGGGGTAATTGTCCTAGAACAGGTGATCGGACCTATTGGTGATTGGGCCATGGCAACGATGCCAAATGATTGTTAGCAGAAATGGATTTAGACGAAGTGATAGCGAACCAACTGAAGTTAGACCAAATGGAACATGGACGAAAATGAGAGTACACAATGTGGTTATTAGACCAAAAGGTAATAGACGTAATGATAATGGACAAAGTGGATATCGGACCAATTGAAAAACTACAATCAGACTACATGATAATAAACAAAACGGCTATTAGACCAACTGGCTATTAGACGAGATGGTAATTAGACGAAATGGTTATTGGACTATGTTGATAGTTGACTAACTAATAGTAGTCGAAATGATATCAGACCATGCGATAGTGGGGGAAAAGGCAGTAGACGAAATGGCAATAAACCGATAAATATCCATACAAATCCTGATTTCCAAATAATTCCTATCTCTTTCTCGTGTCTCAAAATACTAAGTGAAAGCATATTTTATATCTTATCTGTAGCTCGAGTCCTAAAGAAAATACCGCTGTGACATTATGCGTTGCGACATGTGACATTATGCGTTGACAATTTGCTGCGACATTATGCGTTGCGACATGTGACATTATGCGTTAGAAAACTACTGCGACATCATGCGTCGGACGCTCTTGGCATAAAGTCGCAAACTGCGACATTATGCGTTGGTGCGACATTATCGGTTGTAACAGGCCTTATGCCTTATGCATTATTGTAACATTAGACATCGCTGAAACTTTACCGGATGACGTAATCAGTCAAAACAAATATGATATTATTAGTGGAAATAGATTAAATTAGATACTACCATCATAATGTTGAATGTATGGCCGATTGAGTGTAATGGAAGGTGATTATATTTTTATATCAATGTTACAGCTCATATACATAAAATACTTTTAATGCATTGAACGTGATTGCTTTTACAATTACATTATATACCAGGGCACGCATTCTATGTTACTCACAAACTAAGATGTACCTTTGATGGTCATTTTTTTCAGTCGTTTGACCAGATTGGTTTTAGTTGGTCAAATTCTCGTGGGTTTGTGCTCACTTCCTCGGCGACTTGATTCCGCGAAATTTCCAGGATGAACCATTTAACGTATCTGGGTATCGCTCATATTTCCCCTTTTCGCTTCATCTTCATCTAATCCTTTTGTGCGGTTTGCAAAATTTCTAAAAGGAAATCATACAATACTGCAGTATTCCTATTTTTATGATGACGGTGGCAATAACGATTATAACAACATCAACATGATATGATTATAACGATGAACATTAATTTGTTTTCATGAATATCATTATGAATGTAATACTCGTCAGCAGTCTGTGGTAGTAGAGGTGGTAGTGTCATCGTTAACATCATTTTAATGTGTGACATTGGGTTGTTATAGATAAAAAAAAACGCAAAAATTAATATTTCAGTAGTAAATAATGTTCGGAAATGTGGATATAATGATATGGTATAGATAGAAAAATGTATGGTGTGGATGGAAAACTATCTGGTGTTGACGGATGCTTGTCTGGTGTAGATGTAGAGCCCTCTGGTGTAGATGGATACCCACCTGGTGTATAGAAATAGCTAAGAAGATGAAAAGCTGTCTGGAGTAGATGGATAGCTATCTGGTGTAGATGGACAGCTGTCTGGTGTAGATGGATAGCTATCTGATGTAGATGGACAGCTGTCTGATGTAGATATATAGCTGTCTGGTGTAGATAGATAGCTGTCTGGTGTAAATGGATATCTGTCTGGTGTAAATGGACAGCTGTCTACTATAGATATATAGCTGTCTGGTGTAGATAGATAGCTGTCTGGTGTAGATATATAGCTAGCTGTGTGGTGTATATGGAAAACTGTCTGGTGTAGATGGACAGCTGTCTGATGGAGATATATAGCTGCCTGGTGTATATGGATAGCTGTCTGGTGTAGATGGAAAGCTGTATGATGTAGTAATATAGCTGTCTGGTGTAGATGGATATCTGTCTGGTGTACATGAACAGCCGTCTAATATAGATATATAGCTGTCTGGTGTAGATATATAGCTGTCTGGTGTAGATGGAAAGCTGTCTGGTGTAGATGGATAGCTATCTGGTGTAGATTGACAGCTGTCTGGTTTAGATAGAGAGCTGTCTGGTGTAGATGGGAAACTGTCTGATGTAGATATATAGCTGTAGTGTATAGATGGATAGCTGTCTGCTGGAGATTAGAAGTTTTCCGGTGTACTTCTGCTGTAGTTGACGAACTGTCTGGTATAGATGGATAGCTATCTAATGTAGATGGATAACTGTTTGGTGTAAATGTAATGTTGTCTGGTGTAGAAAGATTGTTGTAACATGTTAGGCTAGACTACTTGCTCATATAATTTTGCATGTATCTTAGTTCTCATTCTTTGCCTCTGCGTCATCTGAATTTAATTCCAGGCTAAATCCTCAAAAAGTATATTGAACTGTAACTCCCATCCATATCCCGTATCTGGTATAATGTAAAATGCATGGCAGCCATTGCCCCCCCCCTCTTCAAGCGCTTTATAAACATTCAATGCATGTCCTCTCGCTCGAGTCATAATGTTATCTTGTCCTAATTTCGCAGCTTCTTCTTCTTCTCATTCGGCCCCTTGCCAGGTTTTTATCGTCGACTGTATATACTTGACATTAAAGGAACATGTTAACCAATACTGTGATTTCATTAATGGTTATTATGCTGCAAAGGCTAGTAATGTTCAAGTATATCGAAAACTTTTACTTTCCTACATTTTTAATTAAGTTCACAAACTTCGTCGGAATATTAAGGGATTGAAAATTCTCTCTGTTTTGCAGTCGGTGGCTGTATTGTCATGATATAATGTTTAACATTATTTATCATTCGAAATCCATTCATTCAAACGCGTTCCACATTTCTTTAATAATGGTAAGAGACTTATATAATTTCGTGTATTGTTTTTCGTCTAAAATTATAAATCTATTGCTTATGTATAGTAGTGTTAGTTTTATTCTCTTTTTATGTGTCTCTACATTTACTTTATATTTAAAGGGGCCCATTGAAAACTAGTGTTTCTGCTAATATGACTTCAATTTTTGAAATATTTGAAATTTAAACAAAATGCGTGTGTTGATCCTTTACGGATATTGTAGTTATGGTTTTCATTGATCAACATCACTCCTCTTCATCACACTCTAAAGAATATAGGGTAAAAATGCTCCATGATGGTTATTTGTCCAAGCAACATTCGGCATTTTTGGGGGGCAATTTTATTCATTAAGTGTGATGAATAATTTACCCTTTCTAAAGTAATTGCTGCTTATTTTTTTTTACCTTACTGGACAATATGCTTCCCGCATTGGGGAAAGTACTGCCCAAATTGGTTGGACACATAATTACCCTCGTGCTGGTTAAAATTTAACCGATATTTTTTACAGTGTAGTGAATGCAAAGATATTTTCATGTCACCTCCTTAATCTCTAAGTTCAAGCATGATAACAGCATAAGCTACCACTAGTTAGTTCGCATCCGATAACCCCACAGATCCGTATTCTGAAGTCAAATTTCAATTAGACCATGGTGCAACTCTGTGCTAAGTTACTGGGAAGCAGAAAATGTTGTGACTGTCTTTGACAATATATGTTTTTTATGTTCACTGTGCTATTTCACTAGGCTATAACGGAAAACAAAAATCAATTATAATTCCAAAACAGTTATGAATAATCTTAATAACAGAAGAGGGACACCGAGTTTGTACGGTTGGAAATACCTGTCACAATTGGCTATCCATAGTTAAACCGCAACTTAGACCAGAGTTTAAAGGGCATATTATTTTGTATTCTTCAATTCTCCTCTACCTTTAACTAATTGTTTTGTAGGCTGGCGAAGGAGTGTCTTCCACATACCATAATACAATTGTACGACAATAGACAACATAGACTTGTACAGAGACAATGTGTGTGGTTCTATTAGAATGATGTGACATTTATTGGGGCTTGGTGATCGAGACATGACAAAAGGTCAAAGATGAACCTCAGGAATCCATCCCCATCCTTCATCCGTATCTTGGTATTCCCCTACCTGTCCCCATTTCATTTCACCTCTCCCTTCCTCCCTCCCTCTCCTTCCTTCCTCCCCCCCTCCCCTCCCTCCTCCCTCCCCCTCATCCCCCTCCCCATCTTAATCTCCAATGTTCTACAGTCTCTCTCTCTGTAATCTATCAATCTTTAAAGCTTTATACAACACCCTTGCGCATCATTGAATTATCTTCACAAACGATAAAATGATAGACAGACAGACAGATAGATAAATAGATAGATGAATAGATAGATAGATAGAAATCAATATGTATTAAAGCCTTATAGAACACCGTTACGCATCATTGAATTATCTTAACAAACGATGAAATGATTGATAGATAGATAGATATCAATATGTATTAAAGCCTTAAAGAACACCATTGCGCATCATTGAATTATCTTCACAAACGATAAAATGATTGATAGTTAGATAATTAGATAATTAGATAGATATATAGGTAGATGGATGGATGTGTGGATAGATAGATAGATAGATATGATAGACAGATAGATAGATAGATAGACAGATAGATATATAGATAGATAGATAGATAGCATGTACGTATTTCTACGGCTGATGAGTACATCCATGTTCAAAGGTGATTGAAGGATGGGTAAACAGGATACCATCTTAAAATCACAGCACATTTACAACCGTCTTACCTATCCAACAACCCACACAATAATATCACAAAATCTGAGTGGGGTTCCCCCGAAAACAAATACACATACCTCTTTCCCCAGGTATATCCGTGCACGTTACTGCGTAGAAGCAGAGTTGTGTGCAACCATTGATCCACACTTCCTCCCCCGTAAATGAATGAATAAATAGACAGATAAGTATTAAGCATTTTAAAAAAATATGCGTGATAATTGCAAAAATAAATATGTACAAATGAAACTTAAATAATAAAACACCCTTTTCAGAAATGTAGGTAGGCCTAATTGTGGATCCTACTATATACGATCCATGGCCTAATTAGCCGTTAACAGGGTTGAGGATCACGCGCATCCCACACGCACCGTCAACGCACACACACACCCTCTTAGACACAAGCATGTATGCTTTCTCAGAAAGTGCACGTGAAGTACAAAATAATGTTCACCATTGATAATGTTGACACACGTACACACACGCACCCTCACCTTCCCACACACGAAAACACAAAATCGCGAACACTTGAATACACACACTCTCTCTCATTATTTCTGTCACCCACACACACACGTACCCACACACCCTATATAACATAAAAATGCGCACATAGAATGCAATGACACACGCTCACAACCATCCCACCTACTAACAGATGCCCCCTTTTGCAAAGCGGACGTAATATCACAAATTATTATCCATACAGACAAATTTAGAGCCCAAATACAAGTGTTATTTGATTGGTGCACTCGACCCACTTAAAAAGTTTGTTGAACTCGCCTAATATTTTTTTCCGAGGTGACACAATATTGAAAATATTGGACGACTAGAAGGGGAATTCCCGAAGTGTACGCACCACTCATCGCGCGCGCATGCAGTTTTCAATGGCAAATGCGCACTCTGTGTGTTGAACTGTGACTGCAGAGTGATGAACAATTCCTATTAAATTTTTTTACTGAGGCTGCAGCAAATCTCTAAATGCAGAGAAAACCAACAACTGTTAGGAAGTTTGGAGTTATATTCGCTTTAATTTCATTTTATCCTATAATAATTTGAATATATTTTAGAAATTGAGGCACAGGAAATACTATTTTTTTGCATGATAAATCGAGTGCGTAGCTTCAGGACCCCTTCTACATCGGGCGGCGAAATCAAGAGACGTTCGAAAAACACGACGGGATTTTCGTATTAGTGAGTTTTGTGATATTTTCTACTTGGTTAATGATCTTTAGAATGTTTGCCACAAATTAGTGAAATATTAAAATTGTTGAAATATTAAAATTGGGACAGTTTTTATTGTTTGAAAACAACCCAGCTAACAATTGGACGTTTTCTGAACGTTTTAAGAACGTTCCAAGTTTGTTCTATGGACGTTTTGTCAAAACGTTTAGAAAACGTTCTTTTGTGGAAGGTTTTGGACGTTAATAAAACGTTCCAAATAGACGTTTAGAAAACGTTTTTCAAACGTTTAAAACCTAAAAATAACCTTTCGAAAAATTTTAAGGACCTGTAGAAAACCTTTGGAACCTTATAAAAGTCCAAAAACCTTTTACAACGTTCAGTGGACGTTCTACGGACGTCCAGAAAACCTTTAAAAAACCTTTGGAACGTTCCATGGACGTTCTGCGGACGTCCAGAAAACCTTTAAAACGTTCCAAAAAACGTTTTGCGGACGTCCAGAAAACCTTTGGAACGTTCAGAAAACGTTTTATAGGGACGTTTGGAGAACCTATTAAAAACTTATGGAAACAATGTAATGAATAAAAATATGTTATTATTTGCACCTCAAGCTCTTGGCTAAATTGTGGAATGGCACTTAAGAGCGAAGTGTCTCCAATCAAATCATGCTTAAAGGGCAGACTTGAGTGGGATTCATTTGGATTTAACTCTAAATATTGCTTCAGTAAATTTATAGTTTATTGAAAGTATCGTCTGTAATGGTTAGTTATTATTTTTTTTGTTATGTTAGTACATTCCAAGACTGAATTAGTGTTTTTTAATCTTTGAGTGTGTTTCAGAACAATATTACAATAAAACGAAACACGAAAAGCATGAATTAATTACTGCTAAATAGAAAAGAACTCATTAAAAGCGTTTATTTTAATATGTCTAACGTATATTATATGCAAATTACCACTCATTTGCATAAAGTCCTATTTGGACGTTTTAAGAAGTTCATAAAACGTTCAATAAAATATGTCTCGTTATAAGGTTCCAAATAAAACGTTTTGTGAACGTTTTGATTAAAACGTTCCATTTTGTAACGTCCAAAGAACGTTTAAAAACGTTCTTTTTGGAACCATTGTTTTTTCACAAATTGAAAGTCCAACTTGGACGTTATATGAACGTTTTCTAAATGTTTATTTCAGACGAGGACCTACGGGACCTGAATAAAACGTTTTTAAAACGTTCTGAAAACGTTTTATGTTTGCTGGGAAAGTGCGTAGCTTAAGTTTAGGTCCCCCCATCATACAGCAGAGACCAGAGTCTCAGGGCGGGAGGGTAAGTTAAAAATCATTTGCTAAAATTCTCTGTATGAATAATAATCATAATACTGGATGTCCCATTTTTCGGTCAATACAAGGAAATATAGGACTCGCTTTGCAAAATATTGGACTCGTCTTCGACTCGTCCAATATTTATGCAAAGCTCGTCCAATATTTCCTTGTATTAACCTCAAGGCCATCCAATATTATATAAATCTTACACATTTACTATGGTCGCACCTTCCCCCTTCCACGCACAAACACATTCTTTCCGCTACACAAACATCCGAAAGCGCACTGAAATAACGTTAGCTCACAATCATCACACTTTAACACACACATACACAAAAATCACCAAGTGCACACATTACCATCCCCTTACCCTACACCACACACACATTGCATCTACAAAAAAACCCCTAAAAAATACGTATCGCGTTTATTCCACTTTTTGTCCTTTTTAGTACTCTCATTCTCTTCCTCTCTCACCTCTCTTTCTCTCTCCCTCTCTTCTTTGCTCCCCTCATGTCGCCCACTCTTTCTCTATCAGTTTGCTCTCTCTCTCTCTCTATATATATATCTTCCCAGAGTTTGCAAGACTTCGATTTATCTGCAAACCCTCAGGAGGGGCCCTGCTTGTCAGGATACATCACTGTTCCGAATGGTAAAGGATAGGATGACATTTTTAAATAGAACTTATCCCGTCATTAATCTGACCCTTCTCTCCTACTGTCATAGAGAATTCAATCTCCCTTCTCTACCCTCTCTCGCCCCTCGATTTTATTCTTCATTTTCCCTCCTTTTCTACCCCCCCCCCCCCCTTAAGCAACCCTCCCTGTCTCTTATTTATCTTTTGACCTCTCTTTTTCTGACTATTCAGACCCCATCCATGCCTTTGCATTGATCCATATCACATTGCCGGCGGCCGTGAATGTAAGCATTTATAAACTGCATTTCGGTTTGGTGGATATATCATTCGCCTGCTACTGCTATTACTACTACTACTACTACTAGTTCTACTATGACTGTTACTACTACTACTACTACTACTACTACTACTACTACTACTACTACTACTACTACTACTACCACTACTACTACTACTACTACTACTACTACTACTACTACTACTACTACTATTGCTGCTGCTACTACTACTACTACTACTATACTACTACTACTAATACTACTAGTAGTAGTACTACTACTGCCACTACTACAACTGCTGTAGCTGCTAGTACTACTATTATTACTGCTACTTCTACTACTACTACTACTACTACTACTACTACTACTACTACTACTACTACTACTACTACTACTACTACTACTACTACTACTACTACTACTACTACTACTACTACTACTACTACTACTACTACTACTACTACTACTACTACTACTACTACTACTACTACTACTACTACTTCTACTACTATTAGTACTTCTAAGAAGCATTGATAATGACTATGATGTTTAAATGGAGATTTAAGTAATGCCCCCTTGGTTATCTAGGTCTTATGTACCTATGGTGCCTGTATCTACATCTTAGATAAAGTGGATGTAGCCCCTACCTATAAATGTTTGATTGTAGAATTATTCACTCGTGAAAATGGCCAGAGTCATGCATGGACATCACATTTACACACTACTACAAGGTAACCCCTTTCCGCTTGCCATTATCAAGTTCGTGCATAATGTATGCTCACGACATTCGTAGGTTCTGGCGGGAACCGCAATCGAGGTGATTTAAGAAGAACACAAATCAAAGCGCTGCTATCGTCTGCGCTTGAACGCGCTGTGCATCATAATTAGTCAGACTCCGCCAAACTCAATCACACAGAGATGGTTTACCGTACACCTTCAAACAGGTAATACCGACAGTCTAGAGTGGTGTTGCTTGGTGGGAATAAAGAATGCAAGGCATTGTTATAGTGTCTACCCCTCCCAAATCTTATTTAAAGGCCTAGACGTTGTTTCATAAAGCTGTTCATATCATTGACGCATGACTTTACATACGATTTGTGACCGGTTCTTTGGCTCCAAATGAGATTCCCATTACGTTTGATGCACATCAGCTTGAATTAACATTATTCTGTTACCGAGCATCTTAGCGTAATTTGATATGTCGACACTTGATAAGGGCAAAAAGATGTTCACTCCCAACTGGTAAAATTTGGAGAAACACAGTGTTGTACCAAAATAGTTCACGAGTCCTGCTTCACCTATGAGCAACTTCATTATATGTTTATAGAACATCTCCACGTCTACCCCAATTCACACATTGTTTTGAATGAATAGATAAAAAATATTAATCAAGCGTAACCCTAAAAAAAGAAATCAGCCAAAATTTCAGTTCCCAAAATTTTCTTGTTGTTGTTGTTGGGATTTTTTTTCATTGATAATATCATGAATTTATCATGTGGGCAGTAGCCTACCAAGCCAAAATATAAACCCTAAATGGACTAGAGGACCATGATGCCCCCTTCCCGCTTCGCGCGATATTTCCAAAATGCAAAAAGAAAGCGCCGTCAAATTTTATTACTTTTTTTAAAGGTCTCGCTCATTTTAAAACCGAATTCGCAACATACGGGTATAGCATCGCGACGCCACATGACTTTTATGAAACAGTGTCATGCCGAAAATGGCTATTTTTTTCATATTTTGTGTACAAAGTTTATGGGAGATGAAATTCACGAAAGGGTGTTTTTCGTTCAAATTGGTCTACTTAATTAATTTAGGGTTCAATTCAGTTGTTAGATGGTCTGTAATAATTTCCAATGAAAAAAATGAATAAGGTTTCGCAATTTTTCTTTGTGAAATCCTTTAAAATGAATTACAAAGGTGATATCTAGGGGGGGAAAATTGAAGTAAAATTGGGAGTTAGATATGCGAATGATATTTTAAACGAATGAATTTGCATATTGTATACATAATGAATAAAAAACACTTATTTTCATATTTTGTTTATACTGTCTTGTAGTTAATGTGGTAAGAATGTACATGCCATGCAAATTTCAGCGCGACCGCGCGAACGGCGACCGAGATCAGAAGGGGGGGGATCATGCCCCCTCCCCTCGTCTTCAATACATCTCAAATAGCCCAATCCTTTTAGGGTTAAGGTGGCCAGACATTAGATATGAGACATATTTTCCAAAGTTTGCGATAGACTTGACTTGATTAAATATTCAGAAAAGGGCATAATATTTCCTCACTTTTCCTTTCTTTTTCTCGGTTTTTTTTCCTAGTCGGGAAAATTTTTTGGGAACTTTAGCCCCCATGTCCCCATCTGTAGGCCTACGCAAGTGCCATTAGGAATAATGATATCAAGGCATATTCAAACTGAGGGAATGGTAAAACAAATACATGTAAAAAAGAGACAAAAATGGAAGGGAGAAAGAGAGAGAGAGAGGGGTGGGTGGGGTAGGATGGGTAGAGTATCAGACGTACTAGACTTATCATCCTAATTCAATCGACGAGAAATGAGAAAAATTAATGATTCGAATGGAATCAATTATTTTTGTTTCCACGCACAGACGAGGGACGCATGCAGCATGCAGGATAGTTATTAGTTACGCCTACCTAACTCATTGATTTACATCAACGTGATCGTAATATAACCATGCTACACATGACTCTACAGCATCGCATGTGTCTTTTCTCTAATCCCGACTGATTTAATTTTCTTTTATTACTTCACTAAAACAAAACATAACCACAATTTCTAAAGATTTAAACAAGATTATTCATGGAGTAAGGGGTTTTGTGGTGTAATGCGGCGAAATATTTCTAAAATGGCACGAGAAATATATTACAAAATAGCGGCATGATCATAGTGATCATTCAAATCTTTGAGAGAAGTGGTGGAGTGAAAATACTTTATCTAGCGTTTTTATTCTTGTAATGATGACTCTAGAATTTTATAGATCGGAAGGGGGGGGGGTTACGCTGTTTCATTTTGCTTCAGTTGGAAAACTGTTTTGAAGGGAAAAAAATTCAGTCAGACAATAAATGTCACCTTTTCCTTTTAAAAACATGATTGACACGCTAGGATTAGCTAAAATACATTAAACATAAAGAAAAAACAACAACTAATGATTACATATCACAGTAGATCATTTAGCTTCTTATCATAATTGCTTGGCTTATTTTCATTGGCAAAGCCTTGGGGAATTGCTTAATGCGTTATTAAAGGAATATCATCTAGCAGTCGAGTGGGAAAAGTGTAGTGACCGTTGAATGACTTTGAATGCATTCATTATATGCCACCCTAAACCCAACAATAAGCCATCAAAATGAATGTTTAAACTTCTTTTGATATTGAAAAGGCACATCCTAAACTTCAAAATGATAACCCATATATAAGCACTTATAGGAATGAATAAGAAATTCAGTGAGAGCTTTAAAGAATAAGGAGAACATGAGGTTTTAAATTCGATATTCAATAAAGCGTTAGCTAAGTAGACTGTCTGGATACGATTTTAGAGAAATCCTGAAAAAAATAATGTCGAAATAACTTTTCTATCTCGTCTTTCATTGAAATTTCAAATTTTGATAGTGGGAAGAAGAAATGTATTCTTTCAGATAAGCTGATTTTGTGATTTTTATTTTTTGACGATCATATTACTAGTTTGGCTATTTACAGAGAACCCTGTAAACGTATGGTGGATATGTGCGCAATATAAATACCCTATATTATTATTATTATTATTATAGTTGCTTTGGGGTTTCTGGTCACATAATGGTAATTCAGCAATGTTTTATTTAAAAAAAAAATTTGAACAGGTACAATGTCAGTGATTGCTATCAAGAAGCTGCAAACGAACATTAAAGTCTGTAATCGTCATGTCCATGCTCAAGGCACTGGCATACAGTTGGGGAGGGGAATATGGTCTCCTAATTAGTACCACCATCCAGAAAAAAACCTACCAGAGAATTGGTTTTTCGTATGAAAATGCTAAAAGTGGCGGCTCGCTCGCAGCTTTCGAGAAATTTTGCATTTATTCCATAGTGTCTTGAGACTTAAAATCATTATGAAACAACAACAAAATAACAACATGGTAATGAATAGAAGAGAGGAACGATTTGAAAGTTAACCACGTCATTACACTCGAGGAAACGGCCAACAATTTAGGTGGAAATTGTGTATTTCATTTCAATCACTTTGTCGTCATAACAACGAAGCACACTCGACGTGCTTTGAATTCTCAGAAGTGATGTACTTTGACATTTAAGATTCGTTGTTTTAAGAGCTCGCAGTGAAGACCAACAAGATCAAATAAAAACAACAATCTTCTGTCGGCTCTGTAGAATACAGGGAGAGTATTACATATATTCGGATTGTATATCCTATATATTTAAAGAAAAATGATCATCAAACTGATATTGTTTTACAGTTAAAAAAAAACATGAAGGAAAAATGAAGATGTGTATTTCATGTCAAGTAGATCTTTGGGGGAAAATACACAAACAATACCAACATGAATACAAATTCATTTTTTAATCATTAAGTATACCAGATACTGAAACAGTCATGAAAAACACGTGAAATCTATAATTTGTGAAGTAGAGCCTTTGTATTTGGTTCCTCTTGAAAATGTTGGCACATTGTCACGGAAATGATGTCTTAAAGTGCAAAGCAAGTGAAAGAGAGATAGACAGGGGGGTGAGGAGGGGGACAGACTATAACACACTTTACATCCCCCCTCTCACATACGCACGTGCGCATAATATATCAATCCACCCTCTCACCTACGCACAACGCATTCGCCATCCTCCTCACAAACACAACCAGGCCTACTCAGATCACACCCCACCCCCACACACACTCACACACGCGCAAAACACTGAAAACATCCACACACCCTTACATACGCACCTCCACTGAAAACAATCACACACCCTCTTCACACACACCCCCACGAACTTTGCCCTGCACACACCATCTCATTCCTTACACACAGTATGTATAGTGTATTGTGTTCAATTTCTCACCTGCTGAAGTAATGACCGTGTCAGGCGCCAATGTTTGGGATTATTACAGGCACCCAAAGCTTGCTAAATGTCGTCTTCGTCTAACTGTGCATCCTCGTGGCTGGGTATAATCCAGTTAAAATCACATAGACTGATGTAATCCGCACTGAGTCGACGCCAAAACTTCTGCTGATGTCAAATGAGCAAAAAAAAGACACGTAACATATCTTGTGTGAGAAAAACGATGCGATATCAAGGTCCAGTTTGATAGGTCAACTCAGGACTATGATCAGTACTTCAATTTTTCTCCGAGTCATCTAATTAGGATCTCCAAAGACTACCTCATCGACAAACCAATAGATTACTTATATTGGTTAAGCCTCGCTTTTCTATGCATTTTGTATAATACTGCAGTATAAGTTCATGAGAATAAGTCAAATTTGCAGGAACTGAATTGATGAAAATTATAAACGTTGCTCTGAACCCAATATGTTATAGACTTTAATTCAAATCATGTGTTTCTACACATAAGTGGCGGTGTTATTCCTAATTATAAGTTTCCAGAGTGAAATGCAATGTAACAGCTAAACTGTTAATCAGCAAGCGTAGCATAACTAACGTATGACGAGTTCTCCTCAAGGTAGCAGACAACTACACGAACGAACGATCATATCGCTTCCCACATCGTCGCTTTCATCCGTTCGATATATCGTCGCTATACACCCGATAGATGGAATGCTTCCGAATGGCGCGCGCACACCGAACATTCGATCTGGTCGCCGAGTCACGTGTAAATGATGAAGTTGGGCGTTGAGTGCTTGGGCGCTCGACGATTATTGAGCATCTACAACTCTCGGGAGACGAACCCGACTCATTATCATACGCCTAGGTGTGAAGGTGAGCTGTCTGGTGAAATCGTGTAAACATCATTAACCATCGCTCAAATAACAAAAAAAAAGAATCTCATTAGGGATAGATCAACAGGTTGGATTGTTTTTACTCGATCTCTGCAGAAATGATTCAAGGATATAAACATTTCCAGTGTCTGTCAAACCATCATTGTTAGTTTCTTTATCTCCTCCCTCTGACACGCTATTGTTGAAAATGAATTATTTTGCAAATTACATTTATCAGAACTCTATCATGTCAAAAGCTCACCAATATCATTTATTTTTTTAAGGACTTCAGATACATTTAAAGAAATTATCGGAAGTATTCAATAATTTGTATGATTATAAACCAAAGAAGAAATTGAGGAAAACTTGTTCCTTATATTCTTTTTTTTCCAAACTAAATTGATATCATCCTCGGAATGATAAGATAATACACTCAATCAAGACTGATATAAGGCAAAGCAACTTAACACTGTACATCGTCCAAACAACAGCAATTACAGACAGTGCAGATATCGACACACATTTACTAACTTGATTTTACGTAGGCCTATTTTCAATTGACTGATAACGTGTTTAACAGCGTGCTATAGTCGAATCATATCTCCCGAGTTATCTATTCCTAAGATGCTCATTCGACTATCTCCTATCCATGGCCAAGTGATATGTCCTTAAAACGAACCCTTTCGCCCGAATCATATTGTTGACGTGAAATTGCAATTCAGTAGTCAGTAGTGGGTGAATTGAGCGACCGAACGGATGACGTTTTCAACGTTTCGCCCTATATTCTGTTTTATCAATATACCTCAGCGCCATTGATATGAAGTTCATATAATATTTGCGAAGCCACACGGTTTGTGATGCACAGTTTGGCCATGCTTGTTATGACGTAAGAGAGTACATTGTGCCAGTGTAGAGGGGGATATGAGAAGATTTGATAAACACCAATGCTTTGATAGAATAGAAGATACAACCCCTGAATACACCTTATCACACTAATCACGGATTTGCCCCTTTCTTCTTTTCAAGAATAAAGAACAACATCACTCGATTAGAGCTATAACCTTTCAACAAATAGATCGCTTCTCTAAAGGGTTGTAATACCACCTTAACTATAACAATCGCAGCTAGAGGTTATTTTAGGTACACTGTTACAACAATAACAAAAAAAGAACGTATTGCCGAATAATTTTTTTTTAAAGATTTTACAGAAGTTTAACAGAATTTTATTCAAAGAGTAACCAAATCATTCTGAAAAGATTTTAAAAAATGTTTCTACAATTTTACAGAACAGATCCGGGTTTTTTTTTTAAAAGGGTAAAACACTTTTATTATGAGAGATTTGTAATGTTACATACACCAAATACCTATTTTCTGTAATCTTACACAAATGCTTGTAAGATTGCACAGTGCAGTAGGATTACAGGTACTCTCGAGTCTCTGCTGCAGAAATATTTGTTTTTAAGTAGAAATTTTCTAACAGTGTACCAGGGATCATGAGCAAAGAATAACCGGGATCGTGAGCAAAAAATAAGGTATGTTATCAATTTAGAATCTTAAACGATGATAAACCAGATAAGTAAATATTAAAAATATATTCTATATACTTCTGCATCTATTTATTACAAAGAGATGGTTTGTGATTTACCATTGAACTGGCATGTTTGATACGTAGGCAGGCGGGGATCCGGGAGGGGGGGGGCACAGGGGGCATGTACCCCCCCCCCCCTTTGACCAAAATTGGTAATGTAAAAATGCCATTAGAAATTGAGGTGGGTCCCTCTTTTTAAATTTTGTTTGTTTTTTTGCTTGTCAATTTTTTTCGTTATTTTTTTTGGTAGTCAATTTTTTTCGGGTCCTAAATATCCTTAATGTGTGGTTAAAAACCTTTTTTTGGGGGTGGGGGATTGTCAAAATTTTTCTCCGAAAATTTTGCCTCCCCTTTTGGCAAAAATGGATAAATGGATAATCAATAAGAAAAGGATAATTTAGACAGAAACATAATCGATCACTAAATACACTCTAAAAAACACTGTGTAAAATTTTACCCAATATTGGGTAGAAAGGGAACATGCTCACTTGCTGGGTATTTTTGTTTACCCCATCTTTGGCTATTTCAATGCAACATTGCGTAAAATGTACAAAATATGTGAATATCTTTTTGCACAACAGCATGCCTGTTTCCATTTTACCCAATATTGGATAAACCTTATTTTATACTGTAAATGTATAAATATATCAATAAATAAAACAAAAACATCTAAAGTATCAACGAATTGATATGTGAACAAAGGAATTAATAAAATAAATATTGAAAAAGTATGAAAGAAAGATATACTATATAACAAACATGGAAGGTGTAAATATTCATATCTGAATGGTACGCTCCTTAAATAACAACAAGGAAGATAGACCTCAACAAAGGAAATAAGAGAGTAATAGAAAAAAGTGGGAGGGGAAATAACAAATGAAAACAAAAATATGGAGAACAAAAAACATCTTAACAATTGTACATTGGGGTACGTTCATTTTCATAATGCACATTTTTTTCAACAGAAAATTACTCGGTAATCCCCTGTCAATTTTTGTAAATTGCCCTTGAAACTCGTCTAATTGCGCAGAACACCAGCGCGCGGGTGTCGATGCGATGAGATTTATCTGTATGATTTGCAATTATTCTGTCAATTATAGTAGGTCTATTCAAATCTAAGTGGAATTACATGTATTTTAAAAAAGACTGAGGACCCTATAGTGTAATATTATGCTCAATCACCGCATAAAGCTGAACCGGGAATGTACCTAGCTCGTATAACGTGGCGCGCGCGCGTGTGTGTGTGTGTGTGCATCCATCTCAATAGCATACGAGGAGATAACCTGCTTATGAAGATAAATGCATCTTTTAAAGCGACATCGAAGAAATGTGCTTCAAGGAAGGCAACGGAATCGTCAAGATTGATGAATTAAAGACATGGGCGTCGTTTCATGAAAGGACTTGTCAGATGTTTTATCCGACGAGTCCCATGTTATCCGACAGTTACCATAGTAACATTGCTTATCAGCCAATCAAAATCAAGGAAAGATGTCAGATCTGACAATTATGTCGGACAAAATGTTGATGAAACGCTCCCATGGTCAGAAGTTCAAAATGATAGATTAGGTAGAATAATAATAAAAATGTTCATTCTTTGAACACCAAATTACAGAACCATGAAAATAAAACAGAATTTTGAAATATATGTTTAATTTCGCTCACTCTTATGAATTTCACACCTTAAAATATTTTCTTCCTTCGCATTTAATATCGCGGTAAAATAAACTGATTTAAATTACTAGAATGTTAGCCAGCATTACTGTGTTCGTGTCTAAATAGCTTTTCTATTGTCATATAAGACTATAAAATATTCAAATGTGATTAGAATAACAGTTGCACCGAACTGATTTATACAGTGCGTATCAAAAAAGTTTACACTTAGAAAAAATCCTGTAAAATTATATATTTGTAATATCCTAATGATTTTTCCACATTTTAGCATTGGTACAGATCCAGTTAAGCAAATGACGATATAACTGTCGAAAAATATTTCCGCTTGAGTGAGCACCACTTACTTTTGAAAAGTTGGTGAAAAATGATTTGCGCAGAACTTTGAAATAGTTATGCGAATAAAAGTAGACCTTAATCATGAAGAACACGTGGAATTTAGCTATTAAAATTGATTTGAAGATATCTTTTACCTTTTTAAACTTGTTTCCTTGCCCAAAACACTTCGAAGAGTGCATTGCCCCCACCCCACTCCCCCACACACCGAGTCCATCGTGACGATATTTGCTTTACACTGAGCTGTGATTTACATGAAATGGCTTAGGCTTGATTTTCATATTGTTAATCATTGCCAAGCTTGGGAAAAGTGTGGAGAAACAAGTATTAAATGAAAAATGAAATGTAAAGCCACTTTAAATGATAAAAACTTAGTGAAAAGTGCTGGAGATGGCTGATATAAACTTTTGTTCAGATTCAGGTATGTCCTCAGATCCAGCTGGCACAAAAAGGGTAGAGGTTGTGCTTACTAAGTGTTAAAATTTCAAATTTGGGCGGCAAAATTGTTACAAAATGCTTGAATGTATCTGTTTTATTTCAATTGGCTAAAAGTGCTAGGGAAATTTATGAGAAATGCTTCGCAGGGTAAGTTTGATTTCGCCCTTTCCCCTTGACACAGCGTGAAAACAAGCATTTCTGCGCAAACAGATTTCTGCGAGCTTTACAAAAATGGACAGTGCTCACTCAAGTGTAACATTCTGTCAAAACCTTTACTTTCATTTGATAGATGAGACCCAAACCCATAATTATATGTGAAAAAATTACCCACATGTTGCATATTTCTAAATTCCCAGGGCGTTTTCAAAGTGTAAACTTTTTTTTGATACGCACTGTATATGTGGTATTTATCAACTCGTTTCATTTTTTTAAAATTGATTGGGAGATTATGGGCGTACAAATTCACACTTGGGTTGTGTTGCAAGAAAAATATGCAATCAAATGCAAATATTCTGTTGCAATTTTACAATTGATGGATCATTTTTAAATATATCAAATTATATTATTCTGCTTGTTTTAAGAAGCAGATTAGCAATTAATCACCAATTTACAATTAATTGCAAGACACGTGATTGTTTTGGGAACCAAAAATAGACCTGCAATTGATCGCAAGTTTCTTGCAACGCCCCACTAGACATCGAAATCCTTGAAACACGGAAAAAATGATGCAAAAATAAAATGCAAATGCAGCTGATTGTGAACATCCAACAGTATTTCCAATGACTTTGCACAAATCAAACGTGTGGGGCAAATTACGTGTGCTATAACGGCTGTTAATGTTCGAAGGAAACAAACTGTCATTCATGACAAGACATCATGCATTCATTTGAGTTTGTTGTTGCTGATATGATTTGCTCTTATATGACCTACATAATCTTTATCAAAAGAATCGCCATGAATGGGAATTGTCATGGTTAGAAGTATGAAAAGAAATCATTTGAATTGTTTGATTGCAAACAAATCGATTTTACAGGTGGCAAAGAAGCCAAAATTAATCATAGTCCAATTCTCACGGATGAAAACCCAACGAACCATTTACCTTGTCAAAGCCAGTGCAGTCTCATGCGTTATCACTGTATAATGTACCGAATTCGCTTTGATGCGCATAAAAATATTCAAAATGCAATTGAGAATTTTCTTCAGTAAAAATCAGAAATGCACCTCCGTCAGGATCAGGTCCTGTTCAAATTTCAAACAATAAATTTTACATTAATGGCAGGATACAATTTCTAGTTTCACAATATATTGTTTGACAAAATAGAGAAATGCTGTTTGCATGTCAATTAATTGTAATTTTCTTTACAATAATAGATAAGTTCATATAGTATTAGCTTGTGGAAGCGCCGTGGTGTAGCGGTTCTGACTCTCGCCTTGTTATCAGAGGGTCGTGTGTTCGAATCCCATCATGGCCTAGAGCCCTTTTGCAAGGCGTCAATCCCATCGTTGCCACTCTCACCCAGGTGCTAATTGGGTATCGGTAGGAAACAACTGTCATTGTGGTTGGTTTAGCAAGTTTGCGCCTAACAGGCTGCTTGGAATGCTATGAATCCAGTGACCGGGTAATAATAATTGTAAAGCGCTTTGAACAGTCGTAGATTGATAAAGCGCTATATAAATGCCAATTATTATTATCATTGTATGAATCAAAGTAGTTTGTACAGGTGTATTAAATACCGAATACAGCATAGTAATAGATGACGAGATATGGAGTCTCCGATACTATTTCCCGAATTGATCATTTGTAAATAAAAGTATATTTACAAACCAATGCGTTATTTAGCAAATAGCATGTATCAATCATTATCATATAACATATTTTATCGTGCAATAAAACATACCCCCCCCCAAAAAAAAAGGGGGGGGGAGAACCTAGACCTACACAATGATCATAAACCAAATCTTCGTCTACGTGCATGCGAGAAGAGTATGAGGTCTGCATTTACTTGGAAAGAAATCGCGACACGTGAGTGGTCTTTGTATACCATCTGAGTGTTTTTGAAAAGAAAAGTAAAATGGAAGAGGAGTGATAGATACTTGATAAGTAAGACACAAAGCGCGGTACCAGTTTATTGGGTAATAAGTTAAAGAGAAAATCCTTTCAAAGACATCAAACCGGCGCCTCGTTCATGTCGTTATGGTGAATCACCCTTAACGTAATTGTAATAGCATGAATAACGGGCTCAATTACTTACAGGAATTGGTTTTACTTTGAATATTTTGTTATGTTTTTATTTTCAACAATACTGTGCTTTAATATCATTTAATGAGTGGCGGATTTGTCGTTTTTCATTCTACTGTTGGAGTTCAACCACTGTCCTCTGACATGTCTGAACGAAAGTATATAAATGAAAATCTATTTGGAAAAAAACTTCAAAAGAGAAGATATCTAGAGCCATCACCAACAACAATGGTGCCATGAATCTATCGTACAGGGATCTGATTCCTGATTCGCAAGCTATTTTTTCTCAAAGTTTCATCCACATTGCAGCATTTAGGATAATAATAATAATAATAGGCATTTATATAGCGCCATCTATCTAGAAATATTCTATTCCGAGGCGCGTTGTTATTATTATTACCCCGGCTTTAGCTTGAGCTGCCTCTCAGCGCTCATGCATTCAAGGAATTAATCATGCCGGGTACCCATTCACCTCGCCTGGGTCGAGTGCAGCACAACGCTGATAAATTTCCTGCTGAAGGAAATTACACCATGGCTGGTATTCTAACCCATAACCCTCCGTTTCAAAGTCAGAAGACTTATCCACTGGGCTACAACGCTCCACATGCTCATTTGTAAATTTAACGATTCACCTTCTATTTGAATGCATTGAAATGTCATATTTTAGTGGGATTTAAATGGTATTTTTTTCACGACCTTTAGACCTTTGCGTGCTGATGTTGCAATTTTGCACATTCGTAAAATTGAATTCAACAATTGTAATAATTATTTTTCTACCCTATCTTCAAGTTAGATAAGCTAATAAAAGGCAGTAGTTCTTGGATAACATTTATATAATAATGAGTATAATTGGTGCAATATGGATATCGTCATTGAAAGAAAATAACATGGAAACAATTGTAATTATTATCACCAAAAAAATAATTCAGCGTGCAATGAGTTAACTGTATTTACTCTGCTGTTTTTGTGGATGAAAAGAAATGAAAAATATATCTTCCTTGGGCATCCTTTATGCCGTCGTTCATAAATTATGTCGCAATCATACCAGAACGATCAAAGCAATTGATTGTTTGTCTGGTTTTCCTTCCCCTATTTATTTGGTTTTATTCCCCTTTGCTTTTGAGGCCTTTATCAACTTCAAGCTCTAAGCTTAAGATGGAGGTCTCCCACATTTCAAATTGTATTATGTCGATATATGTATACATGATTTTTTCCTGCAATTTGTTTTGATCATAATTAAAAAAAAATTATCAGGTATAAATATATTTCAATGAGATTAACAAAATGTATATATGCATATGTTATTTATTATGTCATTTGCATATTGTTATGTTATGCTAGTAAAAAATTATTGCACTTGTACATACTTTTGTTATTGGAATGTGGAAATAAATAAATCAGAACTCACCCAAGTTATAAATGACACTATAAATGACCTACCATTGGTCAATTTTGGTTAGTTTTCCGTGGTGTAACGGGGGCATTAGCGACAGTCCTCTCACGATATATCGAATAGAGAGAGGTTCTCCCTTTGCCTTGGTACGGAATGACATGTGCACTTACACTACCCAAGAAATAAACAACATAATGAGCGTGTGGAGAGGATTTAACGATGGGGATTGAGTACTGATAAGGTGGATATAACATCGTATCCTCTTCTAGAGCCAAGCCATAATGAATCTAGAGGCCATACCAGATGCCCTTGGCTGCGGCACCACCAGACAATCAAACAAATTGAACGCGAGATAGAGGGCGCCCTTCCACAGACAGGTCAGGAGATGGGGGATTTGGACCTTCTATTCCCAGAGGATTCGTGTTCTCTTCTGCGTTTTTTTTTTCTTCCATAGATATCGATCAGTTTCTTCACTAAACCTGACAACGGAAAAAAGTACTCTACATAGTTTCAAGATCAAGACTTGAATATTCCGTTTCCATTTCAAATTCAATTGAAAAAATAAATGTTAAAACCCCTTGAATATAATGTCAATATAACGTTATTAAATAAAATCGTACGAATCACGCATGTGTAGAGGGGGGGGGCACCTGAAAGGCATACGAACCAACAGCCTTGATAGCCCCACATCAAGCTCTCAACTTCGCATATAGTCTGGCCAGATTCATTACCCATAATGCAACTTTCTAAACAGTGTAGTCTTGTAATACAGGCCCGCTAAAGGGGGGGGGGGGTGAACTGTGTGTGGTGTCCCATCTACTGTGTGTCTTAAAATATACATTTTCAACAAATTTTCAAAGTAAAATAGAAACCTTCTGAAAAGCAAAGCTTGTTATTGTAGGTTTCCAGAGAAATACATCGACCTATAATTGTATTTGAATAGAGAAACTAAAATGTTTTGAGAGGAAAAGTAATTGTTTCGCTATTGGTAACATAATTATTGCAATATAAATGTATTGAGTAGTTAATAAGCATCTTATCATTCAAGTGGGTCTGTATTACTAGACTACTGTAACATTATGGGGAAGGAAACTGTATGAATAGTTGAGGACTCGAGATGGTGCTATTGGTTCATATCTGCTTTAAATGATTATATATAAATTCATATCGTAATGAACCAAGTAGTAAAACGGGTAACTTTCCATTCCAAAACTTTAAGCTTATGTAACAAAATTGTCCAGTTCGTCCTCTGTATTACTGATAGTTATCTCAAAAGATAAATTCTAAGACTATAGCCGTTTATAGCACACAATCAATGGGTAAGAGCACAGTTGAGTTCGCTCCTCATTTTTACAAATTTAAGGAAACGGTTAAGGGGACTTCACATACATAGTGTCTCACAGACTCACACTCTGAAACCATACTCTGTTTTCAGCATGCCACCCGCCCAAAAAAAAATACCTCTGTAACTCCCTGACAAAAAAGTCACACACAAATAAGAGGAAAGAATTAATAGAAAAGACAATTCTTTTTAGCATTGCTCATACTAACAAATCTGTGAATATGTGCCCCATACTACTACTACTACTAATAATAATAATAATAATAGCCAATTTTTATAAAGCGCTTTTCCCAGAATGGCCCAAAGCGCGTTACAGCATATTATTACCCCGGTCATTGGATTCATTTCAATCAAGCACGAAATTAAAAGTGCACAATTTCCACTCCCTGGGGAGCATTCCTTGCATTCGTCGCAGCCACATCATGGCGCTGGCAAAATCAAACATACAATATCTTTCGTATCCTACCGGGTACCCATTTAGCACCTGGGTCGAGAGTGGCAAAGTGTGGATTAACGGATTCGGACATACGACCCTCTGTTTACAAGGCGAGAGTCAGAACCACTACACCACGGCTCTACTACTACTACTACTACTACCTACTACTACTACTACTACTACTACTAATACTACTGATAATGATAACGATAATGATAAGACAATTATAATGATAAAGATGATGATGATGATGATAATAATAATAATAATAATAATGATAATAATAATAATTAAGTCATGTTTTACCCAGGGTAGCCACTTCAGTTCAGAAAACTGTTCTCCCAGCTGGCCCTGCTTAACATGATTATGTTATTATTGGTCTTCCAATTGCATCTCCCATCCTGCTTCCCTCATCAATGTTTGATTTCCCGTATATTAGCGATCAGCTCACCCCAAACCTATGCCATGTATATGCCGTCTATTTATATCATTTCCCTATCGATCTATCGAGTTAGCTAGCTTTGCTGATCAACCAGAAACGAGCATTGTGTTGGTATCAAGTTCCCATGACAACGGGTCGATAATCCAATCACAACACAGACTGCCTCGCTCTGTAACAACCATAACATTGACATTGAATGAAATGCATTCACATTGTTCGAACCAATGTCTCTTTCCGCGTATTCAGTATGTCACCTTGAGGGGATATAGTGATAGCGCGAAGAGAACAGTTGCAAGGAAACCTATACAGAGCATGCTCGGTGGGGGGAGGGGGGGGGGGTCTTTATGTTTCAATGATCAAAATAGAAAGAAAAACCCTCTCTTTCATCTCTCATACGCTTATTATATCGTCTCCGATTCCTTTGTCTTTGCACCCCACCCCCTCCACTAATGTCAGCCCCTAAAGAAGAAAAAAATAAATAAATAAATAAAACGACAAACAATAATAATACACAAAATTTATATAGCGTCTTTTAAATTTCGATGAAATGCTCAAGGCGCTTAGAATAGAGCAAAAATAAACAAGTGAAGATAACTTAAAGAAGTAAAAAACAAAAAAATTAAAAAAACACATTAGAAATGAGGAAAATTATTCAATATATCAATATAATAAGTAAGCATTCAAATAATATTTGGGATACTTAGAAGAAAACAAATCCAGCTAAAATCATTCTTTACCTTTTGCATTTACATGCAGATATTATGTACCCCCATGGTATATGGTGTCTGTTTGCATTGCAATTTATGACGAAACGTCTGCGTTCGTAGACCATGTGTCACACACGACCATCAAATAAACATTCCTTCATCGATCTGGTAATTAGCATATTACTATTGACCGATTCGACCCAGTTATCTCCTGTCTATATCGAATCATATTCATCTGTGGTTCTTTTGATAAGGACTGATAATATTTGTGACGACGAAGTCGACGACGACGACGGTGATGATGATGATGATATAATTATGATGATATAATTATGATGATGATGGTGTTGATGATGATGATGGTGGTGGTGATGATAGTGGTGGTGATGATGATGATGACGGGGATGATGATGATGACGATAACCATGACAATGATGGTGGTGGTGATGATGGAAGGATATTAAGGATCATTCAGGGGCTGCAGAAGAGGGGGAGTGGGCAGGGGGCTTCAGCCCTCACTTTTTTTCAAAACCATGTACAAAAACGTAAAAAATTACCATATGATTCTGATTTTTTGCATGGTCAGCCCCCCCCCCCCCCCTCGGAAAACCGTTCCGCGGGCCCTTTCATTTGTATTGCGCCGTTTAATGTGTGTCACATGCCAACTTCAACATACATGTATTCAGATATACGTTCTTGAATAGTTTTACAATTATTTGTATCATGCTATAAATCTAACAATAGCACACATTACCAAATTAAAGCCTCCAAACGTTACGTGCTGTGGAAATCTCTTTGAAAAATTAATTCACTTATACATTAATGGGAATATTCACTGTTAGATATAGGCCTCAATTACAAATTAGGGTCACATGGTCCAATATATAAAACGAAAAAAAAATCATTTTCTAGATATTACCCTTTTTATACATGACAATTCTATGCATGGGCACACTACACAAGTCTTACATGGGATATGCAATGAATGAATTGTTTAAAAAATGTTAGGATAGTCTTTATTTAGAAAAATGGAAACAAACGAGAGAGACGGAGAAAGATGGTGGCCATTATGACTTAGAAGGATTTGTTTCCAAATCCACCCCAAGCTCCGAATATGACATTTAGGTAGATCCCTGATCAATACTACGAGAAGTTCGCTCATTTTTCAATTTCAATTCAAACACGTACAACCACGTCATTTATCAATATTTATATTTACCCGAATGAGAATATTTAGGAAGGTATAGTCATCTCCTTACCTGATCTGCGTGTCTTGTACTGCATTAAAACAAATAAAGCATTCGTTCTCAAGCAATCCTCTTTACTTTACACAACACTTAAACTCCTATTTGCATCTTATGACGGTTCTATATGCACCCAGGAAATAATAAACCTCAATAACATGCCCAGTCACCCAGATGGAATTGGTATAAAACAGTCCCTATTGTCATTATTGTGTTAATCAATGTGCACGATGTATAGCGTGGAAGTGACAATTTACAGGGCGGACTTTGAGCTTTCTTTTATTGAGTTAGATTAAACATTATATGTATCGATTTCTTCACAATGATGATTGTGTCTGAATAAACCGAGACGTGGCAATTATCACGTAATAAACCTAATATGTAACTTATTCACTCAATTATCGTGGTTAAAAAGTCTGATTTGAAACCTTTGAGATAAGAATTAATTCGGTAAAAAGGATTACACCGGCTTAGCAGATATTAACCCTCAGCATGCCGCTTTCGCATATTGGAGTCAGATAATACGCATATATCATTATAGAAATGCCATTCGTCTTGTACGTTAAAAGTTAAAAGTTAAAAGACAGGTCCACCCCCCCCCCCAAAAAAAATGTATTTGAATGAGAACGGGGAAAATCAAACAAGTATACTCAAAATTTAAATCGGATGTAAAATAAGAGAGTTATATCATAGACCTATTATATAGCATATCTAAATTTCCGCAAAACAGATATAAGCCCATCAGAGTGAATAGCAAATAAGTGGGTCCATGATTGAAGTTAGAAATTATTCTACACTTTCATCTTTTTTTTTCTTCAGATATCCGGATGGTTGTCACCACAAGAAGCTTTCCGATTGCTGCTCAATCGTATTTCATATGGAAATTGTATAGCGCCACTTACGTTCGCATACAGATATTTCCTGAACTTTTGTAGTTGTCAATTTGCTTTCCAACACTATATGACATTGAATTCTTCTTATATTTATAATGCCGACTTCGCACATACAACAAGTTATTAAGAGTGATACGATTAGAAAGGAATAAATCAATTAGAAAATAAAAAAAAAATGGGATATAAAATAAGAACGATTTTATTTTTTTTTCTTTTGAATGGTGTGAGCAGAAGATAGTAAGAATATACAGAATGAAGGATTGCTGATGTGGTTTACGGTACACCATGTGGAGTGTTATAGAAGCAGTGGATAGAAGAAGAGAAGGAAGTGGATAGGCGAGAAAGTGGAGATTTGAGAATAGAGTATTCTTTCTTGAGAATAGTCCTGAAAAGGACTGTAAACCAGAAGGAATGTTGAGTGAGAACAGCTTGAGTAGTAGAGCTGATGAGGAGATGCTGGCTTGCGTCGGCGAGTAGAGATGATGAGTAGTAGAGAGACTCGACGTTTCGGACAGGTTGACTGTCCGTCTTCAGGAGTGAGTGTTCGCTCGGCGTGCGGCGGTACTTATGGCGTTCGTGCGGACGTGGGGGAAAGCTCTAGGCCGGCGGTCACGGCGGGCTGACGTCGTAGGTGGCGCTCTGTGTGTGGGTCGGCGGTTTTGGCGGGAAACGAGTGGGCGTCGTATGCGGACGTGGTGAGTAGAGGGCGGCGTGAGTTACGGCGGCGTGTGTGTGAGTCTGCGGTGTGTACATCAATGGTGGCGTTCTGTGCGTGTTGGTCGGCGGACTCGTCGGGTGTTGAAGAATGAAGGATCTGATAAAGTGACATACTATATCTACATGAATATTTATTTTCTATCTTGTTCAATGTTCTATCAAATATTTAGTTTTCTAGTGGCTTTGGTAATAAATATATATTGAGAGTGTGGCAAAAAAGAATCCCTTATTTGCATACTGTTTATAAAGAGGATATAACTTTTTTTACATAAGCGAAAACTGAAGGAAAAAAAAATGTAGGCCCTCTCATGTCAGGGATATTCTAAGATTGAAATACAATACAAAATTTTCATATTTTACATCTGATTGATAATCTTGTTTGATTATTTTCTATTTATTGAAATTATTGAACTTTTGTTCAGATGAAACTTGGCATTTGCATGACACTTTTTCCCAGGACTAATTCTCGGAGAAAGATATTGGAATCATTTTAATTACAATTTTTAATATTTTGTTTAGTGTATAAATATCTTCAACACAGGTCACCACAAATAGAGACAATCCACATAACGCATACAACTGTATTTCACCAAAAACAATACAAAAAAGTTCACAGAGTTTTAAGTACATGTTTGTTTAATTTGGTCCTATCCAGGGTCGTGGGTTCGAATCCCAGCCATGGCGTAATTTCCTTCAGCAAGAAACTGATCCACAGTGTGCTGCACTCAACCCAGGTGAGGTAAATGGGTACCGGTAGGAAGTAATTCCATAAAAAGCTGTGTGCGCTATGAACGCCTAGCTTAGCCGGGTAATGTAGGAGCGCCTTGAGCACCTAACAGGGACTGGTGGATATGTGCGCAATATAAATACCCTATATAATCCATTAAAACATATCAACGTTTGGCTAGATATTATTAAATTGACAAAACAAATGGCAATACCTGATGTAAATAATATACAATTTATATTATTTAGATCAGGTATTGCCATTTGTTTTCATTTTGTTGTTTTCTCATGTCATTTCGATGTATATTATTTCCTTTTTATGAATGAAAGTCTGTAATTCGGTCTGTAGACCGCAAATGATTTTTGTGTAATAATCCATTTCTATTTCTATTTTCTATAAATTTAAACATTAAATGGTCATCAGAAAGACGAGGAAAAAAGTACACTGCAATATCTTTTTATCAGTTTCTTTGACATCCGGGAGAATTAATCAGAAAATCCGATCTCCTGGAACATGCTGGAAGAAAATGTGAGTAATGGTGGGAGGTTTGATATATCAAATTATCTGAAACATTAACGACATTGGCCGATGAATGGTGATGAAGGTCAAAGGTCACCCTCGGGCACATCTCGGCTCCACTCGTTCGGATCTGTGTCCCTTGTGAACACAGGATCCTTCATAAAAAAATCATCACACCTCATTTGTCATAGGCGAGACGTGTGGGTCTGAAAAGAACTCATATTTTAGAAGAAAAAAATAGAGACGAAAAACCAAGGACTGCCTCGTATTTTTGAAATGCAACCTCATTCATGTTTTTATGAACTGGCCGTACTAAACAACCATATAGGCCTACCACGGACATGGAAAACCGTTGTTAGTACTTTGTATTTTTACGATAACAGCTTCATTGCAGTTTTAAATTCATGCCTCCTAAATTATCGTAATACTTCCTTAAATGCAGTTATTTTTTTAAGTCAGTATGAAGTGAGTTACAATGGTGAATTAAAAAGTGTTTATTTTGAGTATTATTATTTTGTATTAATTTTTTAGTTTTTTTTTAAATTTTTTTTTAATTTATTTTTTACATTACATGTATATCTTTGATAACAAATGTCAATGTCCTCCAGTGTTCATTATTGGTGTGATATGAATCTGTTTGAATGATGTCTGGATGTCTGCTGAGACTGATGTAAATAGCCTACTAACTGTCATCTCTTTAGATAAAACCACCATCTACCGACTACCAGTGATCACTGTGTTCACACTTGATGACTACCAGTGATCATCGTGTTCACACTTGATGACTACCAGTGATCACCGTGTTCACACTTGATGACTACCAGTGATCACCGTGTTCACACTTGATGACTACCAGTGATCACCGTGTTCACACTTGATGACTACCAGTGATCACCGTGTTCACACTTGATGACTACCAGTGATCACCGTGTTCACACTTGATGACTACCAGTGATCACCGTGTTCACACTTGATGACTACCAGTGATCACCGTGTTCATACTTGATGACTACCAGTGATCACCGTGTTCACACTTGATTGCTTAGCATGGCTCCGGGAAGCAGGGTGCTATTCAATGTTCACCATAGGAAGCACCCCTGGAAATCTGGTTCCTATCAATTATCAATTAATTCAATTATTTATTTCAGTTCCATTCAAACATAATACAAAGTAATATAAATCGGATTCAATTTTACAGAACAGCCTTCTTACCTCGTAAAAAACAGTATAAATTGAGCAGAAATTGAAATTAATGGAAATTGAGCATAAATGGAACCGTATAGGCCTAATTATAAATAGGAAAATGTATATAAGTAACCCAAAATGATCTTCAGTTTGTATATAGCGACCACACCCCCTTTTTTGTGTGTTGCCTGTCAAATTTTTCGTGGATCAAAATGACTACGGGTCGTGTGGTCCAGTGGTTAGAGCATTGGGCTCATAATCGCAAGGTTGTGAGTTCGAATCCCAACTCTGCCATTGTCTCCACTTTGATAAAAAGGCCCAAGAGTGGTATCTGTCGTCTATTATGTCAGCCACTATGACTGATTAACCGAGACGTAAAATGTTTCCAAGGTAATTGGTTATATACCAGCTTGGCGTTTATCAGCAAAATGCTGTCCTGTCGAGTTCCTACGGGAATTACCACAAAAAACAGAAACAAAAACTTCAATTTTGTAGCGAAATCCTTTTTGGCTTGAAAGATAGAGTGCCCCCTCCTCTCTTGGTAAAACACGGGTCTGCTGCCGGCGACATTATATGCAAGTATTACTGAAATATAATATATAGGCCTTTGTCTCTTCATGTTACAGAGGCTTAGCGAGAAATATTCACTCAAAGTGCCATATCGTTTAAGCGAGGGTTTCTAAAAGTAATAAACGACAAAAATGCATGACTTGCCAATTGCTGTCGCATTTTGAATGTCTTATATTTTTGGTAAATTAACTTTCTTTGTTCATATTGTTATTGCTACATCTTGTTCTGAATTAAGATAAACTTAAAACAAGAAAAATATATTGAAATGGACCTGATAGAGAGATCTCAAATCATCTATCATAAAGTAAATACAAACTTTGATGTATGTAACGTGTAATCCATTGATTTATAATGAATTAATGATCTATTTCATTTCAAATTTTCGACAAAGGAATAAAATAGCAAGGCAAAATAATATATATAATATTTATGCATGTATCTCAATATTTTTTTCGACGAAATAACATTTATATTTTATTATGATAATATAACTGTGTAAGTGGGACAGTGTATATGGCCATTGACATGATTGAGATTACACGTTTAATCCAAAGTCTTAAAGGGACTTTTATGGCTTATACCACATTCTGTCTTAACATATTCGGTGTCACTTTTGTCAGTTTAGGTAAACTGTTTGTCATCCATGTAGAAAGTGAATGACCGCTCTAACGATCCATAAACTAAGACAGGGACGATATCGAGATGATATTTTCCAGTCATATATCCTTCAACACGAGCATTTAGACCACCACTTAGAAAGACGTAATAAAGAGCAATCATAATTTTATTTTTTGTTTTCTCGGTGATGGTGGGCGTTTGTTTAGTCGAAGAAAATAAATGTTTGTTGCACACTCTGGAAAGTGAGATGGTTACATAATTATTTTTACCAGCAATTGGTCGCGGAACGGCTTTGAAGGGGGAGGGGGGGGGGGGTGGCTGGCCATGCAATAAAAAATACAATCTGATGGTAATTCTTACGTTTTTGTACAAGGTTTTGGCAAACAGCTGGGGGGGGCTGAAGCCAACCCCCCCCCGACTCCGTGGCCCCTACGTTGTTTTGAATCCAACCATTAATGAAACAAGCGTCATGGGTGATTCAGAATTCACCAGAAGAGGGGGGGGGACGCTTTTTAAAACGAAACTAACATTTAAAAAAGTCATCAGAAGGGGCACCTTTTTGGTATTAATATTCCTAGGAAATTATATCATAAGACGATATAGTGAAGAGAAAGGTTAAACAAAAATGCCAGTCTCCATTTCTTCTAATTTTCTATAAAAAGCAATCTTAGGCATAACATTGTCATAATAGCATAGAATTTTAAACTTTAGTTCATGATCACTTTAAACTGGAATAATTTTATCAAAGAAGAAATACAAAACTGAGCAAATCAATGAAAAAAAAACCCAACAACCAAACAAACAAAACCTCCCCGTGCTCTTTTATCTCATAATCCCTCGGATTCTTTTACAGTTTTAAGTATCTGTTATCAGGAATTCGAGGTGTGTTTTGAATATCATTATTCGTATTTTTTGATGTATTTACCTAATTTTTAAAAAGCCATTTTCTGTTCTTAGAAAACATGAAAGGATTTTTTTTTCGTATGAGTACCATATATTGAATAACATAGCCTACTGACCACTAACTGCCGACCGGTCAGCATGGTCAGTGGCAGAGAGGCCCGTCGTACTATCATCTTTGTTCGGTTTTCAAGAAACAATAATCACGAACGACACCGAAATCTGAAATAAAGTGTTATGAAAGTTCGTATTGAATAAACTTTGATTTGAACTTCTCATAAACATGATAAATAACTCACCATCTCTCGTTTCATTGACATCTAATGATGCGTGAAAGAAATTGCAAAGAATTTGTTATAACCTTCCTCGGGGCCATTTTTACTTTCATCGCCAGAATAAGGTATCACGTGACCCAATTGTGTCGAAGGTCACGTGAGGTTAACTACCAGTCAAGGGTTGATGGTTTGGGGGTTATTCCGAAAGGCTTGATGGATGGAGGTGGATATGGGGGTATCCTTTCTTAGTTTTTATGAAATATAAGAAAATATATGGAAGAATTGTTGAGAAATTTGCGATTTTTTTTCCTATTTAGACAAATTAGCTAAAGAAATTGATTGAAATAAACAATTCGGTTTATTTACATCTACGTAGCCTTTAACATGTTTAAGACTAATTACCCCCTCGCATATTAGTGTCACTTCCATGGATGGGGGGGGGGTATTCATCTTGATGAGGGCCAAAGGCCAGACCTGCGTCTCCCCCCCCCCCCGAAAAAAAAAGAAAGTTCACACAAGCTTCTTTGATATCTTCACAATTCATCGGTTTAGAACAAACAACGTGGAATGTGGGAAACATTGTCAGAGTGACGTCATGAATATAGAGTCTTAATAACCCCAAGCCTTACCGAATGAATAATAAATAAATGAATAAAAAAGAATAAAATAGATAAATAAACAAATAAAAGAAAAATAAATAAATAAATGAATTAATTAACTAAGTAATAAATAAATAAAAGAATAGATAAGTAAATAAATGAAAAAAAATATATAAACTAATTAATTACCTAATTAATGAATAAATACTAGTAAATAATTACATGAATAAATACATAAAGGAATAAATGAATAAATAAATAAATAAATAAATGAATGAATGAATAAATAAATAATGAATAAACGATTAATTAGTATTGATATACATAAATAAATAGATAAATAAATAAACAAATAGATACATTTTATATCTTCGTCAGCATTACGTTATCGGAACTTGGAGAAATCCAAAGCTAGAATGACTAATGCGTCTCTCATCTTCATCCTTTTTTTAATTACAGAAAAGTGCAATCAGGTGTATCCAGCAGTGTTTCTATTATAGTATAGACATTTGGAGTCCATTGTACTATTAGATTTCTGATTACTAATACAATGAATTCACATCAGTGTCTCACCTCTTTAATGAAGGTTGTCTAACATACCTCGTCTTCTTTTAAATTTAAAAGTTTTATTTTATTTTTTGAGACATTTAATAATTAATAGCCAATTAATAAGGCGCTCTCTTGTCTCTTCGCTTCACCAAACCTTAAGGCCATTGGCATAGTTTGGCGATTAAAAAGAAAATATCTATGCCAGCTGTAATTCTACCTTGTCTGCGAAAACTAACATTATTAATGTTGAGCAAGTTAATGTCATGATTGTCTCTAAATTTAAAACCCTGCCAATGGTTGTATTAAAAACTGACAATTGCTCACCGAGAAAGTATGTGGTCAAAAGTAGATTCTGTTGTGCTTCTATACGAGCAAAGCGAGAGACATCAATTTCTTTTGTATGTGTATGAGTGTCTTCCCTGTTTTTCATCTCAATATCGAAACCAACCGAAAAGAGGTAACCTAAATACTCTGACACACATTGCCGTATAATGATATATTTTTGCCCCTTTCTAAGACTTTCGTTAGGAAGTGGTAAGATGGTCACAACACTGCAAAAGCAGCTGAAACTGCAAAGAAAGACAGGTTCCAAAGAAAGACAGGTTCCACTCGCTTTACAAAATGTGATCCAAACAAGAGGAGGGGGATCTGTAATTTTACTATGATTTCACCGTTGAATCACCTTGGTGGAAGATTCTTAATTAATAATGATAATGATAATAGCTGATTTTGCCTGAGGATACAAAACGCTACTATTATTACCCCGGCTTTAGCTCGAGCTACCATCACCGGCGCTCAGTGCATTCAAGGAAATAATCCTGTCGGGTACCCATTCACCTCACCTGGGTCGAGTGCAGCACAGTGTGGATAAATTTCTTGCTGAAGGAAAACACGCCATGGCTAGGATTCGAACCCACGACCCTCTGTTTGAAAGGCGAGAGTCAGAACCACTAGACCACGACGCGCCCACTGTCTTAAAATTCAATTGACCCGTGAATTCATTTGATATTACGAGCATTAATTCCGAAGTCATTTATTACTTTTTTTCCGAGATTTTTTCCCCGTTTGTAGCGTGGGGCTACCACGGTATCATGCCCCATGCCATTGCAAGTGTTCTGCAATCCACAATTCTATTTAACCAATGTTGGTAATCAGGTTTGTCTAATATCTGTCATTACTTGTTGGTGTGATGATTAAGTGAAATATGTTAAACTTCAATCTCCTCTCTTAATTAGTCTCAATTTCCTTCTGTAGTGGCGCCTTGTTGTCTCATTACCTGTTGAGAGAGCAAAAAGACAGGAAAAGGTAGATGAAAGAGCACTCTCAGACTTGACTTTAATAATACCATCATAGTTTACTTTATATAGGTATTGACGAAACGGGATATTGTGACGTAACAATCGGATGCATTTCCAACTGTCTCATTAAATAACAAATATTCCAAATAAAAATGTGTTATATCGATTTTTAATGTTATTATTATGAGGATGGTGGTGGCGGTGGTGATGGTGATAATGATTATGATGATGAAGAATAAGATTATAATAATTAGGATGATGATAAAAATAATAGGAAGAAAAAAACGAGGAAGAAAATGAAGACGAAGAAGAAGTTGAAGAAGAAGAAAAAGAAAAAAAAGAAGAAGATGTAGGATTACTAGCAGCATTAGTAGTAGTAGTAGCAGCAGCAGCAGCAGCAGTAGTAGTAGTAGTAGTAGTAGTAGTAGTAATAGTAGTAGTAGTAGTAGTAATAGTTATAGTAGTAGTAGTAGTAGTAGTAATAGTAGTAGTAGTAGTAGTAGTAGTAGTAGTAGTAGTAGTAGTAGTAGTAGTAGTAGTAGTAGTAGTAGTAGTAGTAGTAGTAGTAGTAGTAGTAGTAGTAGTAGTAGTAGTAGTAGTAGTAGTAGTAGTAGTAGTAGTAGTAGTAGTAGTAGTAGTAGTAGTAGTAGTAGTAGTAGTAGTAGTAGTAGTAGTAGTAGTAGTAGTAGTAGTAGTAGTAGTAGTAGTAGTAGTAGTAGTAGTAGTAGTAGCAGTAGTAGTAGTAGTAGTAGTAGTAGTAGTAACAGCAGCAGCAGCAGCAGCTGTAGTAGTCAAATAGTATCATGAATATTATAGTTCAACTCATGCTAGAATAAGAATGTCAATAGTTATGATTTTACCGTGTCTTGAAATGTGTCGAAAGAGAAGCTCCATAACCAATGAAGAAATGTCTGGGCAAATGAGAAAATTCAGGGAAATAATAATAAGTAATTATTATGAATGTTTATGACATGCTTATCAACATATTCCTATCACCTGAGTTCCTGTAAAAAGGTTTATCAAAAAGAACAACAAACAAACTAACATGAATCGCCTGTGGCTGAACACCAAGGTGTCAATCAAACATTACTCACAAAATTAATTATTCCCTGTTTACAAATTCAATTTCCTCGTCACTCCCCCTGTGAGCTAAACGGTGAATAAAATATTTCCTCACATCTTGTGGTTATTTGGATTACTGGCGTAGAATTATAGAGAAGAAAAAGGTAGAGAAATAATATTCTTGTGAGTTGTGAAGTTGCCATCCATGAAGATACAAGTTCACTCTGATATCAACATGCACAGATAATGAATATTACAAGTTTCAGTCGAATTTTTTCGTTACATACGACATTCAAATTAAAAATATATATATTTCAGGTGTGATTTAAGTCGTTACTTACTGCCAACTTGTAATTATTAAGTGTAAATATCGAAATGAGATAAGGTTATCATCTTTTAATTTTTTCCATTGTTTTACCGAAAAGAAAACCAATTTGTCGATAGGCCGATCCCCATATATTGCCCCCCCAAAAAAAATCAATAGATGAATAAATAAATACTGAAAAATAAAACAAGATTAAAAGTCCAAGAACGATAACAAAAGAAGAAAAATAAAGGAAAAATTGTAAAACATGTGATTAATTTCTTGATTTAATGTTGAATCTGTCACGAAATTTGATTTTCACTTTTAAAAGGAAATTTATTACAAGTTCTCTTCGCTCGCTCTCAACTATTTAGAAATGTCCCCTGTACGTCAGGCTCTCCTGACATTTTGCGCCTCTGGTTTCTTCCATGTCCAATGATGCAGCTTTATTTACTCATTAAAGTGTCCCTTAAATTCAAAGTCGTACCTCACGCTGAAAATTACATAAATAAACAAAAAGGGGAAAGATCTGTCATGTCCTTGAGTATATCCAAAGAGCAATCTGTTGACTCCGCTTTATTTATTCATCTTTTTCATTATGTTATATGCAATTATGCTTATTAAAATTGCGTCTTCCAATTATACTAAAATTGGAAGTTCCATTTAACAAAAAAAAACAATGGTATGACTCGGCCGAGGATAGAACCCACGACCTCCTGTTAGTGTGGCGGACGCTCTACCACTGACATGGCTGAGCCACCATGCCCGGTTAACATACAAAAATGATAACTTAAAAATTCGATAAATTCGGATTTATTTTCATTAGATTGCGATGAAAAAGTTTTCAGCGTGTTGCTCATTGAATCCTTTAACAACAAATTACGGAAGATTTAAATAAACCCATTAGATTTAAACAAATATTGAGATAATCAGTTAGCAAGTGGATCAGACGAGGGAATTCAAAAAAGTTAAAACGGACTAAATACAAGATTAATCCGTCTGTCACTTTTCAATCACAGGTTGTGGATTCTCAAAGGAACTTTCATTGTTTCCTCTTGCCACAAATCAAATTAACACGTATGAAATGCCTCCAAACCAAGGGCATGGTGAGGTATCCATTGTTACGTCATCACTGAATTGTAAAGTGCATATCACCCCCATGACCATGTGGATTTTGATCACTAACTATCCTGTCAGCCTGATCATCTCATACGGATTACCACCCTTAATTGCATGTTTAATCCAATAATTATTGATATAAAAGGCTAAAACTGCATCATAAATTTCGAGGACTTCGAAATAAATCCACAGTGACTGGAGACCAGTCGAACTTTCGATTTCTTTTGAATCATAAGGATTTTTCTTCAAATCTGAACGAATTTAAATTTAAAACCTGTTAGCTTTGTCCACGAGGTTCAAACGCTTCAGAAAGCCTGTTGCCTACTATCTCAAGAGATTTACGGCCATTTATCATTGGCTGATTCCAATCTGTCACGTGACTGACCGGGGAAGTCCCCCTGTGAAAGAAGGGGCGTGGCCAATGAAAATGAAGAGTAGGGGAAGGCGGGGTAAGTTGAGCATAATGGCAAGTTGAGCCACCAGCCCCAGGCCAATAATGAATGAGTCAGACATTGTGGTGGTGTCATGTATTGAAGACCCATAGCATAATACCTAACCCCACCACATTGTTTTCAACTTTGAAACAAAAAGTAGTTTTTTAGAGGGAAAAATATGAATTTCAGCCAAAAAAGTAAAAAAGAGTGTGAAATAGATAAGTGCTTTATATACACACACGTCTTTGAATATAATAAAGACATGATAACAACATTATTAGTCCAGGTATGGATCTTCATTCTTGTCATAGTCTTTTATATGATGGATGCATAATAAATGTGTGGATACAAAATTATCGCACTAAGTTCGGACTGGGGTAAGTTGAGCCAAACAGCATGGGGCAAGTTGAGCCATGGTAATTCCTATGGTAATGTATCTTGAAAAACAAACAAACCATAAAATCGATTGAAATGCTGGCTGAAAGGAGCAAATTTACATGACTGCTCTTTTCCTTTTAAAGGATGTTAGTATTTATAGAGAATTAGCAAGTGAAAAGACTTTAAACAAAAAATTGACATGCTGGTTCTCCCCTCATACATTTTGTACATAGTTTTGTGGCTCAAACTTACCCCATATATGGGGCAAGTTGAGCCATTTGACATCGTTTTTTTCAAAGGTCACAATGACTTTCAGTGTGGGGATAGAAAGTTATATATAGGTGGAAAATATTTCAGAAGAATAAAATTTCAAGGCAAGGTACTTATTTCGACAAGATTATTAATCATATCAATTCTAAAATGCAAAAAGCAAAAACTGTCACAACTTACCCCGCCTTCCCCTACATGAAACAACTTGAAAACAGGTAAACTATGGAGGAGGGGAGGACGCCATTTACAAAACATCTTTAAGAAAAAAAATCTCGCTGAAAAACATCTTTACTCGGTTGTTACACTCTAAAAAAAAGGTTTACCCAATATGGGTAAAATGGGAACATGCATGTTGGTTGGGTAAAAAGATATCCCAATATTTTGTAAAATTTACTCAATGTTACGTGGAAATAGCCCAATATGGGGTAAAAAAATAAATACCAAGCAAACGTGCACGTCCCCTTTCTTCTCAATATTGGATAGATTTTTACTCCGTGTTTTTATGGAGTATAAAACAATCATCAATGCAGTTATTTTCCAAGTCCGCCTCAAACATGACTGTGTCAGAAGATTCTACTTGCAAGGTTATGTAAAAGCTTTCAGGCCTGTTTATATACAGAGAGGTCCCATGTTATATTATGAAAATGAATAGTTCTTATGTTACCTATCTATCATCTTCCATCGTTTGGTCGAAGGCATTATGCCTGAGGCGGTCTGTCTGAGAGGAAAAGAGATTTTGTTTCGCTATCATTACACTATAACAGAGAGGGGGAGGGGCGGTGAGAGGGGTGGAGAAAGAACAGAATGGGAGGGGGGGGGAGAAGAGAGAGAGAGAGCGAGAGCGCGGAAGGGGGTTGTTGGACGTGTGTTTGGGGAGGGTGATTGTTCAGGTTTATTCCAATTCGTATGCCAATTCGTCCAATTGCCAACTCGTCTACCATCAATTCGTCCACTATTCACATGGTCTAACTGCAAATTCATTAATTCACTATTTCGTCTAATAACCGGTCGGTCCAATATCAATTTAGTTCATATACCATTTGGTCTAATTGTTAATTGTGCAAAATGAATGAAAATGAGTTGAGTATTAGACCAACTGGTAATGAGACAAAATGACCAAAGACGAAATGGTGATAAGACGAAGTGATCATTAGACCAAATGGTTTTTAGACGATATGTTGATGGACGGAATGACATAAGATTACAATGAAAGTAGACCATGTATTGAGTGGGCGAGTTGCCAGTAGACGAATTGGTACCGGCGTTAACACAGAGCGGGATGAAAAGAATATGACTTCTTTTGTCTTTTATATCATAATGACATATGGTAATCCTCTATCACACTTCTTGACTTCACATCCTTAATGACTCATGATTATATGAAGACAAATGATTCAATGTTATGTTAGCCAAATTACTCTAAACTTTACCCTTATATCTATGACACCTTCCTTTCTGAGTGTACGTATATTTTTTAACTTTATAAAAATTCAGCAAAATTGTCTAATTATAGCTTATTTCGACTGTAAATTATAGAGCTCCTATATTTTTCACTGTTGTTCTATTTATTGTTTGTACCGCGAATAAAGCAACCAAACAATCAATGGCAATAGACCCCTACGACAACTGTCTTCCTGGGTATGCCTTTCGGACAATCCCCCCCCCCACACACACAAAATGATCATAATAATGATGACAATAAAATGAATAAGTAAATAGATGAATAAATAAACAGCTACATGTTAATGAATAATAAAAAATGACCTTAAATTACAACCATCCTACATGGCAAATAACCCACTAGATTAAAGAAGAAGTAATGTAATAAACATTGAGTGTTTGATTTCAGGGTTCTTCTTTGCATTGATAATAACATCCATAGTTAAATGTAAAGGAATATTGTACAAAAAAACCCCCGTAAGTTGATGGCCATATTTAGATTAACTATGAATGAATGGTTAACCTGTTCTTTCTTGGTGTCCCTCAAGGAAGGGTCCATGGTGCCATTCTTTATCGGTAGTGGTTCTAGAGGGCGGAGATCAAGGGGGATGATATTTTGGGGGAAGGGGGCAAGCGTATATAAACAAATCAACCAAACGACAAATTAACCATTAGGTTATACGATACATTTAATGACCAAAGAGTCAATCATTTAATTAACCTAATCAATCAATCAAATCAATTAATCAAACGATCATTCAACCATTCGATCCAATCAATCCAGTCGATCAATTAACCAACAAGTCAATCAATCAGTCAGTCAGCCAATCAATCACTCACTCACTCACTCAATCTATCAATCAATCAATCTATCAATCACTCATTCAATCAATCAATCTATCTATCTATCTATCAATCAATACGCCAACTAATCAATCAATCAATAAATCAATCAATCATTCAATCAACCAATCAATCAATCTACTTATCTATCAATTAATCAATCAATCAACCAACCAATCTATCTATCAATAAGTCAATAAATCCCTAAATCAATCAATCAATCGATCGGTCATCCAGTCTATCGACCAACCAATAAACAAATCTGTAAACAAATTGTTGAACCAGTGGGATTCGAACCTGCCATCTACTGACCGGAAAGCAGTAGATGGCAGGTTCAAAACCAACTGGTTCCATTTTCTTTCTGACTTATGATTTTCATTACATACATGTAGGGATGATGCCGAAAATTTGTTTAAAAATTATATTTTCCTCCGATTAAAGCCTCTTTTTTACCCAATAGATAAATCATTCAACAACAAAAAAACAAATCAACCAACAACCAATCAATAAATAAATCAAGTAATCATTCAATCAGTCTTCATCCAACAGACAAACGAACAAACAATTACCTTGCATTGCACACATCACAATAAACAATAGATCGATCATTAATTCAATTTATCCCCCCCCCCAAAAAAAAAAAAAATCCCAAAATTTCACACACGTCACTTGCACATACAGTACACATGTAGTAACGGCTTGGACAAAATGGAATAGAAAGTCAATTTATTTATTTACAATATGTACAATGCATTAACGATAGAAAGAGCAGACAGTTAAGTATTGCAATGATGATTATAACAACCCCCCCCCCCTCCTTGAGGAAGGGGGATTGGGGTAGATAGAAAGAGAGATGGGGAGGGGGAGAGGCGGTGGGGTAAGAGATGAATAGAACGGAAGAGAGTTTAGAACGGTACAGCATAATAATGAACATTACTCGATTGAAATACTATCAATAAACACGTTGCGCATGTTCTAGGCCTAAGACAAACGAACGAGAGAAAGAAGATATTATCAAGTTTCAGGTTTACGTACACAAAATAACCAATATTGAATAAAGTTTTTGAAGAGACTATAACACAACACGAGATCAGAATTAAAGTACACTTCACTCTTTAAACGTAATAATAGTTGTTACTTCAATTAAGAAATTTTTGGGTCAGTAATCTAATCGAATTTTTCTTAATATTTGAAATGATTATCTTCGGGGAGTTTTCCTTTGATTACAACATTTCTAACAAGAACGACACAGTCTCTTGTCATTAAATGTCTAATTTGCTCTTTCTGTTCTTCAATTCCAGTTTTCATACTATTATCATGTAAGTAATAAATGTTATTCATGCAGAGTGTTGTTGAGTCTCAGCTAACAGTGGAAATAGGGATCTCACTAACAATGCACTGTTTGGATCAATCTTGGTTCAACAAACAAATAAATAAAGTACATTGCGCATTCGTTCATCACAAACATAATGTTATTTTATGATGAAATATTTTTCCTTTCCAAATTCGTCTTCCCAATTTCTTAATTTTTCTCTAAAGTCTATTTCAAATAAAATGAAATAAAAATCAACGAGAAAGTGGAATGATAGCAGTTTCGAACAATAATAAATTACTAGTATACATCAAAGATACACATGGTTTATTCCTTCCTTGGTTTTCTTTTCAAATGGCTGGATCAAAACGTTTATGTACATTATACTTTATTTTTATGTACAAACATGGCAAAGATGTGATAATATGACTTAATTTCGCAACGTCATCAGAAAGCACTTGTTACATACTATAATTACAGGTGTCCCCCTCGACTAAATGACGTAAAAGATCACTTTAGTGAAGATGGAGAATTGCATTTTGAGATGAAGTAAAATTGCCGTACGGAGTTAGTCTGCTGTGCAAAGTGCAAACCCTTCACTCGAATGAAGGATCAGAATGTTCAGTCTATAATGTCTTGTGTAGTGAAGGCTCATGCGCTAGTCTTTGCGTGGAGACCCAACTGTTGATCAAAGTCCAATCAGGGTCTTTGCCTGCAGACTAGGACGGAGTGAGGAACTGTCCTCTGAATAAAAACTGAATTCGGGAGAACAGTTTCTTCCTCAGTTTCTTAATCGCGTAAAGACCGACAATTTTTGAATCAGTAAACCGCTGAAAGTGGTTTGTATTGTTCCATCTTTGGTTTTGTAAATTTGTTCTTTCTTGTAACAAAATATGCTGAAAAGTCCAATGAATATGGGATATTACGTGCACCATCCTCCGTCGTCATCTGTCTTCTGATTGGGTGATGAGCCACAGGTATCCATGACGTCACAATGACCATTATCCTGGTCATCACTCTCTGTTGGCTTATTGGTGATCGCAAATGGCCACGTCTAAGGAATTAATCAGTAATAGAAAAAAAGACAAATTAGAAAAAGACCGAAAAAGATTAACCGATTAATTAATTGAACTTCTTATTTATCTATGCAATTATTCATTTGTTTATCTATACTTGTTCATTTCTTTTTAAAATTTATTTATTCATATATTTATTTGTTTTATTCATTACAAATGCTAAAATAAGGTGTGGGCAATCTGGTTAAGTAATAAAAACTGCTTCACAGCGGAGCCCTCCATGGATTGATGTTCCTACTAAAAAAAAAACTGAGCAGATAGTCCACCAAATATCATTGGGTAATAATTATGTCTATTCATCCAGCAATCACAGGAAGCATGGTAACGAAATTTAAGTGTTTCAGGATGAAAAAAAAACGTGAATACTATTTACAACCAAGTAGAATTCATGTCATTATCATGTTACATAATCATATAAATAATTAGAAGAAGTAAGAACTGATGTTTTTTTTGCGATGATGAGTTTGATAAGGATCATTATGATCTGTATATAAAAAACATCAATTATGTGAACAATATGTGAACATTTTTTGTTCTACATACACACATATATGTCTGTGTGTATATACCCTGCAGGTCGGTTGGCATTATGAATATATTCTTCTCTGTTTATTTTCTTCATTGTTTGTAACTCCTCTATGTATGTACTTTTTTTTACTTGTTTGCAGGGCCCCCAAGAAGAACAGTGTCAGTCCACTGACGGAGTTACCGTGGGTAAACAAACCCAAATAAACGAATAAATAAGTTGATAAATAAATAAATAAAATAAATGAATGAATAATATCAGGGGCCCGTTGCAGAAAGAGTTCCAATCAAATGCAACTCTAAAAATCATGCGCAACTTGATTTTTAACCAATCAGCAGCGTGTATTTTGGACTTGCGATTGATTTTTTGACTTGCGTTTAAACATGTTAAACGCAACTCTTTCTGCAACGGGCCCCAGATGGAAAAGATTCACTGTTGACATGAAAATAAATGGAACGTTATGGAAAATGGCAACTTCCAAAGGAGACGGTTTAATTCCAATTCGTCTAATGCCAATTCGTCCAATTGCCAACTCGTCTACTATCATTTGGTCTACCATCAGTTCGTCCACTCACCACACGGTCTACTTTCGTTTAGTCTACTGCCATTCCGTCTAATAGCCAGTTGGTTCAATAGCCATTTAGTCCATATACCATTTGGTCTAATTGGACTAAAGTGTATTGTGCAAAATGACTGAAAAGAAAATAGGCATTAGACCAATTGGTTATTAGACGAAATGGTAATAGACGAACTGGTGATTAGACGAAGTGATGATTGGATTAAAGGGTTATTGGACCAAATGGTTGTTATACGAAATGTTGATGGACGGAATGGCATTGTAATAAATGAAGGTAGACCATGTGGTGAATGGACGAGTTGGCAGTGGACGAATTGGCGATTTACCAATGATACAGGGGAATGGTTTCTTAAAAATAGTATGAAAAGGGCACAGAAAGTTTCAGAAACCAAGGATTTACTGGTAACTCCTTGCAGAAACTAACTTCTCTGTGATATTGTTCCGACAAGTTTGCGACCAAAAAAAAAGAAAAGAAAATGTCACAGTGGAACTTTCTGGTGTTTGTTTCACATCCATTTCCATGAAGTTTTCCCGGGAGAAAACATTCATGACAGTTATTATGATTGGGTTACCCTACCTATCTGTTACCCCTGATACCGGGTCTTGTTTTGATGCCATACAGTTTATTGAACCCAACAACCTTTGACATTATTGCTCATGATGACGTCATGGCTCATGAATAATTATAGAGTAAAAATATAAAGGCAATGACAAAACATTCATTCAACTAACATTCGGTGACACGACATTTGCACCTGCGACAATTTCTCCGGGCTTTATATCGTCAACGATATACAGTTAGGCTTAGGGCAAGGAGGATTGCGGGTTTTACTTTAGGTTTAACCCTAAATAGACTGGGCTATTTCAACGCCTAAGAAGACTGGGGGGGGGGGGCTGATTCAGCCCCCCCCCCCTTATGATCTCGGCCGTCGATCGCGCGATCGCAACGAAAATTGGCACACGCGTTACCCATGGCATTATCTACAAAACTGTAACATCAAATTCTGCAAAAATCTCATGTTTCATTAATTATGCTAATTTATGCGTAAAATCATAAGTTTGCTCTAATTAATAAAATAATGCCCCTGAAATGCTAATTTTTGTTTCGCATACTCTAGATAGGCATCTGATCAAATTTATTTTTAAAAAAATTCAACATTACATTTATTTTCTTATGTATTCTATTGTTTTCTAAATTTCTTATGTATTTCTTTGTTTTTCGACTTTTTGTTTTTTATTGTTTTTTCAATGGAAATTGTCGGGGACTTTATTTTGACCACAAAAAAGAGAAAATCAATTGATTTTAAGCAGTAAAAGGAAAAATAATGATACATTTATGAATTTTTGCTAAAAACACTATTTGCATTGGATTTGTACACAAATTCACGTTTTTGAGTAATTTTGGGTCTGCATGCACTTACGAAATGTTGCGTAATTTCTGAACCGCGTACCCGGGGGTCACAATTTTGGTCTCAAAAGTTGCGCGAGACTTGAAAGTAAAAAGTCAGCGAGCGACGCGGTCAAAAAAATTTGCACGGCGGATTTATCGCGAAAAATGTTGAGGGGGGGCTGAATCAGCCCCCCCAGTCTTTTTAGGGTTAAAGTGTTAGGTTGGGGATATACAAATCCAGGGTTAAAGTTTGCGATATTTAATGTGTCACCGCGGAGCAGTTGTCGCTGGAGAAAATGTCATGGAACCCCCCCCCCCCCATCATTCACTGAAAATTTTATCAAATTGCTCAAGGCACATGAAAGTAAGTTAGTAACGACATTTTGCCTCATTTTGACCTTTTGGTGAAACGATTCTATGTCTTCACGAAATGCGATAGGTGGGCTGACGAAGAAATGTCCCTACCTATTTTTTTTATGAAAATGTTTTTATTCAAATATTGTCCTCCCAAAATAATAGAAATTGAATTGACCACTGATTAACGTGCAGGATACCTACTGCTGCAACATATATTGTTACAAGGGAGACATACACACATATGTATGAAAATGACGTAATTACAACATAAGAAAAAGGAAAGTGTAAACGTGGTCATCAGCCAGCCTATTGCATTTCACGATGGCGTGTTTATCATATAACCGTTTTTACAAAACGTCATTATTTTACAAATTCAGTAACTTCGTTATCTGTTATCAAATTTCGGTGAAAATAATTTTCAGCTTTTGGCTCAGTGAATGTTATTATGTCATGTACATCTTCTCCAGAAAAATACACCCCTAAAAAATATATAAAAGGGGGAGGGGGACTATGAACTCCACTATCGGTTGCGGAAGCAGGTGGGGTCACTTTTTTGTTATATTGGCAGGTACATTCCGAAACTATACACTCTTAAAATGTTGGGCAACATACTGTCCACACAACGATTGGTTCAAAAATTTATCCAACTCTGGGTAGTTTTCAACAAATGCTTGTAGTTTTCACTCAAAGCATTATTGGTTTAAAACTACCAAGGAATGAATAAAGTTTTAACTATTTTTTTGTGCCGGCGGACAGTATGTTTCCCAACAATTTCAAGAGTTTATGTTAGCCAAGGGAGAGCATTCCGATACATTTCGTGAAAGTAAAGTGAGAATGGAAGAATACCCCCCAAAATGATTTTTTGGTTGCTGTTGGTAATCCAGGTTTATGTATGCATACCTTCCCATGAATAATCGTATATCTCATGTAACTATTTTAGCAATCTGTTCGTTCAGGAAATTCGATTATACCTCTGCTTTACACATATACTATAGGCCTTGTTGTCAAGTTTTTATCAGTCAGATTTGCATTTGTGCTTTTGTTTATGAACGTAATTGAAATAGCCATAGGGCCTATATATCTCTACTTTTTTTCGAACAGTTAACGTTTACAAAGAAGATAATTAAGACAACGTAGTTTCCTTGTCATTATTATTTCACTTATATTCTTTTTTTCTTGATTGCGTCTTGGCTCACAAGTATGTTGTACTAACGACGGACACCATGCCATCCAAACCAGCACTGACGTACAGACTTGGGGCATGGATGATGCCCCCCCCCACAAAAAAAAAGAATACAAAACATAAATAATAAATAAATAAATACTACTAATGAATACATAAATAAAAAATACAATTAAGAAATTTTTAAAAATGGTTAATACCAAGAAAAAAGAGGAGAAAAGGAAATGCAAGGTAAGTAAAAGGGGCGTCAATTATATTATTATGCCGTCTATCACAAAATAAGAGTTATGTATAAAAATGTAAAAAAATATGCAAAGGGAAACATCGACTTATATAGCACAGGTTACGATGAAAGTCCCCAAGTTTTACGACCATCTCCTTGGTCGTTAATACCGGGCGCGTGTCGGCCTGGGAATACCTAAGGTTGGTGTACTCCACTACACGCGAATAAACAAACCGCGTCGGTTATAACCTACCTACTGGCCCCCTTTGAGATGCCGTTTTATGTTGAACCGAAAATAAACGAACCCTTAAATAATTTTGGACTTCAACTTGGCATTTTGACATTCGTTAGCAGTGCAGTCATTTCATACCACATTTCATGAGAATACGACTTTAGCCACGATCACAATTGACTACAAATTGCTATACAGCATATCATATCCTTGCCACTGGATAACGATATGAATCAACAATATAAAAAGGGTCAACATAATATCATCATTTATTTATTTATTTATTAGAACATATTTAATCAGGTACAAAAGATCAGTATAAAACTGTTTTTCATCAATGACCTGATAAAAACATCAAGAACAACATAAATCATCACATCATACATGAAAATAAAGTCTAAAACTAAAATCAAAGGTAACAATACTTAGTAACATAAATAAACAAATGTTGTTACTTAAATGATAATATGAATCAAACTAAAATATTTTGAATTATTAAAAGGGAACAGTAACTAATTTTAATACTACTAATTGTATAATTTATTCGCTGATAAAAACAATGAACAATGAAATAATTCTGGCACAATAGAAAATCGAGTGAAAAAAATGGCAATCAGTTATAAATGTATTTCTAACTATAAGATAACAAAATGTTACGATCATTACAAATAAAAGCAATGTAACATCAATGTTAAAGAGGAATATGGGAATTTTATGTTACAACAAATGAAATATCGAGATTACATCAACCAAGTTGCAGAGAAAGAGTTTCAATGGACAATTCCTTCTTGTTGCTATGCAAAAAATATATTAGGCAGATCAGGCAGATATATCTTTCCTTCAATAATTCGCGATATTGCATAAAATAGGCAAGCTGAATTATGATACTAATCAAATCAAAAGCGTTTACTTTTTAAAATTATCACAGAAAAAGATGGGTTTTTTATAGCTCTTTTAAAAACTATATTCAAAATCAAATGAAAGGAAATAGAGGTATTCCTGTCATTGGCGGCGGAAGCCAGAAAATTTAGGGGGTGTCCACCTGAAATTTTGGGATAGACACTGGTAAAAAAATTGACAAGCGCTCCCAAAAAAGGTTTTGAACCTAAAAACCAAAAAAAGAAAAAAAAAATATCAAAACAAATTTAGGGGGGACCGTCCCCCCACAACTAAAATTTAGGGGGGGGGGACACGTCCCCCCCCCGCTTCCGCCGCCTATGGTTCCTGTGATGTTTTCACAGCAAAAAATGTGGTGTTAATCGATGTACATAGAGGACCACACCAGTTATTTTACACCAGTGTTGAATTGGTGGTGTTAGTTTTACACCTATAGGTGTTATTACAACACCTTTTGTTGTTACATTTACACTCTTTGGTGTTATATTTAATCTCTAGGGTGTAATTTTAACACCTCAGGGTGTGGTCCTCTATTAACACCAATTGCTGTCAGTTTCAACACCGCAATTTTTACAGTGTTGTCAGATAAGCGACTTAGATATGAAGAAACAAAAACCTAAAGGATTCGCCAATTTATATTGATCAATAATTATCTTAATATTTTAGTTTAAGATGTTGGATGGATATGCCCACGGTTTTGTTGTCATCTGATCACGATGTTGTTGACTTTTGTTGGCACCATGATGACAAAATCAAGTAGGGTTGTTGCTACTATAAGGAACATTGCAAAAATTGATTAAAACTGCGATATATCGAAAACATTCATTCAAAAAAAGGAGATGGAGGTACCGTGGTCGAGCGGTCTAAGGGGCCTGGCTACATAGAAAGTCCGGGGTTCGATCCCCGGCCGCCAATGCCCGTGAACAAAACATTTAATGTACAATGCTCTTTTATCCTGCTTTCAAATAACTGAAAATGCTGTATGCATTGTTGGTAACTTCGTGTGCACTTGTTTAAAAAAATATATGTATATAAATAATAAAAAAAATATAAAGATGACTGCATTCCCCCCTTTTCCATGGTATGCTCCTCTTGCAGTTTGCCAAGAGAATTCCTGGTTTGTTCCCCCCTTTCTAACGGACATGCTACTATTTGTTAGTGTGTTGTGTCAGACGTGGAAAGGGGTTCTTGTCTTTTATCTCTCGATCTAATTTACGTCGCTCGCGTTCCGTCCACTTTATGCTTTCAAGTTGGGATGTAAGAAAACAAATACTTGATAAATCACCTGCGAGCCTCTTGTCAACGTCCAAAGAAACAAGACCGTTCAGAAAATGCTTGACCAAATCACTACTCATCTGGTATTTATATTATATATTACTACCGAAGTACATGAACGTCGGATTTAACTTTTGCTTGCCAAACATTGTAAGCGCATAAAGATTAGCAAAGAACCCATAGCAAAGAACTCATGAGTCATAATATTGAAATATTGCTTAGGGAGTTTTTGGAATTCTTGCCACATTGCTTAATTTGCCTTTGACAAATCATTTACGTGATAAAACGGTAATGAATTGATATTCATATAATTTATTCTAAGCAATAAAACACAATATACAATTTAAAACATAAAATTCATTTTTTTAAAGAAAACCATATACAAAGAAAATGAAATATCTGCAGAGCCCGCGAGAGATGATCGACCCGGTTCATTATGATAAAACAATTGGCAAAAGAATTATGAAGTTGAAAGCCTTGCATAATTCGGTAACTGGGCAGGTGTATAATTATACTGGTAATTACGAAGTAGAGAGAATCCGATGCTTCACGATTCCCCCCCCCTTTTTTTTTGGGGGGGGGGGGCTTTCAACATCATAGATGAATGATTTGACAATGTACACGCCTTCTAAGGCACATACATGTATGTTTACATCAAAAGTTATAATTGGTTTGAATTGATATCTGTTCGCTCTCTTTGCTCGTTGACAAAAAAATATTTGTGCCCCCCCCCACACGCCTTTGATTTCGGAGAAACGGTTCATGCAAGACTATTTCTCATTGTTTTACTAACTTTCGTTACAAAGAAAAGATTTCTATATACATGGCTGTGTATCATGTGTATGGGGGGGGGTAAGCTTTAAAGTGCGACGGCGGTACGATTACGCAACATAACATATACAAATGTAAAATATAGCAAAACAGTAATAAATAGTCGTAATTTATAATCAATAAAAATTCATATTAACAAGATTCATTGTTCACTTGAAAAACAAATAACATAATTCAAAGGAATTCATGAGACCACCATTGTGATAAATATATATTAAATCTCCAGCAGGAATTCATAGCCTAAAACTTACCATTAAAAATCACGGTATCTTCGCCGAAATCGTTACATTATGTAATTTTGGCCATCTGGAATGTTTGATGAAGTGTTCGGTTTGAGATAAACTTCACGATCAAGAAAATTGCCACGATATTGAACTGAAATAAACCTGTAGCTGTTTGCAGCAATGGGCACACGCTTGAATGTATCGTTGTAAATGAAATGCCGGATGAAATTAATATTAAAAGAAACGAATAAAGATATTGGCATGATTATGATTGGGTGATAAATTCAATGAGCCATGGGCATGGTGACCATTGAGGTAAAAGTTTATCTCAAATTCTCTATGGTAACTAAGATCATGGACCTAATCCTGTAGTATAGGTCCACGGTGAGACACAATGTAAGAAGGTCGTAAATCAAGAAGGAAAAGATTATGAAAAGGAGAAAGGTGAAACAAAAAAAAAATGATGAAATCTTACCAAGCTAATTGGGTGCATCATTCGGCCATCTAAAGAGTCATCATCTAATATCTTCTTGAGATGCGAGATATAACTAGAAGCTAATCTCAGAGTATCTAGTTTAGAAAGCTTCGTATCGGGGGGAACCCAAGGAAGGCTCGTCTTCAGTTTCGAGAAAGCTTTGCTCAATACCCTCATACGAGCTCGTTCACGAGCATTGGCAGCGTTCCGTTGTACAGGTTTGATGGGACCTCGTGAACTACCACGACCATCGCCTCCAGCTCCCTTTCCGCCGCCTCTTCGGCGGCGTCCGCTTCCATTTCCCGCTGCTGGCTTTTCAGTATCGTGGTGCTTAGCCCCGCGCGATGACGACGGCGGACTCCTGTCTGACGCGATGCTTTCACCCGAGACGCTCTCGGAATCGACGCCGTGGCCTCCGCTACTACACGAGTCTTGATGTGGACCAGATTCGTTGTTGTTTATCGACATCGTACCCTGGTCGAAGTCGGTTTCGTTGAACTGGGAGTCTTCAGTGATGATAGGGATGAACTCAAACCCTGGTAACATGTTGCTATTTCTTGATAATCCCAAAGCAAATGATGTTATCTCTCCGAACGAAGAAAGTAACGAACTATTTTTATTTATCGAACCATCCTCGAGAATGAAAAGATACCATAGTATTTAGATTTGGACCTATATTCTCGAAACAGAAATCCAGGAAACCTAATTTCATCCAAGATCTCTTTCCGTTGATAAATTCTGAAATGAATTCAGTTGCTCCAAAGAAAAAAGGGCTATCACTCAGTGAGAGATGTGGCTCATCTGTCTCTAGAATCAGACCAATAAATAATTAGCAAATAAATAGATCCATGTACTGTTTTAAAGTCCTGTAAAGTCCATTGAACCTTTATATCGAGATGAAACACCCGAACAGAGGGATACAACAGCGATGATGATGTTCTTCGAGAGGTATGGCCAGTCCGTGAGCTGAGATCACGAGGAAATGCAGATGAGTAAACTTTTTCTTCTCAACCCGGCTGCCATCATACCGCTAAGCCAGCATCTTTCCTGTCCGAATGAGGCGGGCCAGATGGTGAGTGGAAAGGGGTTCCGCAGCGAGAACGATAACTTGTCATGTACTACAGGGTGTCCAAGTAAACACCAGAGATGGTGGGGAGGGCAGTACTGAGGGAGGGGGTTCCAGAAGTCATAGGGCAGTGAACAACCCTTCATGTAGTACATGCCGAGTACAAGGTGTTCCAGTAAAGCCGTGGAGATAGCTCCAGGGGTTAACCCATCAAAAGGTGCTAGCCCATTTTTTAAATCATAGGTGCATTTTTATTGTCCATTTGACGGTGCAGGTTTTTAGTTATCGATACTGTTAATGCTGTGAATCTCTACCCTATCAAGCACTGCTTATGAATATACAAAAATTGTGGCATATTTTCTCTCTGGTCATGCCAGAAGATTAAAGGTCAAGTCCACCTCAGAAAAATGTTGATTTGAATCAATATAGAAAAATCAGACAAGCACAATGCTGAAGATTTCATCAAAATCGGATGTAAAATAAGAAAGTTGTGACATTTCAAAGTTTCGCTTATTTCTAACAAAATAGTTATATGAACGAGCCAGTTACATCCAAATGAGAGAGTTGATGATGTCACTCACTCACTATTTCTTTTGTTTTTTTTATTGTTTGAATTATACAACATTTCAATTTTTACGAATTTGACGATTAGGACCTCCTTGCTTGAAGCGCAAAATGTTAAAATAATGGAATTCCACCTGTTCAGGGAGGAATGAAACTTCATTTCACATGACAATGAAGAGAAAATCAAAATATTTCATATTTCAAACAATAAAAAGCAAAAGAAATAGTGAGTGAGTGACATCATCGACTCTCTCATTTGGATGTAACTGGCTCGTTCATATAACTGTTTTGTTAAAAATAAGCGAAACTTTGAAATGTCACAACTTTCTTATTTTACATCCGATTTTGATGAAATTTTCAGTATTATGCTTGTTGAATTTTTCTCTTTTTATTCAAATCAAGTTTTTGTTGGGGTGGACTTTTCCTTTAAGTGCAAAAAAGAGATTGGTAATGACGATATCAACGACAATGAAACGCATTCAATTATTAAAAGTCATAATTGCTTTTGAATAGAAGCTCCTTGGATGAATCTATTGCAATAGCTCCACGGAAAACCCGTCCGATAAAGGTAATGGACAGGGCGTGTTGTGAACATTACAAATAAGAGGGAAAACATGTATATAATGCACTCTTTTGCGTTATAGTTCCTCATACTTTTTCTTCAGAAATCGAAGCGATGAGACGCTAGCCGTTTTTTTTAATGCACATCCTATACCAAAAGATAAGAGTGATAAAAGTGTGTATGATTTGGTTACCCTCTAAACCAGCGTGCCAGAAATAATCGTGCATAACTCATTCACCTTTGAAAGGGGGCAGTGGGCAGTGATTGACGGCTGATGGACGAAGAGATGACTGGACGAAGTGATGACTGGGCAATTCATGGCAGAGAGAGAAACAATGACAAATTTTAAATCTTAAAGAGTGCAGGTTCAGAGGGGAAGGGGGGGTATTTTCCTGTAATTGAAGTACTCCCTTTACTAATTTGGCCTTTACTCAAAAATAAGGCGTGCAACCGGCTTGCAATCATCCAAAAATTATCTTTTTAGTATTCTTTCAGTTAATTTGAACCTGAAATGAAAGACATTTTTTATTCACATTTTCAGAAAATTAGCAATGTACGATGCGATTTGTTCCAAATCGAATCGTATAGCATGGGGCTAGCAGATGGAACAGTCGACGTAAAAGATGTGCAGTGGTCTTTACAGTGAGTGACTTTCACAATGGACCGATTATATTTTAGGTCCATGCTTTCACGGAGTTCATTGTACGGAAGCAATTGGGCCTCTCGATAATGGGTCAAGTGCACTTACCTTTAATTATCGTTAATAAGCTATGATTACGCATTAGACAGTGGTCTCGGATTAAAAATGAAATTCTTATTGCTATTTTTTGCTGAGCTGTTATAATCTGAGATCTTGTAACTACGTGTCGAGATCTGGTATAATGCAGCTCACACAACAAAGATATCGAGGGGAAGGTGATATTGTTTTAGACACAACATTGTGAAGCAAAGCATAGAATATAAAGTAATTAGATTGAATCTTTGTAATAAGATATTTCAACAATTGCAGTTTTCATGTCATTCATTAAATTATCATTTTTAGTTTTTATTTTCTTTTTACTGTCAAACTTAAGAATTGATAATTGATCACAATGTTAATTTATAAGATTCAGATTTGGATAGTATACTGATCACATTATTTTATTATAGGTTTTTAGATCATATTATTGGGTTGATCATAGTAACACCTTCTTTTTCTATTCTAGATCACTTGAACTGTAACATGGAAAAGCCCCTTTTGGTGGAATAACACACCAGGGGCCTGTTGCATAAAACTTTTTACCTGAGAAAACTCTGGTAAAAAGTGAAAACTAAGGTTAGTCTGATTTCTGCCATTAACTTTAACACAGGGCAAATACTCTGGTAAAAATAACCTGAGTTTTCTCAGGTAAAAAGTTTTATGCAACGGTGATTATACAAATAATAAAACTGAGCTCATCAAACTCTATTTAATTATTGCTATATGAAATAGGTATGTACTTTCTGTGCATGCATTATTTCCCTTTTCCTGATTGTTTTAAATTGAATTCTAACCAATTTGAAAGTCTTTCAGTTTATTTGTATGTATTATTTAGATATTTTTGTTAAAGGACAAGCCCACCCCGACACAAAGTTGATTTGAATTAGAAGAGAAAAATCCAACAAACAGAACACTGAAAATTTCATCAAAATCGGATGTAAAATAAGAAAGTTACGACATTTTAAAGTTTCGCTTATTTTCAACAAAATAGTTATATGAACGAGCCAGTTACATCCAAATGAGAGAGTCGATGACGTCACTCACTCACTATTTCTTTTGTTTTTTATTGTTTGAATTATACAATATTTCAAGTTTTACGAATTTGATGATTAGGACCTCATTGCCTGAAGCACAAAATGTTAAAATAATGGAATTCCACGTGTTCAGGGAGGAATGAAACTTCATTTCACATGACAATGACGAGAAAATAAAAATATTTCATATTTCATATAATAAAATACAAAAGAAATAGTGAGTGAGTGATGTCATCAACTCTCTCATTTGGATGTAACTGGCTCGTTCATATAACTATTTTGTTGAAAATAAGCGAAACTTTGAAATATCATAACTTTCTTATTTTACATCCGATTTTGATGACATTTTCAGCATTGTGCTTGTCTGATTTTTCTCTATTGATTCAAATCAACATTTTTCTGAGGTGGACTTGACCTTTTCCCAAAACAGTTATGCACATCCTGGTCGGTATGCAAATGAGGAGATTGATGACGTCACCCACTCACTATTTCTTTTGTATTTTATTATATGAAATATGAAGTATTCTAATTTTCCAATCATTGTCAAGTGAAATAACTATTTATTCCTCCCTGAACATGTGGAATTAGCATTATTTAATCTGGTTTAGTCCAGTTAGTCCCTATTGTCAAATCTGTAAAAAATGAAATATTGTATAATTAAAACAATAAAAAACAAAAGAAATAGTGAGTGATGGACATCATCGACCGACCCATCTGCATGTCACTGAGTTGTGCATATCACACTTTTGTGAAAAATAAGGGAAACTTTAAAATGTCATAACTTTGTTATTCTACATCCGATTTTGATGAAATTTTCAGTACTCTGCTAATTTGATTTTTCTCTATTTATTCAAACCAACATTTTTCTGAGGTGAACTTGACCTTTAATTTGGATCATAATCATGCACAATGTTTTTACAACCTTCATGATCTCACATATTTTCATTACATCTTGAAATATTTTCTATCATACTTTGGATAAAGGCCTAAGGTCTTTAACGAATATGTGAGAATAACTTCAATTCAATTTAAATAAGTAGGCCTGCGACTTGTTGGTTCCCAGACAGACTGTCCTGTTTTAGAAAGAAAAATCCTGTTTTTTTTTTTTAGGTTTTGATCTTTCCAGTTATTTGAGAAAAAGAGACCCAATGCATTTACAACATTATTTACTCACATAGCTTGTTGTTGGCCCAGGACCACAAATAACTCCATGGTTTCATAAAGTTTTTTTTTTCAAAAAAGGTCTCTCACGGGTATTTGACCCGGAAAATTGCATTTGCTCAGTGGTATTAGCACACAGGTTTAGAGGAGCTTTGGTACTTAAAATGTCATTTGCCCACACAGATATCGAGAAATACAGTTGATAAAATCTTCCTGTTATAACACTTGAACACGTGGAATTAAATCCTGCTGATCTCATATTCCCGCTATCAACATAACCACCATGCACCATCAATACGAATTCATCAGGGTGTTTTAGGGCCCATGGTTTTACTAGCAACCTGGGGCTGATTGCACGAAAGGGTCTTTGCAAGGACGGTCTTTCGTGTCGCCCATCTTTTATGATGCGCCATGTGAAACGCATTTTAAATAAATCATCTGCAAACATATTTCATTCGTCCGTTAAAATTAACAAAATAAAAATGACATGATGTATCATGAAATTGTATAAAATTTGATTTAAGAGCAAGCTAACGAATCTTATTTTTTATTATAAATTTCAGAAACACCCCGCTTATAGCGTATCATAAAAGATGGGCGACACGAAGGACGGTCCTTGGAAAGAACCTTTCGTGCAATCGGCCCCTGTTTTCTATACGGCGTACATTCGCTTCATAGTTTTTTTTTTATATCAGTATTATGATAAAACTCCTAATATTCAACATAGATATTAATTACTCAGTAACCAAAAAATAACGCATTGTTTAAGTCCGTTACTCTAACAACAAGTTGTTTAAACTTTGTCTTGTAATTGATTAAACTTTTTAAACAATTTTATAAAAGTTAAAACAGTTGTTTAAAAAGTTTAATCAAAATTTGTTAGAAAGACGGGCTTAAACAAGGTGCTTTAAATTTTAAACAGTGTTTGTACATTATAGTAGTACAATGTTTTGAAGCCCTGTATGCTATTATACGCCAGCTTTTCAGCACGGCTGCCTTGATCAGGTACTTGCTTCCTACCGGGTACCCATTTACTAACCCTGTGTGGAGAGCGGCACATCAATGTAAATGAACGCATTACCAAAATGACGCGGGTGCCGTGGTGGGATTTGAACCTCCGACCTTGTGGTTCAAAGCTTGAGACTTATCCACTGAACCACAACATCTCTACATTTATCATCATTTATCGTCATTACAGGACATTATTATCATCATTACCATTATTATCATCATTATAAATATCAAGTTATTGTCATTATTACTATCATCATTATTATTCTTATTATTATCATCATCATCATCATTATTATTGTTGCTGTTGTTATTATTATGATTATTGTATTTATTATTGTTATCATCATTATTATTGTCATCATTGTTATTATCATTATTATTATCATCATCATCATCGTTATCCTCCTCCTCATTATCATCAACATAAAAAATGCCATAAAGGATAAAGAAAAAAAATTATAGAAGATATTTCAATGTGATCAAAACTCATCCTTACCGTTCATTCGGTAATAAGATGAAAATGTACATGCCTTGTTTTTTTAACCAGTCGAGGAAATTGGAGATTTATTAACGGAATATTTTCCAGATACCAGAGATTCAAGCGTAAGCATATCGCTCTGTGATTATAATCAGGAAACGCGCGGCCACCAATGGACGTTGACGGCTTGTCAATCAACCCGTGATTTACTACTGTGTTACGCAACATCCAACGTTCATGTTGTTTTACTAACTGAGGAGGAGGGGCAGAAGTGTTAACCGTAATAAACAATGTAGATACGAAGTGACACATTCCTACCCAGGGGTGTTTGTTCAACAATACTTTGATAAGTAATGTTTTGAGTGATAGGAGCGTGATGGTCTCCGCGTAGTCTGCTGTGCAACCCTGTACTCGATCGAGTAAAGAGGTCTGAATGCGCAGCCTACAATGACTAATGTGTACAGAAATTGAAACGGCAAGTTTTGTATGCCCTAGTCTTGTGTCATGACCCAGATCTTCACTCAGAATCAAAGCTTAGAATCTTGGGAGGACTCATTGGTGTATTGTGGTGGGACTACAGGGAGGGGGGTTGACCGAAAAAAATGACAAGCAAAAAAAGGGGTTTCACGATAAAACAAAGGTCATTTTGTTACCGAGAAATATGACAAGCAAACAAAAAAAAATCACTACAACATGACCAAATTAATGAATGTCATTTTGGTACCGATTTATTTTTTACAAATACAAAAAGGTTCATCAGAAAATAAATGTAATTTGGGGTTAGCTAAATGTAGGCCATAATATACTTTAACAAAAAAGGGTAGATCAGGGGGGGGGGGTGTTAAACCCATTACCCCACCCCAAATGTCAACCACTTGGCCATGTTGGCTATTGGATTGGAGAAGCTAATACATAATGAATAATTTTTGCATGAATACTTTGCATCATGTATTTTGTTCCATTTACGGGAACTGTGTGCCTTAGTTAAATGTTTGATATTTGTTAAATTTAATCTCAATGTTCATTTAAATAGTGAAAAATCCTCTGTATAGCAATTATTAAATTGATCTTATAAGATAAAGAACTGTACCAGTATGATTTTTAATTCATTCACTGCTTTTTTAATATTTTGATTTTTCCCTCCTTGATATCGTAGTAGTCTGCTATGCAGACTCTGAATGGCTCTTGAGGTGGGATCTGCTGGTTTGCTAAGCAAACCAGCCTGAAAGGGCGAGCGAAGCGAGCCATTGCAGCCTCAGTAGGCCTAGTCTGCTATGCAGACTCGTTGAATCAGCTGAGATACACACTGCAGATGTGGGTCTACATTTGTAGACTAATATCGTAGTAACATTTATGAACCCTGATATCTGGTCAATTTATAAGTTGTATATAGAGGTGTGGATGTGTTATTTCCTACTACTGTAATTCAAACCAACGTTTGCAATTACGGTGTAATTTAATAATTTGATATGTTTTGAGCTCATGATGATGAAATTATTTTGTATATGTTTAATGACAAAAGAGAATAAATCATTTTAGATAAGAACGTTCTTTGATTTTGCGACGTTTTGGATCATTAACGTGTCCATAATTTCGACAAAAAGGAGGTGGATACTACCCACTTTCTTAAAAAAGAATCTTGTGTAAACATGTTGAATGGGACAATGTAATATGACAATTGAGGAGTATCTCAGCGGAGATACCACTGGGGGTGAAGGACCTCGTTTACCAATCGTAAATGTTCATTCAACTTGGATACTTTTCACATGATACTACACATGATGGTCTATAGAAAATTATCTTGGGGTAAAAGAGCGATTTTTTTTCTCAAATTCCGCGAGGTTTATTTTCGAATGGTCTAATACCAATTCGTCCAATTACTGACTCGTCTACTTTTATTTGGTCTGCCATCAGTTTGACCGCTATCCATATGGTCAAATTGCCACTTCGTCCACTCAGCATTTTGTCTGATAACTAGTTGGTCCAATAGCTATTTAGTTCATATACCATCTGGTGTAATTGGATTTAGTGTTGTTTAGGCGAAATGAATGAAATATGGAAATTAGACCAACTAGTTATCAGACGAAATGGTCACAGAAGAACTAGTGATTAGACGAAATGATGTTTGAAACAAAATGTTTAATGGACCAAACATGATAGACGAACTGTTGATGGACGGAATGGCAAAGGACCAAATGAAGGTAGGCTATGCGATGAGTGGACGAGTTGGCAATACCAATCGGCAATTCACCTTCCGCGATGGGGGGGGGGGGGGGGGGGGCTAAAGGCTGGGGTACCCTGGGCTAAACATAATTTTCATCGCAATCTCATGACAAAATAATAATGTCAAAGTTGTGGAAAGCTAAAATCTAGCAATATATCCATGTCTTGAACTATAGGTGGGCTGATGTGGGCACTTGTGGGTCTGCACAAGATCTAGTACTAGACAGGGGCTGATCGTGATCTCCATCTAGTACCATGATTACGGGGGTAACAGACTTCGTAAAAGTCCGACGAATTAATTGGACCTCTACTGAACAAGGCTATCCGCCAGGGGGGGGGGTGTAGAAAAGTGTTAACGACTTCAGATGTAAACCAAGTACGACAGTTCCCCCTTTGCAATCACTCCTTTTGTTGTCTATCTGTCTATCTGGAATTCTCATTGTAGAATTAAAGAAGGTGGTAAAAAGGGGGATTTTTCTTTACACCATACCCCATACATGCCATAGTTTTCTTCAGCCCTCTTTTCCTATCTATTTCTTATATTTTTATCTTTCTTTGCCGTATCCTCTCTATATTTTCTATTCCTTTTTTATTCTAATTTGTGCCGATCCACCCCCTCTCACTCATGCACGGACTTTATTAGGCTCCTCCTGTGTGCTGGATAGAGATCTCTCTTGCAGTTTCGTCACCTGGGGCCCGTTGCAGAAAGAGTTGCGTTTAAACGCAAGCCCAAAAATCAATCGCAAGTCCCAAATGCGCACTGTTGATTGGTTGAGAATGAAGTTACGCATGATTTAAAGAGTTGCAATCGATCGCAACTCCTACTGCAACGGGCCCCTGGTCTGTCGGACACGTTCAGAGGTCGGAGACTGTCGGTGAGTCTAACGAGAGATGGCGCTCTTGTAATTTCGTCTGTCGTGTGAATAAACTATGCAATTAGGATTTCTGCGGCCGGTTGATACCAGATGTGTAATATAATTTGATTTTGATAGGTTATCTATAGCCCTTATAATTTGTCATATTGCATTGGCTTATAGATGGGGGGGGGGGGGTTGACAATGCCTCCCCTCCCCCAAAAAACTCATTGACCAAGACAATTATTAAAATAGAGAAAAGTAAGAAATGGAAAGGTAAATGGGTGAAATATGATAATTCTAAACATACTTTGGAAATCTATCACAAAACTAGCTTATCGTATTAAAAAATGACAGAACATTTGCTCGCTAGTGAATTAAAAAGACATTATAATCATCATTACACACTAATACGATTTACTCATTGAGACTCGTCAACTGAAATATTAAATTAATGTAGATTCTTTTAGTCACATCAGGCACATATTATTTCTATTAATGGGTGAATGACTGATTACACATTTCAATACACATATCAAGATGAGAAGGTTACTTCTTATGATAGGAATAAAATCATATTCAAAATGTTTAAGAAAGAGCAATAGGTCAAAATTTCCGTTCATATATATTTTCTGCAGAGAAGGCAAATTCTGCTCCAGTTTCAACGAATAGGATAATTCTATCTTTTGATTTGATTTGATTTATTGTTTTCTTCTGCATCCATAACATTTGTATAATACATTTTTCATAACATAATAAACATAATATGTTAGCATTTTTTGGCATAAATTGTAAATAAAGATTACTAAAAAGATAATTCCAGACAAAAATGATTAACTATATGATGTTCACAATTTGCAGGAGAAGGATTGTCATCATAAGCAGATTGCTTGAAAAAAAATGACAATCCAATGACAATCTTGGCGTATTATCCAAGTTTACAGTAAAAACGCTGTACAAAATATCGCTGTATAAGAGGTGCTGTATAATTTTTTGAACAACACATGTTTAAGCTTTGATAAATATCGGTATAAAACACGGCGAATGGACCTGTTTAAGGTCCGTAGACATAAGGCTTGAACAGGGGGTTGTACAAGATACCGGCACATGTAAAGCGCATGCGTACGCGTGCGCAGTGCTATGCTAGTGGTCGGAAGATGGCTTCGAGTATGTTCGACTCGGAGACTGCTGCAGTGCACTGGAAAAATCGTGTTTAATCTCCGTTTTAGAAAATGAAAGATTTGGGGGTGACAAACCTGCTTCAGGAGTGGGACTTCCCACATTTAGTTCCAGTCTTTAGAGGTAAATTCAGTGATTGATTTCGAGTGAATGTTCATGAATAATCTCAAAAGTCAATGCATTGTTACCGTTGTTGCAGTGCTTTTATTGTGTGTGCATGTACGTGTGTAACTCTATATGATGGTCGCCAAGTCAGAAATATAGGCCTATGATTTTATTGGAAAAACCTCGGCTCGGCCGGCAGTCATTTTGAGATTGAAAAAAAAATGGTGCCCCATCTGCGCACCCATTCACTTTTGCAGTATATTGCACGTGATTTGGAGATTTTGATGAGAAAGGCTGCATTTTGAGGCTGTCATAAGAAATACCCAAATTTCATTATTTTTCCACCTTTGTGAGTCGGATTTTGCAATAAATATCTGTCTATGCATTAGATGTGTAAAGTTTGCATTGCGTATCTTATAGATTCTACTAGAATTGCGCAGATACGCATGTGCGCAGACTATGGTACCTTGAGCGAAGTTCGTGCAGGATCGATCCACTCCACTTAATTACCACTAGGGCCTACACCATGCTCCACTTACACGAACTTCGAGACCATGAACTCGATCTGATATTCTGAGTGACAAAAGGTGGGATTTTATGGGGGTGAAATATGAAATTCATGCAACATCACGATCTTTACACAAAGTTTCACTTCTTTCCATGCTTCTATTAGTATTAGTCTCAAAATTGGTGATTTGAATTATAGCCTACATGAACTGTGATGAAGATCCTCACACATAAAATAATTCACTGCCGATGATCGCATGCGGATGCGATATGCGCGAGGTACCGGGTCCGGTACAAGCTCGGACCGGGCCGTCCTCAAGCACATAGCCTACGTGTAATGTAGGCCTGGCTAGATCTATTTCTAGTCAACTTTATTCAATTTTGTACGTCTACATATGTGTATGTTAAACCCCATTAAAATCTAGGTCTATACTATAGGTCCAAACCTAGATCTAAATCCTGGCCTAGCTTGGCCAATAGTCCCTTATTGGCCAGCCTAGCGAGGACAGGCCTACATGCAAATAGCAACAGATCTAAATGTTACATTGTAATTGCAGATGTATGTACAGTTTGTGAATGATCAGAAACTAATTTTGAATCTGAGATACAGGAATTACATTTAGGTTGACTTCATGTAAATTCCCCACTGTGCACAGGGGAATTTTTTATTGAGAATTTCTACAATTTATCCACTTATTCCATCAGTTCTCTATAGAATAGTCAGATAACTTGTGTAATAATTAATGTTACTATTCTTGATCTTTGATTCATGTTTATCACAGTTAAATGTTGCAGAAGATGAGCACGAAGAAGACACCTACTGGATGCAATATTACTCATCACCTGACAACATTGTTGTTAATGTGACGAACCTCTGTACCGAGATATGAGTTGACTAGAGGAAACCCGCGACCAAGCACAGCAGAAATTCTTGACAAATATCTACAGCTTTTGGGAATGGTAAAATAACTTGATTACTTAGTGCAGTGGATTCGCATTATGAAAAAAAAATAATTTAATTGTTCGAAGTTGAACAAAGCATTTTTGGTTATGAATTTCCAAAATTATTCTCTTTCTTGCTTGAGAATATAGTGCAAGATCATAGGATCACTTACTCTGTCTCAGTGTTAAAAATTCAGTTGCATCTTAGTTGTCACAATTCTATGATTAGTGGAAAAGTTGTTCTGAAATCCGATTGGAAAGATTAAATTATGTCTTCTTCCCATGAATGTCCATCTCTGGCGGGGGGGGGGGGGTATTAATTTCCCCACCTAACTCCCCCCCCATTTTGCAAATACTAAGTATTTTTCTCCAGTGGTTAATTACTCCAATAGTGATCAATATTTTAAAAAATGTGATAAATGGTTAGAAATAGAAAGGTCAATGTCAAAGCTCACTAGACTTTACTTGATTTGTGCAGTGTGTGCATGTGACCTAGGGTTTTTGTTACAAACATTGATAAGTTTTATTTTTTATTTAATGAGCAATATTTAGCATGACTTTAATTACAATGTACCGGTAATGTATGAAAACATGGTATTGCTGGTAATTGTATTATGTGTTATACAGCTTATATATAAATACTTATTTCATTTTCAGATTGATCAAGACTTTGATTTAACAATTGATGCAGCTCCTGGTGCCCTTTTCACAATGTGGCCAAAGTTGTCCAGGCAGACTTTGGAATTTGCGGAGAAGATTAATCAAGGGTATAGAAAGATCCTAGGGGCTGGAGTGGACCAGAAAATGACGCAGAGTAAGTTTTAGTCTTATAGTTATACTCAATTCAAACTTACAGTAGCAGTGCGAAGACTTTTACAAAGCTGCATCAATTAGCATTTAAACTGCAAAAGAGGATATTTCCTCTCCAGGTGTGTAAGAATAACAATGCTTACAATTTAAAGTGAAATCAGTGTTCTTATGAATACCGAATCCTGTCTAACATAATTAGTATAGTTAATGGACCTCATCGAAACAAGCAAATGATGTTCTACAGTAACATACACCAATTCAGAGTAATGATTTCTGAAGAGGAAGTAACACAGACCCTTTTTTTACTATCGTGTTGCACAAGCCATTAAAGAGAGATAATTGACTCTCAACATAATACCAGCTGAACACTGCGCACAGCATTATCAGCATTATTGTGTAGGGGGGGGGGCACTCAGTATATAATGCATAGTGGGTATGTGCAGCGGAGGGGACCCCCATTTTTACACTCAAATTTCCGTTCCAAGGCATAGCATTTTTAGCCTATTAAGAAAAAGAACAAAGAAAGCCACTCCAAGGCATATTTTCTTCTCGTGAAAAAGGAAGAAAGAAATCCGCTCCAAAGCTTCGCATATTTTCTGTTATAATGCCGTTCCGATCGATCTGCTACAATGAGTAGTAATTTTGAAAAAGCAGCCGCTGCAATGAACGCTGTCTGACCATTGCCTCTGTGCTAGCGCACCCGCCGCCCATGCTGCCGGTCTAGCTGCATGCACGTATGCCCGTTCCATAGGGATGCATGAAGGCACTCACATGCAGGCGACTCGTTCCAAGGACCCCAGTTTTCACAAACATTTGTAGTTCTGAAGCCCGTTCCGAGGACCCTCCTTTTTGCAATTAGCCCACTCCAAAGCCCTTGTTTTTTGTCTCGCCCGCAGCACACCCCCACCAATTTTGGGGTCGAGTGCCCCCCCCCCCCCCCCCCCCCGATTGATTGTGTAGCAGTAATGCATTGCAGGAATTTCAAATGGGAACACTGACAAAACTCGAATAACTTTGTACTCAAGGCTTTTAATCAAACTTGGAGAGAAGCATGGTTATATGCAAATTTATTTCAATTTTAACAAACATGAGGGTCACCTCATGGGTCAGGCTGATGATGAGCATGGGTCAAAGTTAAGCCTATTAGGGCAAGTTTTGTATTACAGCTCATAACGTTTGATCCATGTATAGTGTATGCCCATTTTTTTTTACCAAACTTGGATGGTAGATGTCCCCGGGGAGTGGGGGATTGAAGGTCACCTCCAGGTCAAATGTTACAGCAGGGGTTGAAGAACTTTTGGAGCTCATTGTTAGGATTTTTGTTTGTTTGTTTAAATTTCTATCATCACTCATAAATTGTTACCAATCTAAGAGAGACATCTGATGTTCTTCAGAGATTTGAAGGTCACCTCCAGTTCCAATCTTAAGGTCACAGGCAGGGGTCAACAAGCCTTTTGAATATAAAATGATTTTGTTGTATATTAATGGGTGATACACATTTTGGCTGAAATCACCATGGTGAATCCCTTCATTACCTTCAATCCTTATAATATCTCAATTATATACTTGTACCCATTCCACTTGTAAGATTGAATCTCACTTGCAGGCAAACACATTTAGTTTGAAAATGCTGATATCTCCTCACCTTCATCTTTCTTTCCTATTTTCTTTGCTCCCATTCTTATTTTGTTTTCCCTTCCTTCACCGGTCACTTTGCTCAAACCGTATTTTCATTTATACAGGTCAACAATGAAGAAAATTTGACTTTCAGTACTTCCTGGGATTTCGATCAGCAGAACGAAAGGGGAATGAGGCAAATTAAATGTGCCGTACTTCAAAGTCTTGAATCTTTCATCAATCTCCAATTAGTAAGTATTGATTATCATCCTAATTTTTCAAAGTTTTTATTTATTTATTTATATATTTATTTTTTGGCCAATTTAGGTTAAAGCTCTGATTTTCCTGAACAATATTAGAACGTTACTGTTGGCAATCTTTGAGAGCACTTAGGTTTGACTGTAGCGCATGCTCACTTGACCAAGGCAAGTGAAAATATCAAAGTGCTTAAGTTGCTTACACAAAAAGGTAAAAAAAAAAAATTAATGTGGGCAAGTAAAATTTTGACCCCAACATTGAAATCTGTTTAGGGCAGCTATCTGACTGTATTTGTTCTATCTAATAATCCTGATACTAAATTAAGTATCTCAATTCTGTAGCGCAAATCATAACAACGGAATAAGTTCACACAATGACTTAGTCAATACCTATTCTGCATGTATGTCATGGTTGTTGAATGTCTATGCAAAACTGCACATCTTGCGAAGACTTGAAATCTCCTTAAATGCAGTTCTCTAAACTCAGAAAAATACCTCCTATGGTTTTACCTCAATAATGTAATGAGATCAACGCTGATTCATGTTATTTATTTTTGGGGGGGAGCAATAGAAGTCCTTAAAGGGATGGTCCGGGCTGAAAATATTTATAGAGTAGAATTCACTGAGCAAACTGCCAACAATTTCATCAAATTGGATAACAAAGTTATTGAATTTAAAAGTTTAGCAATATTTTGTGAAAATAGTCGTCATGAATATTTATTAAGTGGGCTAATGACGTCACATCTCCACTTGTTCTTTTGTATTTTATTGTATGAAAATAGGTTTATTCAATTTTTTTCCTCCAAGAACTAGAAAAATTGGATTGACATTTCATTTAGTGCATTAGATATTGATTGCTGCAACTTATTTCATTATAAAGGAGACATATTATTCACACAAGTATGAAATAATGAAAAAATATGGTTTTATGTAATAACATAAGAAAACGGAAAGTGGAGATGTGACATCAGCCCACCTAATGAATATTCATGATGACTGTTTTCGCAAAATATTGCTAAACTTCAATAACTTTATTATTTGTTATCCGATTTTGATGAAATTTTCGCCATTTTGTTCAGTGAATTCTACTCTATGTATTTAAGACATGAATATTTTCAGCTTTTGACCATCCCTTTAAAGATATTGGCTAACAATACCACAATTAAAAAATCTGAGCCGCATGATTTCCCATGCTGAAAATCTTAAGTTGACCAGATTCACTTGCCCATTTCATTATACATGATGGCCCAAAAAGAATAGAACAATTTAGATCTTTAATTTCAGTGATATAGCCAAAGTGTCATTGTATTGGATATTTCTTTTTTTTTGGTAGAATGATGTAATTGTCATGTTTTGTGAACCCTTGTCATTATGATTTTCAAAATATCATTTACCACCTAGTATTTCCCACTCCTGTATTACCTGTCAACCCTGCTCTTAGTATGTAAGGTATAATACAGATTATCCAACTAGATGTCTGTGTGATTGGTCTTCTACCCCCTTCGATTCTTTGTTTTGCACTTTATTTAGGAAGGAGCATGAAGAAAAAGAAGATGAACAGGAATTGACAATGGCGCGTTCCATAACTGGGAGTGATTGCACAGTGGCACCCTTGGACCTAATTTCACCCTGACATCAAGTTGGTTTTAAGGAGAACCATGAGAGAAATTAATAAATTAAAGTTTGGCGAATATCAAAGAATAAGAGTTATGAGGCTTCAAAGTTTTAAATTTGTGACATGACATGCGAGCAGCTCCCAATATGTCAATCATGTAATATAAATTCCATAAATTGCCATTTTTTAATGGTTTTCATGATAATTAAATGGGTTTTTATCAGAAGCTTGTATGAAATAATGTTTCTGATAACATTGAATCCACAGGTAAAATCATTTCCAATTTCCCTAGAAAAGGCACTTGTATAGAATTGATATCACATAAAATATGGGGAGCTGCTCGCATGTGAAGTCACAAATTTAAAACTTCATAACTCTTATTCTTGGTGGATTTTCACCAACTAACATGCAATGTCAGGATGAACCTTGCCTTTAAACCTTATATTGGCAGCATTTCATTGACATTTACATACAGTATTTTAGGTTTTGTGAGCAAGTATATGAAAAAGGTGCTAATTAACACCTACTTCCCCTTCTTAACCCTAAACAGGCCGGGGGGGGGGGGGGGGGTTAAAACAACCTTCCCCCAACATTTTCTGCGATCATTCCTCCGCGGGAGATTTGTTGACCCTGCCACTCTCAGAGTTTATACTAAGTCTCGCGCATCTTTTGAGACCAAATTTACGATGCCCAGGTACGTTGTCCCGAAATTATGCAACATTTCGTAAGTTCATGTCTGACCAAAAATTGTTCCAAAACGTGATTTCGTCCACAAAGTCAATGCAAATTGAGTTTTCTCATCTTATTCATAAAGCTATGATTTTTACTTTAAACAGCAGAAGTCAATTGATTTTAGCATAATTATATGCTTCAAACAGGCTGTGCTATAATATAAATCTGGTGAAAAAAAGGTTGAAAAACAAAGAAATTCCTAAAACAATAAAATACATAAGAAATTGATTTCCAAACCGAAGTTTTTTTCAATTGCGATTGTTAAGAATGCTACAAAGAATATTTTTACCAAAAATTAGCATTCTGGGAGCTTTATGATATGAAGTGAATTAGAGCAAAAAAATATGATTTACCCATAAATTAATTCATATAAAATAATATCATTATTTGGAAAATTTTACCATACAGCCTTGTAGATTACATCGCACACTACCAGCGTGCAAATTGCTCGCGTGATCGGCGGGGGGGGGGCACTTCCATTCACGAGTGGATACCATGCGCGACCATGGGGTCTCGAAAAGCACCCTAAACACGTAATTTCCATATTCGGAACATGCACCCCTTAAGTATCGGCGTGTGAAACCCTACCCTTAACAACTATTGGAAACAAAACAATACTCTTGGCAAATATTCCCTGAAATGAACCCCTAAACAAGTACAGGAATGTTTTATTGTTACGGGTCCTTCGGTTGTCTGCTTTACCTTAGTTGGTTTGGTACGACCCCATCTTCTACTCTACGTGCAAATCAGACTCTAAACACGAAGTGTTAGGGCAAAAAGGACATCTTGTATGAAACATTTTTATTTTGTTTTATCGTCCCCGCAAATTTGACCCTGAACACGTGATTTTCCTAGCGAAATAGATACCCTTTTTTCATTATATTTGTATTTTTTACACCATTATAACGCTACATACGCAACGTGCCATGTCATTAAAAAGACATCCTTTTTACCTGTTTTTTAGGTCGCGCATGGTATCCTCTCGTCAATGTAAGTGGCTCCCGGGGCACCCCCCCCCCACAGAGCAGCCAAAAAAGCCTGGTCTAGTTGGGGTTAAGAGGAGTGCTCGTTTCTTATTCTATTGATCACATGTAAATATTTTTAGGTCAAATGGCATTTTTTATGACGGTTGGCTAATTTAAAGAGTTGTTTGAATAATTTCACCTTTTGGTGCAGAAGAACAGTTCTTGTTATCTTTGTTGTAAGAACTTTAAGTCCAGTACACATCATCTTTCCAGATTTCATGCAGATACAAGAAAGAATCTTCTAAGGCATGTCTGAAACATTTAGATGACAATCTTTATTCCAACTTGTTGTGCCAGGATAAATTTGACTCATTTCGATACTTTCTCAATGCTAATTATGAATGTTCCATCGTTGAATTTATTTAAAGGTCAAGTCCACCTCAGAAAAATGTTGATTTGAATCAATAAAGAAAAATCAGACAAGCACAATGCTGAAAATTTCATCAAAATCAGATGTAAAATAGGAAAATTATGACACTTCAAAGTTTCGCTTATTTTCAACAAAATAGTTATATGAACGAGCCAGTAAAATCCAAATGAGAGAGTCGATGATGTCACTCACTTTTTCTTTTGTTTTTATTGTTTGAATTATACAATATGTCAATTTTTACGAATTTGGCTATTAGGACCTCCTTGCCTGAAGCACAAAATGTTAAAATAATGGAATTCCACGTGTTCAGGGAGGAATGAAACTTCATTTCACATGACAATGATGAGAAAATGAAATATTTCATATGATAAAATACAAAAGAAATAGTGAGTGAGTGATGTCATCAACTCTCATTTGGATGCAACTAGCTCGTTCATATAACTATTTTGTTGAAACTTTAAAATGCCATAACTTTCTTATTTTACATCAGATTTTGTTGAAATTTTCAGTGTTATGCTTTTTGAATTTTTCTCTTTTTATTCAAATCAAGTTTTTGTTGGGGTGGACTTGTCCTTTAAATATTCAGCAACTGAACATTTGCTCAATGCATTAAAACCGAAGGATCTTTTGTACCATAATTGGATACCACCCTCTAATTTTTCATCCATTGCACACTTATTTCACTTTGGCCTGCAGTAATGCTGAGCTTGGGTCTGTAATAGGACATATATTTCATATTTGCTTTGCTCACATAGTATTCAGTGGCTACACCCTAAATAGACTGGGCTATTTCGACGCCTAAGAAGACGGGGGGGGGGGGCTAATTCAGCCCCCCCCCCCTACGATCTCCGCCGTGGATGGCGCGATCGAGACGAAAATTGGCACACGTGTTACCCATGGCATTATCACAAAACTATAATGTCAAATTCTGCAAAGAATTGCATGTCTCATTAATTATGCTAATTTATGCGTAAAATCATAGATTGCTCTAATTAATAAAATAATGCCCCTGAATTGCTAATTTTTGTTCCACATACTCTAGATAGGCATCTGATCAAATTTATTTTTTTTAAAATTTCAACATCACATTTATTTTCTTATGTGTTCTATTGTTTTCTAAATTTCTTTTGTTTTTCTTTGTTTATCTACTTTTTTTCAATGGAAATTGTTGGAGACTTTTGACCATAAAAAAGATAAAATTAATAGGTTTTAAGCAGTAAAAGGAAAAATATTGATACATTTATGAATTTTGGCTAAAAACACTATTTGCATTGGATTTGTACACAAATTCACGTTTTTGATTAATTTTGGGTCTGCATGCACTTACGAAATGTTGCGTAATTTCGGAACGGCGTACCCGGGGGTCACAATTTTGGTCTCAAGAGTTGCGCCAGACTTGAAAGTAAAAAGTTAGTGAGCGACATGGTCAAAAAATTTTGAGGGGAGCTGAATTGGTCCCCCCCTCGACATTTTTTTCGTAATAAAGCCGCCGTGTAAAGTTTTTTGACCGCGTCGCTCACTGACTCTTTACATTCAAGTCTCGCGCAACTTTTGAGACCAAATTTCCGACCCCCGGATACGCGGTTCCGAAATAACGCATTTCGTAAGTGCATGCAGACCCAAAATTTAACAAAAATGTGAATTTGTGTACAAATCCAATGCAAATAGAGTTTTTAGGCAAATTTATCATTATTTTTCCTTTTACTGATTGAAATTTATTAATTCCATCTTATTTATGGTCCAAATAAGTCCCCGACAATTTCCATTGAAAAACAATAAAAAATTGAGAAATACATAAGAAATTTAGAAAACAATAAAATACATAAAAAAATTAAATGTGATTTTGAATTTTTTTTTGTACATTTGATCAGATTCATATAAAGTGTCTGTGTACCCCAAATTTGCATTTTAGGGGCATTATTTAGTTAGTTAAAGCAAAATTTTGATTCTACGCATAAATTAGCATAATTAATTAGCAATGAGCTTGTTCGCAGAAAATGATCTTGTAGTTTTGTAGATTATGCGACGGGTAACACTCGTGCCAAGTTTTGTTGCGATCGAGATCATAAGAGGGGCTGTATCAGACTATCAGCCCCCCCCCCCCAGTCTTAGGCATCGAAATAGGTTGAAATAGATTTAATATTTATGAGTCTTGTTATTTGCAATGTTTCATGAAATTGTAATGACATTTTTGTCTAAAGTTATCATGCCAATATTCAATGTTATTTTCATTTATTTATGTATCAAATAGCTATTTGAAATATGAAAAAATGTGAATTCTTCACTGTTGCAAGTTAGTTATCAGAGTACTTCTTAGATATAATGCCTGGATTGAGATTTTCTGCATACTTAAGATCACTACAAGGATCCCCATCTTTTTAGTATAATGTTAATCTTTCGCATTTGTGAAAGCACACAGGTGTCTGATTTTCTTGTAAAAAAAAGCGGGGGGGGGGGAATAAAATAAATTACTGTTACTGAAACAAGTAATAAGAAAATTTCTGCTTTTTAAAAATATATATTGATAACAAGAGGGCAGCAAATACGTCAATGATAAGTTATGGACATTTCTTCATATTTTGTACACATTTCAAAATTTTCTACCTTTCCCCGTGCAGGATTGAATCTACTCGTCCGTGTTCCGATATAGTATGTCAGAGTCTTCCACAGTGTTACATAGTGTTTTTAAGTGATACCTTGTAAAAAAAAGTTTTGGGAGTATTGCCTCCTATGTATGTAATGTAAAACATGCATACTTTACTGTGCAGGTGTGAAATGCAAGAATAAATATCTTGAATGAAACTGAAACCATAAAAGTTTCTCCTTTGCCTTCTTCTTTGCCTCCTTCTTTTATACAACCATTTTTGAACAGTTTTTTTTTATACAACCATAGTTTATACAACCATAGTTTATACAGTTGCACAAAATTTAATCAGTATTGCATAAAAATCTTTTTACAACCCGCTGTATAAAACCAAGTTTTAAACATAATTTGTATAAAAATTTTATACAACCTGCTGTTTAAATTTTGAACAACCGAGGGTTGTATAATTTTCAAACAACAGTTGTAAGGTTCATATAGTAAACAGCGGTTGTATAAAATTTTATACAGGTTGTATAATTTTGTTATATATAAAGAATCCATTTACTCTAAAGTTTTTAATAAATCATGCAAATGTCATAATTACATGAAAAATGTGGGTTTTGTGTGAACCAAAGAGACGATGAAGTCATAAACCATGCATCTATTGTGTTATGAAATCTCAAATCTATATATACACTTTTAAAGCTTGTGTATAGTTTTGGTAAATCCACCAAAATGCACCTATCACTATTCCAATTCATTGCTAGCTAATATGAATGGATATGCCCTATAACAGGTATGATGTGGAGGATATGAAATGAAAATGTGTTTTACAGGATAAATTTTGCGATTTTACATGAAATTTTAACTTGATCGGGTCACCCGATCTCAAATCTATATATACACTTTTAAAGCTTGTGTATAGTTTTGGTAAATCCACCAAAATGCACCTATCACTATTCCAATTCATTGCTAGCTAATATGAATGGATATGCCCTATAACAGGTATGATGTGGAGGATATGAAATGAAAATGTGTTTTACAGGATAAATTTTGCGATTTTACATGAAATTTTAACTTGATCGGGTCACCCGATCAAATTAAAATGTCTGTGTGTTTTTGTCTTTCAATTAAATTCTATTCCAAATCATGGAATGGGCTGAAACTTTCAAGATATGTTCTTTGTCTGTAACTTTTGGATATCTAATCACTAAATTTATAAGATAAGTGCTTGAATGCCCATTTTTTTAATTTAAAACAAGCATCGCCGAGAGAGGGCGCTATATATCCAAGATTTGAATATTTGAATATTTTCTCAGAGAAGTGCAGTTGGAAAAGTATTTAACGGTCTTTACGCTTCAGTAAGACTATCATGTTAGATGATATTCGATTATCAATCACATTATTGACCCTTTACCAAAGCTATACACAGGCTTTAAAGATTGTTGTATTTAGAACCGCAGTTCTTAAATGCAAAATAATGGTTATATTTAACCTCCCTTTGACATTTTCATTCATCTTCTTTTGGAATTAAAGGACAAAAAATTAATGTAGGCGTACTTGCAACTTCACGTTAATTCCACCAGTCATGCATCATTGATAAAACTACTGGAAAACGGAAAAATGAATAGTAACTCTATTTATTGTACTGCATGTGCGTATAGGCCACCTGCCAATTTCTTGCATATCAAAATGTTATGTTGAATGTGAAATAATGGAATATCAAATCCCCGTGACCACTATTATGATCCAGTTGTCATTCTCACCGAAAATGAATAGCTGTTTGGTGCATTGGGTAATCAGGAGTAGGCCTACATCCAAGAGAAATACTCAGAGTGCAGGGACAGCCATAAGAATAGGGTGGAATAAAATATTGATATGAAATTAGTCACATGTGATTTTGAACCAAAATAATACTGATCTAACTAGTGAACTCATCAGTGGAAATGAAACATCACAATCACAACTTCGATTTACGTCGTAGAGGGCGATGCTCTTGTTCAACCATTTTCATGCATCATGCATTCATTCTACAATGCTCTTTTATCCTGCTTTCAAATAAATGGAATGCTATATACATTATTGGTAACTAGGTGTGCATTTGTTTTTTTTTTAATGCATTCATGACCCTCCCATCCCAACGCATCGCTGATCATTGTTTGTCTCATGAGTGACACACACTCACGAAAATTCTGCATTGGCTCCCGATATATATAGTGATTGCGTGAACTAAATCAATAAAAAAGAGCAATCCCAATGAAACCAGCTGAAATTTTACAGTTAATCTTGATACAATAACTGATTTTGGCTAAATTATTTTTTTCACTACGAAACACTCGTGCTGAGCCTTTAAGACAGGTCGATGTCTCTTCTATTACTGCAGAAAGTTTTTTTTTTAGATCATTAATTAAGACACTGCATATACGTCTTAACAATAGCTCGATCATGAAACAGGCGTTGACATATAATTATGGATTAAAAGAGATGAGAAAAAGACATCAGCTAGGAAAAGAGTAACGATAGAAAAAGAAAGGCTTTGCAAAAAATCATTTTAATTAAAGATCAATGTAAACGTATCAATCAATGACGTGGAGACGGGCCATGGAATGACCATGTGTACTCACTATCCTGATGGTTGTATCATTAGCTCCATGATTAAATCAATAATCATGATTGTGAATAAATTGGAAACTGACTCCTAATGGCAATTGGAAGGTGGTGCCGTTTAATTATGATAAACATTGGCGTATCGAGCCAAATCTGTTCATTCATTTTTTTTTGGGGGGGGGTCGACAACATGTTTATTACAAAAATCCAAGTTTGTCAGAGATTTTGACATATTAATAATCAAGATATAATATAAAAAATCACCCTTTTCCATTTCCCTTTCTTTCCGCTTCTCATTTATTTTTCTTGGTTGGGTTTTGCTTTGCTGTTTTTCTTTTTTTTGGGGGGGGGAGTGGGGGCAAGAGCCGCCAAGCCCCCCCCTATCTGTACGGCAGTGGATATATAAAACCGATGACGACTGGCTAACATGCTAGGGGTATATGTGGAGATACATTTCTCTGCACGACTAAATTACACAGCTAAATTTTGTAAGATGAATCTGGATCCCGTTTCATAAAGACACATTACAATAAAATGTATATAACAAGATTACGATCAACCAATCAGACTAAAGGATTTCAGTAGCTTTTAACTGTCATTACAAATTTGTTAGTATAAAAAGTATTATGAAACGGGCCCCTGTCCATAAACAGTACTTTCTGCAGACACACCTTTCAAGGGCATTTCCACACGAGCAAATCAATTATGTGAATGACAGGAGAAAGAGAAAAAAAATCATCAAAATCGGTTGTATATATAATAACGAAGGGCCTTTTCACACGTGAATCTTGAACAATGATGATTGCAATTCGTCTTTAGAATCATCGGACCTTTCACATGAGTGCAACTTAACTGGAATTCACCTGCGGAGTAGAATTTGAATTTGTGATTGTGATTAGCGTTCGCGAATTCTAGTTTGGTTTCATACGTGCTAAAATTTCGTCCGGAGAATTCGTTTTTTCATTTTTTACTAGAATCATCAGTCAAATTACGATTTTTTTACCGTGTGAAAGGGAGGATTGTCACCACGTTTGATATGCTCGCTTAAACGGTTATATGCACACCCCTAGTGTGCAAATGAGGGTACCGATGACATCATCCACCTACTGTTTATACTGTATTTTATTACATGATAAATGAAATATATTATCATATTCCATAATGTGAAATAAGGGTCGAATCAAACAAATGTATTTTTGTTGGGTGAATCCTCCTTGAATATGAAAGATTGCCATTGTTGCTACCAACTGTGATGAGCGCATCATTGTCATATGTGCCATCTAGAATGCAGAAGAAATGGTTATTGGGTGACGTCATCTACTGTCTCATTTGCATATCACTATTCTCTGCACATTATCTGGGAGGGTTCAAAAAATAAGCGAAGCCATTAAGTTTTATAACTTGATCATTTTTACATTCGATTTGAATGAAATTTTCAGCATTATGCTTGTTGGATATTTTTTAATTGAACTACACACACTTTCTCGTTGGGTCGGATTGAAAGAAAAAAAAACTGTCTTACTTATAATAATTTTGAGAGTGATTGCTTCATTACTGAATTCAATAAATGTTGAAGGTTTATGAGGAAGAGTATCTACCTAGCTTATGGTGATGATTGTGACGTAATTTTATTTCTGTAGTCTGCCGTGTCACCGAGAGTGCTACCCGAATCGTCCGACATAATATCATCATCGTTCTCATCGTCGTCATCGATGTCGGCTCCATACTAAACATCGAAAAGTGAGACAGAGAATAAAAAAAGATATGAATTTATCAGGTGTGTGTTTCATTATAGGTGATGGTAAGTTACGACCGACTTTGCGAATTAAAGGGATGGAACAGGCTGAAAATATTTATATCTATAAAATAGAGTAAAATTCACAAAGCAAAATGCTGAAAATTACATCAGAATCGGATAACAAATAACGAAGTTATTGAATTTCAAAGTTTATCCATATTTTGTAAAACAATTTTGTGCACATCGTCATGAATATTCATAAGTAGGGCTGATGATGTCACATCCCCACTTTACTTTTTCTTATGCTATTACATGAAATAATAATTGTTTCATTTTTTCATACATGTGTAGATGATGTGTCTCCATTGTGATGAAATAAGTTGCTGGATTATTAAGTAATGCACTTAGCAACTCAATCAAATTGTCAAATTTTAGTTCTTGGAAGAAATTTTTTGAATAAACCTAATTTCATATAATAAAATACAAAAGAACAAGTGGGGATATGACATCATCAGCCCACCTAATGAATATTCATGAAGACATGCCTAGAACTGTTTCACCGGAATAATGCAAATCTTTAAAGTTCAATAACTTCGTTATTTGTTATCCGATTTTGATTAGATTTTTAGCACCTTTTGCTCTGTGAATTTTCCCTTTTTTTAGTGAGATACATGTGATATAAATATCTCCAGCCCGGACCATACTTTTAATTAAGACTGGTGACCATTTTCCTACGCTAAATGATATCCTTATTGTAACTGCCATATGTATTATACATGTAGCTTTACGACCAGCTTATGAAACAACTTCCTGGATAAAAGTTTTAAGACTCTTAACTCTTATCTATTTATTTTTTTCTTGGGGGGGGGGGGTGCAACTCCAACTTGAAACATCGGTTAAGACATGAACAACAAATAAGGACCTGTCTCTTTGATGTTTTGTCTTGTTTGATAACCTGTGTTTCCCCCGTCTTTATAATAAAATTTATTTACATCCTTAGCATTCATTTGCATTTCTGTTCTATTTTTCCGAGATCTGTGGTTTTCTTCCAGTATTTATCAAAGGCCTTGGAACAACAAACTATGCTTTCCTTTGGCTCCTTCCAATTTGAATGTAAAGTGTTAGATAATCATTGGCAATTCCCCCAATAAATTATTTCATAAGAACTTTTTATCACATATTTATTCATTTTTATCATCTAAATTGCATTACAAACATACTTTATGAGCTTAGAGTTTCTTTCCAAATATGCGTTTAGCACGTTTGCATTTTTAAGTCTAATTTCTGTATAATTATATCTTTTATGAAAAGTTAAAAGATTTTACGTTCCACAATCTTAACGAGCGTGAATAAAAAACGTAATCACTGGTAATAACTATGTTTACGATACCCATTTGCGATCTAAATAACTATTGGTAAATTTGTATACGCATAATCATGTTCATAATAATCATAATAATCATAAAATGGCAATTTCATCGTGATTTTTTTTTGCATGCTCAGCTCCCCCCCCCCACACACACGCTTTCAAAACCGTTCCGCGGCCCCTGTCACGTAAGCCGTATTGTAACAAGTTCTTTTCTATTTATTTTGATTTCACAGTAACATAAAAATTGTTAAAGCACATGTTTTTTAAAGAGTCTACTGCTTCATGTACCTGTAGGTAAAGTAAAAAAAATAACGAGCAAATCAATAACGTATTAATAAACGAATGAACGAATAAATAAATATATAAATTTTGAATAAATCAGAATTAACGAGATTTTAAATATATTCCACACTTGTAAAATGAAATTCATATCGTGTTAAGGGTGTAAACAAGTTTTTAGCATCACCAGAGGCCATAGGCGGCGGAAGCGGGGGGCAGAGGGACGTGCCCCCCTAAATTTCAGGTACGGATATTCCTCCTCAAAAATATCATGAAGGACTAAAAAAAAGAGGAATGAAGAAAAAAAAAGGATTTGATCATTGAATGCTCAGATCAAGACAGTCAAATACATGAAAATCGGTAGTGATTCCTAATGAGGTCTGACCTTATTTGAAGTGCCGCGTTCCTTGAAATACTCGTAGATGCTGACTGGCCCTCTGCGACACACTTGAATGGGTGGATAGATCAAAGGATTGCCTTCCAAGTTTGAAGAATGGTCGTGCTCACCCCAGTCCAATCTAGACAGTCTTCCAACACTATGTGGTAATGTTGTCAGTTTGTTCATTCCTAACCAAAGATTAGAGAGTCTTGTGCAACGACCAATGGACTCGGGCAACATCTCCAACAGATTGTAGAAAAGTAACAACGTTTCGAGATTTCTCAGTTCGCCGATCCGAGACGAAAGTATCATGATCCTATTGTCACTCATATCCAGGAATGTCAGCTGTTTTAAAGCGAATAAAGGTTCTGGCACCTCTTCAAAGTAGTTATTGGCGATGTGCAAGCTCTTCAGTTGCTTGAGGCCTTCGAACTCTTGAGGAAGTTTCGTTAGGAGATTGTTGCTGAGTACCAACCGCTCTAGTTGTCCTAGTTGGCATAACGCTGGATGGAGATCCGTCAGTTCATTTGTATCAAGACACAGTACTCGCAGATTTACAAGTCGGCCAATATCTTTTGGGACAGACGACAGCTGAAAGAATAAGCAAGACTTCCGGTCTGGACTAAGCGTTAGATATTCCAGGTCGGTTAGTTCGAAAAGTTCCCGTGGAAGATCATCTAGTTCTCTGCCTCCTAGTTTAAGCCTCCTGAAGCCATAAGTGGGGTCGACATCGATGAGAAGTCGAAGCTTACTGACGGTAGTCCCATGGTTCCTGTGGGGGTTGAATGAGCGTTTGAAGGACCGGGACGCGAGGGAAGTAGACATCATAGCCAGCTTGTCTGTAAAAGAAAATTAAAGATGGGTGAAAAGCAATATTGAGGTTTTGATATCAGCAGAGCAGACTTCAGGGGATAACATTCACTTTCACATTCACTCATGAATAATTGCAAGTGTCGTCGTTGTTCAGAGGAAATTGAAAACAAGATCTCTGTGTAACAGAACTTTATCTTCATCACTTCTTGCCCCGTTGCTTCCTGGAATCCGAGGTATTCCTTTACAAAACCTATGCCGAACAGAATTCAGAAGTCAGTGGGTTAAATCAATATTCGAGAGAAATCTCGGCTCCGGTAAAACTTGTGTATTCATTTTACTTTTTTTACGCACAGGGAAGAATCTAAAATAAGAGGGGATGTAGAGGGAGTATAGAAAAGCAAAAATCATGAACCCCCATGAAAAAAAAGGATATTCACTGTGTATACATCGTGGTCAATGTGGAATGGGGGATGGGAACCGTCGATCAGCGCCCTCTCAATGTTTGACGTTTGCCTATTAAGACCCATATTTGTATAAAGATTTCTGGAAACCCTCCGAATTATTATGATTCAATCGACCTATTTTTTTTTAGTAAGGATCAATAAGATCATGGACCCACCAGATAAGCCCTTTGAACCACTTGACTGTGGACTTGATCCAATAGCCATCCCGACTCAGCATACTCTATTCTGCGTCTTGAAATATTGAATTAGTTTTTTTTTAAGCCAGACTAAATGCAAGTAAGATGCAACCCTGCACCGTATTACACTCGGTTTCACAGGAATGTTGCACAATTGAATCTTAAAGATGTACAAATATCTAGCTTCCTAAAGTGTACCTTTACATGTACAATGGGGTAGAATTAATGTACAAAGGTCTCAGCGACACCAACGCATAATGTCGCAGAATGTGACATTATGCGTTGGCCATCCTTCGGATATTGTGGCAGCCAACGCATACTTTTCACAATTTTTCTTGCACATAACTTAACATGGCTTGATGCATAATGTCAAATAAATTTCTAAGATGTACCCATGGAGCTACTAACGGACCCATTGACGTACTGTCACGTGTGCTATTAAATTATGCGTAGGACTGTCAGCGCGTAATATCACACTTTGTTACATTATGCGTTAATTTGACACTGTGCGTCACTGCGACATTTTTACCGTTGTAATAACATGCTTTAGAATGAATAAATCTCTATGAGGCTCAGATGTGAGCGTTCCCATGCACACAATTTTAGTATTTAGCACATACAAAGTTAGCCCAATAATGAAATCATAATCATGAACTCATAATTACTGACATATCAAAACAAATTTAATTCACCGATTTAATATGCATTTCGAACTCCAATTTACGTACCATTCTGCAGTGTGTCCATGCAAAGAGCAAAGCTGAGTTTATACGTTGGTAGTGGACTTACTCCGATCAGTTAATTGTGATGATTGAGGAAGAGTTGAATAACGTTTTAGCTCATGAATATTGGCGCGCATGGCACACCCATTAGGGTATCTAGGAGCATGCATTCAATTCCGCCCACACCTCACAACAGAGACAGCGTCTCGTCACCATGACGACAATCGACTGGACAATAAGTTGACACCAAGTTTGGCATTCATATTTCCTGTAATGTCATTCACTTGTACCTGCTATCATGTTAGTCTTGTCCAAGTAAATTCATCTACCATGTCTACTATGAAAATAAATTCGCTTACGATTTAACTCGTTCGGCTTGGAGTATCAATATGCATGTGGTCTTTAGACTTTGCTAAAGATAATACCATGTGAAGCGCTAAATAATGGTCAACACAGTTCAGTTAGAGTTATTTATTAACAGCTGCTCAATATATATTTTCAACTATATATGTAAAGAAAATTTATAGATTCACTGTGAGCCAGTTAATAGTCGTAAGATTGATGAGTTCATATAGGTAAAGCATAATAGTTTTTTTTAATTGGCCACATTCTCTTCTGTAATTACCGAGTTGCACACTCTTAATGTACATAATACACCGTACTCAAGCACACACTCAGACACACCTACCCATCACATAGACACATGCACAAACCACCCATTCTCTCCCACACATGACATCCCTCCGACACACTGACACACACACACACAAATGCGCGCGCGCACCCACACAATCACATAAATTGTTCATGGCCCAAATCTTGGACTTTCGAGACTACTTTTTATTCGCGATTGTACACGAAACTTTAAAAATACAAGGTCTAACTGAAACATTTGGATAAACTCAGATTTTAATTAACTGGAAGTGCGCCTTGATCGATACTACGAATCACATGTCGAACTTATTTGTATAATCAAGAAGAATAGTGTTTTCTTAGAGTAGACTCAAGCAAACATTAGGCCTAACAATCTTAAGAAAGCTTCGTGAGTGTAGAATGAACTGTGTTTACACAAGTCATTATTCAATTAAAAATACAGGCGACCCCCCCCCCCCCATTTCTCCTTCTCTCTCTGTCTGTCTGTCTCTCTCCCTCTCTCTCTCTCTCTCTCCCTCCCTCTCTTATGCTTTTCACACTGCATTTCCTTAATCCCATACTATCCTTAACCCCGGACTATCCTTGCCCATACTACCTTTTTTAGGTTTCACACCGTCTTTCTTAACCCCATACTATTTGCTCATGGATATTAATAATTTTGCCACACAGAGCGTGATCAACGTGCAATTGATTGGCTAATGCTTAGCCCAACTTTTCCTTAGTTCGGTTTCGATTACCGCAAGTAGCACCGCCAACCCTGCTTTTTTGCAGGCAAGGCAAGATAGTACCGTAGTATTTACCGTGCTAATTGGTGGGGGTAAGATCCCCACTTATTCTGGTAAAGGAAGGTTCCATGCTATGAACGGGGCGCCCGGCAAAATGTCGGGCAAAACAATCTGAAAAGCATATCTGTGTCTTTTTCTGTCTCTCTCGCTGTGTCGCTTTCTTGGCTGAAGCAACATATTAACAAATATACGGTTTTGTGTGTATCACAAACCACCATGACATCGAAACGGTTTACATTATGCCGTTGATATAATATTGTTTTGTCCAGTCCAACACTCTTACTACGCCTAACATTCTCGGACAGACTCAATCGTTTACAATTTTTTTTTAATAAAATGAGCTCCCTCTATACAGTGCGTACCAGAAAAAAACGAAACCGAGATTAGAGGGTTGGGGGCTCAGTTTAGTTAGTTAGTTTGTATGATTGTTTTTTTTTAGATATAAAAGTATTTTTTAAGGCATTTTATTCCATACCTATTTGCTTCAGTTTTTGGTAAATATTTTTTTTGCATATCCTTGTAGATATAAAATGAAGATTTGTATGATTTTTGTATTTATCTTGAGTTTATGTATACCATTTGAATGAAATCCTAAAATCAGTTGACAAAAACTCTGCATATATAAATATATACGTGTGTGTGTGTGTGTGTATGCCAATGTGTTTTTTTTGTGTGTGTGAATGTTTGTCCATGGGTATTTGTACAGTGTATGTGAGGTGTATGTGTGTGTGTGTGTGGGGGGGGGGGTAGTAATTGGCGTACCTAAGGGGGGAGCCACAACTCGTGCAGGGAACATATCTCTCCCTCATTGCAGAACTCCAAAAAATCATGCGCAACTTGATTTTCAACCAATCAACAGGGCGCTATTGGGACTTGCGATTGATTTTTTGACTTGCGTTTAAACGCAACTCTTTCTGCTACTAACCCCAGATCTAGGGGACGCCCCCCCCCCCCCCCTTGAGAAGCAACATTAAAGAAATGCAATGAAAATAGAAATGTGCCCCCTCTTTAGAACCTGAAGACGTTTTTTTGTTTTTGTGGGGTTTTTTTGCTTGTCAATTTTTTTCTGGTAAGAAAACCTTGAGTTATTATTGAAGACATTTTTTTTTTGCTTGTCAGATTTCTTTCGCGGACAAAATATCCTACGAAAATCCTAGGTACGCCAGTGGGGGTTGGCAAGAAAGTGTTAAGGTAGTTTTGAGGACTGTTCGTATTTGACGGATTGGGGTGCAAATTAGTGTGTCACTCGCTCAGTCTGGACCACCTCCACCCAACCGCTCTCTCAGAATAAGTGTTTGGGTGCTGGGTTAAGAGAGGTATTATGTACACAAGTTAATGCACTATATTTTGCGAGGGTAAGGACGGTTTTGGGAAGGTTTGAACTGTGTGTGTGTGTGGGTGGGTGTGTGTTCGAAAGTTTAAACAGATATGATGTTTGAAGGTATAGGAGAATATACGACTTCTGATCCTTTTACATTATGGAGGAATGCGTAAACTGTTTTTTTTTATTATGTTTGATCATTATAGGGGAAGGAAAAAAAACCTGTAGTAAAAGGTACAGGGCTTTGTTTTCAGAGTTGAAAAACACTGTCTGGTTTGTGTTTTCAAAAAGAAGGAAACAAAACCTTCAAAACAAACAGATAAATGAAGAAGAATTCACCAAAGAAAGTGAAATGGAATTTTTAAAACTTTTGATGGTAAAGACAAGACCATTAAATAAGAACATTAACCCATTTTTTCCTCTTTCTCCTGTGGTCACGAATTCCTCCTGAAGAAACTGAGATGAGACAGATAATCATCAATGAGTTTAGTAAGTGCAGTTGCTGTTTTCATGTTTGTCCTTCACTATTTTGATTTTTAAAAAATCATTTAATCGCTTTTGAGTAGTTCCCTCAACTTTAGGTAAAGATTTACTTTGTTTGTATATATTTCTCATTTTGTGAGAAAAAGTCAGACTACGGCATGGGGGGGGGGGAGGGGGGGGGGGTCGGTCAAGGTGTGAATAAAAAAAATACCAAAACTCGAAAATGGATTGGGATTGTGATTGTAATCCTTCAATTATTGTCTAACTTGGAGGTTTCAAGTGCACCTATATGATACAAATTTCAGTTGCCTCCGAACAAGTGTGAAGATAGGGATGAATAATAATGGCATTCCGATCACATTTCGGTAGTAATAGTTGGGTCGTGGGGCCACATTTTTTTGTCTGTGTCTCCAGTAGTTTAGCTCTACTTTGATTCATGCAATCTTGAACGGGTTATAGGTCAGATTTGCTTATTTTGGTGCCTATTGTAGGCAATACACCAATCAATACTAGGTAACAGCAAAACCTTTTTTTTCTCTTTCTTTTCGTGAATGGAATTGATGTGGTGAGCTTAGATCATGTAAATTGCATATACAAAAGAGGGAGAAGAATGTGATCCAAATAATATACCTATTATTGTACACTAGACAGTTTATGTATTGTTACAAAAATGTATAAGGGGTGATTTTTCATTGCTAGCAAATACGAGGTAAATGGGAGGCATTGTCATTCAGATTTGATTAGAGTAAATAGGTCTTTAGTCCTCATTAGCAAGAAAAAAGGGACTGGAATATTGATATTATTGAAAACGGGTATGTGCGCAGAGCAGGAACAAGACTTAATTAATAATTTATTCATTTCCTGTCTTGTGTATGAAATGTAATTGCTTTGTACGTGCAAAGCGCAAAGTGCATTCACGTGTGTAGGTCTTTCTAGCTTTTCATCTCTCTCTGCTCTAATTAGGGCTCTGATGCATAACTCCGGCAAGGCAGGGCTATCAGTCTTTGGAAAATACTTGTGAAAAAAAAGGAATGCGATTTGATTAGTAATGCGCCTTAATGAGTTGGATGTAATATGTTTGGGTTATTAACTTGGGGTTGGCATATTAGATATGCATGGCCACCACGTTGATGGCATGGGAAAGTGTGGTTGGGTGTATGGCGAATTGTTGCGTTGGATATGTTTGGATGTTGAATGAATTTGATTAGAGTGAAAAAAGGCTTTAGTCCTCATTATCAATGGAAAAAAAAGGACTGGAATGTTGATATTATTGAAAACATGTTTATGCTCAGAGCAGGAACAAGAAATAATTCCTTCATTATTTATTCATTTCCTTTAATTGTATATGGAATGTAATTGCTTTGTACGTGCAAAGCGTAGGTCTTTCTAGCTTTTTGTCTCTCTCTGCTCTAATTAGGGCTCTGATGCATAACCCTGGCAAGGTAATGCTATCAGTCTTTGGAAATTTTTTGTGGAAAAAAAGAATGCGATTTGATTAGTTATGCGTCTTAATGAAACTAAATAATACGAGGTTTCAGCTTTAAAACTCGCTTACTCTTTACTGTCGGAGCATGGAATGTTGATAATGGAATGGGGGATGTTTTGTTTTCAATCATATTTGTCACCGCAGTGATTTTTGAAATAGATGATTTATGAATTGGTATTACTATAATACACTCACTTTAAAAATATAGATATGGAGTTGTACATCGTTTGATTATCCTTACATCAATGATGTAAGATATGTTCTAGCTAGTTGCAGTTTGACGGATAGCGCTGTATAGCCTCTTTTTTTTAGTATGAAGATGAATAATTTAGTAGATCGTTCTCTTTTATGTCATGTTTGCATCTGAGTAAAACCTAGATGAGATTTCTTTTTTTTTTAATCCAAACCCCTACTTTTTTATGCTTGTTATGGTACATGACGTAAAGGTGAGAATATTCATTCTCAAACAAATTTAGGCACATCGGAAAAGTTTCATTGCAGTGGGTTTAATGTGTGTGTGTGGGGGGGGGGGTAATTTAGAAAGTAATTTAAAAGGTATTTTCTTTTCCACGGTAAACCAGACAGGTGCAGTGTTAAACAATTAATTCCTTGAATTAATTCCTCTAGAATTTAATGTTGGAAATAGACTGGAGTTCTTTGGATATAATATGTTTGGGTTGTGTTGGCATATTAGATAATTATGCACGATCACCACGTTAATGGCATGGGGAAGTGTGATTGGGTGACTGGCGAATCATTGTGTTGGATGTGTTGGATGTTGAATGAATGGGGGTGTTTGGAGTGTGATACTATGAGAGGGCGTGGTTGTATGGAGTTTAGTGTTGCCTGTTTGCATTTTATGAATAGTCTTTCATGTCTTTCATTCATTCAAGTTATCTTGTATTTTTCGGATTTGGTAAATGTGTATGGATAGGTTGTACTTTACTTTACTCACTTTAAATGTCAGGGGTCTCAGAGACAAGGCTAAATGAAAAAGTATTTTTGAATTTTGCAAAAATAAAGGGAGTAATATTGTGTTTCTACAGGAAACCTACAGTACAGAAAAGGTTGAAGAGAAGTGGAAATTAGAGTGGAATGGGCCTATATTGTTTAGTCATGGAACGAACCATAGTAGAGGTGTTTCAGTTCTCATTTCTCCAAATTTAAATCTAAAAATGGTTAATGTTGTTTTTGATGAAAATTTCAACAATCTAAAATAATTTTAGTTAATTGTTACTTCCCCACAATTAAGAGATAAGGAGAAGATGCAAATTGAATTTTTGAAGAACTGGATAAATGTATTTCAAAGCTTTACAACTCTGAAGAAATGATTATTATTTGGGGAGATTTTAATACAACAATGAATGGAGATTTTGATTATTAAGGTCCAAGAATCTTACATAAGAACAGATTTAACGAGAAATTAGATGGATGTTTAGATAGATTCGGATTAGAAGATATATGGAGGAGGATAAATCCTGAAAAGAAACAATTTACATTCAGGCAAAAATGTCCTATTATGCAAAGTCGATTGGATTATTTCAACCTTTAGTTAATGGTTGTGATATTCCCGACCTTTCGTTTGAGGACGCGGACGCTTATTTACAACGGTAGTTGACTTTGGAAGGGACTTTTTGGGCCCGTCATCATGGTCGTAAAACTCAGTCCTGCAATGCAAATTGTGTGACATGAGATTTTTTTTTCGTTTCGCATCTGCGACGGAAACATTCAATATGCGTTTCGTGTGCAAAATTCTGGTTGCTACTATGGTAACAGCGATTTATCCGATTGAGGACGACTTTCCAAAGCCACATTTGACTCCTCCTAGAGCTCGAGAGGCCGCCCGGGGGGCCCACTTCCATTGATTTATGGATACCAGTAGCGACCACCCGTAAAGGGGGACAGAGTGGGCAGGTACGTTACGTATATAGGCCTATGTAACGTTATAAGGGTGTCAAAACGATGTTTAAAATGCTGAAATAAGGGATATATATTCAATACTTGTAGGGTTTCACAAGCCAAATACTTGTTAAGAGATGCCTTTTCATAATCTGGAAAAGAATTGCTTCCCTTGTTTAGCATGTTTAGGGTACTTTTCGAAACCCATGGTCGTGCCTGGTACCCACTCATCAATGGAAGTGGTCCCCCCGGAATTTGAATCTAATCCCCATTTCTGGGGAATGTAAAACATAATGCCCCTCACATCGTGTGCGAGAGGCATATCGTTTGTGTATAAGGAGTAAACAAAAGAAACAAAAGGAAACGAGTTCAAAGGTATCGCATATGATGTGTACATATCAACGCATGCGAAATGTTCGGCTGGAGAGGTTGATCTTATCCATGAAATCAATTGCCAGTGATCCACCAATAATCCACATTAAATGTAATATCGATTCGATGGACTGTAATGATCTATATTTAAGCCTTCATTCAGTAAGTTTTTCCTCACTCAATATGTTCTCGATTTGTTTGAAAAACCACTTTCTTCTCCATGTCATAAATCTATTTTAGGTCCTGCATTTTGAATATCCCCAGCCATCAGTCGTAATATACATTCATGTATGCGGTACGGGTGTCGCGGAAAGGGATTTTGCACACGAAAAGCAGATTTGTAGGGCCTGTAATCCCCCTGTTACACAAAGCTTAGCATTGATCGTAGAGCAGTTTTCTACGTTTGATTCTATTGACTGTAATGCACAATCAATCTTAAAAATCAAGTGTATGATTAAGCGTTAACTTTTGTGTTAGGGGACCCTAATACTAGCGTCCGTGATGATTGCGAAAGGTCCCAATTGTAGCGTCAATTACGCCAGATCATTCGGGCGTTCTGCTTCAGTTGACCATGTTGACAAGCAGTGTAGCAATTCATATTGAAAGTTCAACAATAGTCTGTGCGCAGATAAGGAATTCGTGAATTTATTCAAAGATAAAGTAGTTGAATTAAAAAAAGAATGGCTCCCGAAAATAGAAGATAAATTATTGTTGTGGGATTTTTTAAAAATGAAAATGAAGGAGATTATTAATAAGTACACAAAGAAAAAGCAAAGCTTAGGAAACATGTAATTGAAAAATTAGAGGAAGATAAAAGTTTGGAAATCAACCTTTCGACTCAGCCTTCGATGAAAATACTTAATGAAATAGAGGAGAAAAAGTCTGAATTAAACAAATTGTTTGATTATGGCCGACAAGGTGTAAAAATCCGATCAAGAGCTTTTTGGTTTGAGGACGGACAACAAAAAGACAATATTTTGAACAGTTATTAAAGTCAAATAAACGGAAAAGTGTAATAAAAGAAATATATGATCAAGGTGAACAGACTATAAAAGATGGGAGTGAAATATTAAAGAAGCTAAAGTCATTTTACGAAAAATTATATTCATTGAATGAAGTGATTGTAAATCAAAACTCCTTTTCTTTAAGGATATTCCTAAATTATCAAAAGAAAGTCGAGATATTTGTGAAGGTAAAATTACTATTCAGGATTGTTTAAGTGTTTTGAAAGAAATGAAATATAATAAAACCCCTGGACACGACGGTTTTACTGTTGAATTTTACTATACCTTTTGGAATTTATTTGGTGGACTTTTGGTGGAAGTGTTTAATGAAGTGTATAATAGGGATTATTAGCAACTTTACAAAGGCAGGGCATGATTACACTATTAGAAAAGGAAGGCAAAAACCCTTTATACATTCAAAACTATAGACCGATCACGCTTTTAAATGTTGATTACAAGATCTTATCACAAAAGGTATTAGCAAAAAGATTGAAAAGGGTTCCGAATGAAATAATTCATATTGATCAAATAGGCTATGTTGAAAATAGGAACATTGGAGATGGTGTGAGATTAATCGATGGTATTTTATTTCAGTCCTCTTTTAGAAATATTGGATATTTGATCACGGTGGACTTTGAAAAGGCTTTTGATTCTATTTCCCATGATTTTCTTTTTCAGACTCTTAAATTATTTGGACTCGGCCAGTCTTTCTGTTCTTGGGTTCGTGTTTTATATACAGATATAAATAGTTGTGTTATGAATGGAGGTTATTCCACTGTTTATTTTGATATAAAACGAGGGGTAAGACAGGGGGACCCCTTTTCCCCTCATCTGTTTTTGCTGTGCATAGAAACATTAGCTTTGGCAATAAGAAGAGACGCTCTAGTTGAAGGAATTCAGTTTGGATCTCATGAAATTAAGCAAATATTGTATGCCGGTGATATCACTCTCTTTGTTAAAAATAGCAACTCTGTTAAACGGCTTAAATATCTTTTGGAAGAATTCGAAAAAGTGAGCGGTTTGAAGATAAACAAAGGGAAAAAAAACTTTTTTTGGATGGGAAAAGATCAAGACAGACCTCAAACTCCGCTATTTTGGAAATTTGGTTCAGCAAATTAAAATCTCAGGCGTTTATTTCTCTCTCAATGTAATAATAAAAGAAGATCTAAACTTCAAAGAGATACAAAGCAAAATAAAAAGACTTTTGGGATGGTGGAAACAAAGGGATCTAACCCTAATGGGTAAAATACATCTGTTGAAAAGTTATGCATTATCAAAATTAAATTACGTCTCGTCACTTTTAGTTGTTCCTAACTGGTTGTTCGTTGAGGTGGAACGGATCACTTTTGAGTTTTTATGGTCGGGTAAACACCGTATAAAGAGAAACATTATGTATCAAGATTACTCACACGGTGGGTTAAGAATGATAAATTTTAAGTTGTTCATAAAGGCCCAACGTCTAATGTGGCTGAAACGTCTATTATACGGGGAACGCAATGCTGGGTGGAAATTGTATTTTGATTTCTGTTTTAGATCACTTGGTGGGAGATTGTTATTTTTATGCGATTTTGATTTTTGCAAATTAACACAGACAATGCCACAATTTTATTCTGAAATGCTGAAGGTTTGGCAAGATATGAGAAAATATAGATATACAAAAGAGGAAGTAAATCCGATTATATTTAATAATAAGAATATATGTGTAAGAGGTAAAATGATTTTTGACATTGATCTTTATAATAGGGGAATTTACACTGTAGATCATATTTTTGATAACGGGGTTGTGAGACCTGTGGCTTATTTTCAAAATCTTGGGGTAACTGCAGATGAACTGCTCCACATTATTGATATAGTACATGCTTTTCCTACTACTTGGAAAAATGCCTATAGCTCTATTAATTCTATAAAGATGGACGATGAGAACTTCAATGTTAATTTGAATATCAGTAAGCTGGAAACTACTTTTGAGGTGATAAAATCAAAAATATATTTTGTTGAAAGTTCACGGGAAACGTATAATTTAACAATGAAAGATAAAACATCAATTTGAATTTTACAGATGTTGAAATGTGTAATAGGTTTGCCCAAACCAGGAGCATTATACGTTGATTAGGAAACAAAGAGAATTCCAGTTCTTACTTCTACACGGGGCGATTTATACCAAAGAACATTTATTGAGATTCGGGTATGTTAAAGACAGTTTATGCTATTTTTGTGGCAGGGAAACCGAATTATACATGCATATTTTTCTAAATTGTTCTAAGGTTAAACCTTTAAGGGAATTTTTTTATTAAATATTTCTGTATGTCTGAATTAAAAGATTTAGAATGGAGAGATACACATTTGGGACTATCTGGAAGTACGAATAGAAATAATTGCGTAAACAGTATTATCTTTTTCATCAAATATGCCATTTTCCAATCTAGAACCAAAAGTCAGGTCCCTTCCTGCCTTAAAATACAAAAATATATTGCGGAACGTAGGGAGGAAAAAAATTCTTAGCTATAAAATTGGGCAAATTGAGTTTGCATGTTAAGAAATGGGAAGAACTGAAGGTGAATCAGGCAGTGAATGCAAACAGGTGTGAAGCGTCTGCTGGTGCTGTGAGTGTGTGTGTTCGCGTGTGAATGTGAGTGTTTGCTGCCTGGGAGGGGGGTGTGAGTGAGGGTGTGTGTGTTTTGGGGGTGGTATGATTGTGTGGGAGGGAGTGTGGGGTGCGTGGGTGAGTGAAAGATTATATATATGTAATCTTCCTCTTAAAGGTTTGTAGAGTTTCATAAAAAAGGAGTTTATTTGAATAGACATAAGTTTGATATTAACATCTGAATATTGAGATTTTTTTTTCTTTCACAAAAAAAATGTGTCACATTGCTATAGAAGAGAAATTTGGCAGTTTAATTTCATTTGTAATCATTTTAGAAATATTTGTAATCTCCTTGATATTGATATATTTGTTTGATTGTTTATTAATTGTATACATGCAAAGAATCTTTATTTATATGAATTGTGATTGTCAACTTATTGTTTTGAAAGAGGAAGAAAATAAAATATTGTGTGTGTGTATGTGTGAATCTGAATTTATTAACAAACTTAATTCATATGGCATGAATATTTTGTTTTAAAATATATACAATGATAAGATAAACAAAAACATTCATAACTGTATGTGTCTATAATTATGTAAAGTCATGTTGAAGCTTGATGTAAAATGGGATGCAATGATAATACATGTATGTTGATTTCTGTTTTCCTGCAAATCATTCAATCACTCAATTCAGTCATTCAATATTGATTATTATTAAACATGTAGAGGGTTGGGAACTCAGTTTAGTATTTTTTTTTAGATGTGAAAGTATTCTTAAAGGAATTTTATTCCATCCTTATTTGCTTTAGTTTTGGGTGAATTTTTTTTAAAGTATACTTTTTGATATAAAATGAACATTTGTGATTTTTTTTGTATTTATCTTCAGTCTATGTAATCCATTTGAATGAAATCCTAAATAAAAACATACTGACAAAAGTGTGTGTGTGTGAGGAAGAGTGTAAAATGTGTCTATGTAGATTGTATTCAGATAAATCAAAAGGCAAAGTATATAATAATCATCATAATAGATTACAAATGTCCATGCCCTAAGTAATAATGAAAGAGATGATATTTAATAAGCTTTGGACAAATTTGTAAATTCGCATGGGTGGTTACATTTCTTCACTCTTGCCTACCCCGAATAATCACTTTTCGATCGAACTTTTCGCATGCTCCCGACTAGTGTAATAAGCCACACCCACCTATTCCATTAGCGAATCAGAGATGCAAAGAGAATCGAACCATTTTTTGAAAATAGACGATTGGTTTTGAGCATTTACGTAATCACTACGTCTGCTGATGCAGGTCTATCTCAAAACAGCAAATATTATTCAACGATGTTATCATCATAACCTAATATCTCAATCTATTTTTCATTGTGCGTTTAACATATCTTATTTTTATCAGGGGTAGAGTAACATTTATCTTTTCAAAAATAAATGTTACCCCAGACATATCTTGAGAAACGACAGATGTCGGGGAATAGTCGCTTGCTCAAAAGTAGCTTCGATTTCCTCTGGTTGAGATGGGTCTATTCGCAAAGTTCGTTTTGTTCACGGTATGAAGGGGTGATTAAACTTCTTAATGGAAATGACATTTAATCTTAAATAATTATGTATATTATGTGGTCAAACGTTGTGAGTTCGAATCCCCGCTCTGCCAATGTCTCCACTTCAATCAGAGATGCCGCAGAGTACACTCTGTCGGCTATAAGGTAAGCAAAAATTTACCTTGGAACTCTTGGGAAAGTGAGAGATTTTATACAGCTTCATCCAATCAGAGAGCTAGAATCGTTTTGGAGACCCCCAGTCGGGTGGATGTACAACCACTTATCATTGGACGAGAGATTGGTCGTATATACACTCGACTGGATGTACATATATTTCAGTGGGGGGGGGGCGCTCCAAAATGATTCTAGCTCTCTAACAGACAATACAACTATGCCAATTTGTTTTAACTTAAGAGACTAAAGAGAAAGGAAATAAAGTAGCCGAGAGAAGGGGGGGGGGGTGCACAAAAGGAGAGAGAAAATGACCATTAGACATGTTAAACAGAGATTTAGATGGGGGGGTGGCAAGGACATTATGCAAGGTCGGGGGAGCCCAGTCTTCCTTTATTTCCAACCAGAACAGTTAAACTCATTTTGTACTTTTAGTATGTATAAAAACAAATGATTTATACATATGTTGCATTTAAACTTTCAAAAGAATATCTCTTAGCTCAACTACAAACAAAATAAATAATTATGTATCAAGATTACTCACACGGTGGGTTAAGAATGATAAATTTTAAGTTGTTCATAAAGGCCCAACGTCTAATGTGGCTGAAACGTCTATTATACGGGGAACGCAATGCTGGTTGGAAATTGTATTTTGATTTCTGTTTTAGATCACTTGGTGGGAGATTGTTATTTTTATGCGATTTTGATTTTTGCAAATTAACACAGACAATGCCACAATTTTATTCTGAAATGCTGAAGGTTTGGCAAGATATGAGAAAATATAGATATACAAAAGAGGAAGTAAATCCGATTATATTTAATAATAAGAATATATGTGTAAGAGGTAAAATGATTTTTGACATTGATCTTTATAATAGGGGAATTTACACTGTAGATCATATTTTTGATAACGGGGTTGTGAGACCTGTGGCTTATTTTCAAAATCTTGGGGTAACTGCAGATGAACTGCTCCACATTATTGATATAGTACATGCTTTTCCTACTACTTGGAAAAATGCCTATAGCTCTATTAATTCTATAAAGATGGACGATGAGAACTTCAATGTTAATTTGAATATCAGTAAGCTGGAAACTACTTTTGAGGTGATAAAATCAAAAATATATTTTGTTGAAAGTTCACGGGAAACGTATAATTTAACAATGAAAGATAAAACATCAATTTGAATTTTACAGATGTTGAAATGTGTAATAGGTTTGCCCAAACCAGGAGCATTATACGTTGATTAGGAAACAAAGAGAATTCCAGTTCTTACTTCTACACGGGGCGATTTATACCAAAGAACATTTATTGAGATTCGGGTATGTTAAAGACAGTTTATGCTATTTTTGTGGCAGGGAAACCGAATTATACATGCATATTTTTCTAAATTGTTCTAAGGTTAAACCTTTAAGGGAATTTTTTTATTAAATATTTCTGTATGTCTGAATTAAAAGATTTAGAATGGAGAGATACACATTTGGGACTATCTGGAAGTACGAATAGAAATAATTGCGTAAACAGTATTATCTTTTTCATCAAATATGCCATTTTCCAATCTAGAACCAAAAGTCAGGTCCCTTCCTGCCTTAAAATACAAAAATATATTGCGGAACGTAGGGAGGAAAAAAATTCTTAGCTATAAAATTGGGCAAATTGAGTTTGCATGTTAAGAAATGGGAAGAACTGAAGGTGAATCAGGCAGTGAATGCAAACAGGTGTGAAGCGTCTGCTGGTGCTGTGAGTGTGTGTGTTCGCGTGTGAATGTGAGTGTTTGCTGCCTGGGAGGGGGGTGTGAGTGAGGGTGTGTGTGTTTTGGGGGTGGTATGATTGTGTGGGAGGGAGTGTGGGGTGCGTGGGTGAGTGAAAGATTATATATATGTATTCTTCCTCTTAAAGGTTTGTAGAGTTTCATAAAAAAGGAGTTTATTTGAATAGACATAAGTTTGATATTAACATCTGAATATTGAGATTTTTTTTTCTTTCACAAAAAAAATGTGTCACATTGCTATAGAAGAGAAATTTGGCAGTTTAATTTCATTTGTAATCATTTTAGAAATATTTGTAATCTCCTTGATATTGATATATTTGTTTGATTGTTTATTAATTGTATACATGCAAAGAATCTTTATTTATATGAATTGTGATTGTCAACTTATTGTTTTGAAAGAGGAAGAAAATAAAATATTGTGTGTGTGTATGTGTGAATCTGAATTTATTAACAAACTTAATTCATATGGCATGAATATTTTGTTTTAAAATATATACAATGATAAGATAAACAAAAACATTCATAACTGTATGTGTCTATAATTATGTAAAGTCATGTTGAAGCTTGATGTAAAATGGGATGCAATGATAATACATGTATGTTGATTTCTGTTTTCCTGCAAATCATTCAATCACTCAATTCAGTCATTCAATATTGATTATTATTAAACATGTAGAGGGTTGGGAACTCAGTTTAGTATTTTTTTTTAGATGTGAAAGTATTCTTAAAGGAATTTTATTCCATCCTTATTTGCTTTAGTTTTGGGTGAATTTTTTTTAAAGTATACTTTTTGATATAAAATGAACATTTGTGATTTTTTTTGTATTTATCTTCAGTCTATGTAATCCATTTGAATGAAATCCTAAATAAAAACATACTGACAAAAGTGTGTGTGTGTGAGGAAGAGTGTAAAATGTGTCTATGTAGATTGTATTCAGATAAATCAAAAGGCAAAGTATATAATAATCATCATAATAGATTACAAATGTCCATGCCCTAAGTAATAATGAAAGAGATGATATTTAATAAGCTTTGGACAAATTTGTAAATTCGCATGGGTGGTTACATTTCTTCACTCTTGCCTACCCCGAATAATCACTTTTCGATCGAACTTTTCGCATGCTCCCGACTAGTGTAATAAACCACACCCACCTATTCCATTAGCGAATCAGAGATGCAAAGAGAATCGAACCATTTTTTGAAAATAGACGATTGGTTTTGAGCATTTACGTAATCACTACGTCTGCTGATGCAGGTCTATCTCAAAACAGCAAATATTATTCAACGATGTTATCATCATAACCTAATATCTCAATCTATTTTTCATTGTGCGTTTAACATATCTTATTTTTATCAGGGGTAGAGTAACATTTATCTTTTCAAAAATAAATGTTACCCCAGACATATCTTGAGAAACGACAGATGTCGGGGAATAGTCGCTTGCTCAAAAGTAGCTTCGATTTCCTCTGGTTGAGATGGGTCTATTCGCAAAGTTCGTTTTGTTCACGGTATGAAGGGGTGATTAAACTTCTTAATGGAAATGACATTTAATCTTAAATAATTATGTATATTATGTGGTCAAACGTTGTGAGTTCGAATCCCCGCTCTGCCAATGTCTCCACTTCAATCAGAGATGCCGCAGAGTACACTCTGTCGGCTATAAGGTAAGCAAAAATTTACCTTGGAACTCTTGGGAAAGTGAGAGATTTTATACAGCTTCATCCAATCAGAGAGCTAGAATCGTTTTGGAGACCCCCAGTCGGGTGGATGTACAACCACTTATCATTGGACGAGAGATTGGTCGTATATACACTCGACTGGATGTACATATATTTCAGTGGGGGGGGGGGGCGCTCCAAAATGATTCTAGCTCTCTAACAGACAATACAACTATGCCAATTTGTTTTAACTTAAGAGACTAAAGAGAAAGGAAATAAAGTAGCCGAGAGAAGGGGGGGGGGTGCACAAAAGGAGAGAGAAAATGACCATTAGACATGTTAAACAGAGATTTAGATGGGGGGGTGGCAAGGACATTATGCAAGGTCGGGGGAGCCCAGTCTTCCTTTATTTCCAACCAGAACAGTTAAACTCATTTTGTACTTTTAGTATGTATAAAAACACATACATATGTTGCATTTAAACTTTCAAAAGAATATCTCTTAGCTCAACTACAAACAAAATAAAAGCTAAGCCTTCACTCTGGCTGTAAAATATCGATGGGTCTTAAATCGATACTGTGCAAGACAGAAAGAGAGAAAAAAATAAAATTATTATAAAATTATTCCAACGGAACATAAAATCTAATACACATTCATTAATATTCATTTATAGCGACATACAAAGCACACATGCTATCATGCCGACCGTCGACCGGGATCGAATATATTTTCAGTACATGGAAACGCTATGGTACATGAATTATTCATAAGTTGATCTAAAAACCTGAAGTGCGCAGGCGCATGGATAGTTTGAGCTTCATCAGCTAATTCTTGTTCATGAACGAATTAATGGACAAACAGTCAAGCACACTCTTGTACATAGACTCCATTGCAATTTCCCCGCTTTCACAAGTTTCGATTTCTCAACTGTCAAGAAAACTACGGGTTTCAAAGGCACTCTCTCACTCTGAATATTATTTTCCATCGCTATTTTGGTCCACATAATTACGTTCTTCGATTTTTTTTTCATATTCAATTAAAAAGGTTCTTGTACTAAATCTTAACAATTCAAACGATATTATAGGACTAATAAAGTCTATTGTCTGCACTGCAATTAAAAACATATTCCTGTAAAATACACTCTTGCCTATGCTGCATATTAACACTAGGGGAGAATACAACGAAAAGTTGTGTTTTCATTTACACTCTAAAACTTTTACCCAATATTGGTTAGAAAGTGAACATGCATGTTTTCTGGGTATTTTTTAATCACTCCATATATGTCCACACCAGAGAAGTATTAAAGAAAACCACTTTCGTTTTGGTCTAACACCGGATACGTGTTTATACAACACTAATTAGTATTAAAACAGCATCGGTTTGATTCCAAACTGGTGTTGTTTTAATACTTCTCTGGTGTGGACGTATATATATAGATTCCGGGCTGGTGTTGAATCAACACCGGAGTTTTTTGCAGTGTACCCAACCAATATGCATGCTCCCACTTACATTGGGTAAACCATATTTTAGAGTGTAGGAGATATGACATTATAATAAATTTTCGGGATCCTGCTTGCTTGACTTGTACAATTATCATGTTAAGATATGCAGGGGGGGGGGGGAACATGCCTCTGTTGCAGTATAGTTCAATTACGCCCGCCACGTTTCAGACATCTCAAAAAGTTCGAGCGGTTTATCACCATTCATCGTTATCAGGTTTCTTGTTTGAATTAGCCCACGATTCAAATTAATCATTTGCATCGCTTTCATACTCCGCTTTGCTTTCAAATTTAGCCAAGGGTTATTATTTGAGTTTAAATCAATATGAAATTTCATATTTTCAATAGATTCGATTACTGGTAATACATCTAATTTCCCAATACATGCCAGGCATTCAATTCAATTCAATTATTCATCTCATTTCGATTCAAAACATAATACAAAGTAACATTAATCAAGACATGCATTCGTACTTCTTAAATAAAAAAAAAAAGAATAAAATGGAATATAAATGGAAATGGGGGGGGGGGGTCCACTAAAAGCAAAACACAACCACCTAAAATAGCTTTTTTGACAACCATCTAACACTAGGTGCACTGTAAAAACTCTAGTGTTGATATAACACCAGCCCGGACTCTATATATGTCAACACCAGAGAAGTGTTAAACAACACCAGTTTTGTTTTAGTCTGACACCAGATATGCGTTTATACAACACCAATTAGTATTAAAGCATCATTGGTTTGATTCCAAACTGGTGTTGATTCAATACTTCTCTGGTGTGGACATAGATTCCGGGCTGGTGTTAAATCGACACCGGAGTTTTTGCAGTGTGATCATCTTTAGGTGCCGCAAAACGGTTACATTTCAAACTTCATGTGTGTGTGCGTGTAGGGCAAAGCAACAATCAGATGCCGTAGCGTACAGATGGGAGATCCACTTTCCCTCAAAAAAATTATATATACATATATGATAATAATAATAATAATAAAATAATTACAATAACAATTTAAACCACGACCAAGAAAAAAAAGGAAAGAGAGGGGGCTGACGTATGGTATTATTTTCTGAATATTATGTATAAATCTATCACAAAATTTCATTTTTTTAATAAAAATTTTCCTCACTCGCCTATATATATATATATTGTTTACTTCTAGGACACCGTGCGCTTGCTCAACAATCATGATAGGAAAAAAAATCCGTTTTTGTTCCGTAGACGCCTAACAGGTTGTAGGGCCACCGAACTTTTTGGTCTGTTCTCTCCCACCACGTAGCAATAATGGAGCGCCCTCACACCAACGTCTCAAATGGCACAAATATACAATATCAATGTTTTTGTTTTTCCGCCGATCTCAAGCCAAATCATGTTTAATTCAGGTCTTCTATCAAGAAGTACTAATATATTACAAGAGCCTGCATATTTTGCTTTCTACTGTATATATGCACTTTAGCAGTAAGTAAAGCAGACTATAGAAAGAAGCCCGGTTTCTGAAGTTAGCTTCAACTATGATCTAAATCTGTGATGAAATTATGGGAAACCCAAACGCCAAAGCCTAGTTTACATTGCATATTTTTTTACTGTATTCTGTTCTAAAGGGCTTAAAGGGGAAGGAAACTGTTTGGCATATTATTCCAAGACAGTTCAGAATGAATTATTCACCAAATGTACTGACGAATTTACACCTTTCTCTCAGTGAGATACCGCCTGCCATAATTGTAATTGGTCATCCATAAATGTAGTGAATCCACAGCTGTAACCAGATTATTAACAAAATACGGGCCATATAGGTTAGAACTTGAATCTGTAATTATAGTATAACATAATATGTCACTCAAATATTTACATATTATTATTATTATTATCATTTATATATTACAAAGTCAAAATATATAGCTTTGATGCAGTTATTGTCCTGATCAAATAGGACATAGACAGTCTAAAGAAATAAAACATTTCGACTGTACTGGAGAACAGGAGCTGCCAGAGTAACACCCCAAAAGTTATTGCTTATATTGTTATGAAATATAAAATTAGAAATAAGAATTAAAGATCTTTCTTGTACTGGAGTTTAGTCACTTACGGGTCATCGACTCGAAACTCGTTACTTTTGTTTGCATTTGGGAAGTTATGAAATATAAACTCATATTTGATAAAATTAAAAGATCTTGCTTGTGCTGCAGTTTAGGAGCTTATCAGGTTGAGTTAATGTTTATTGAAAATAAAAGATCTTGCCTGTGGTGCAGTTTAGATTTTGATAAAACTCAAAAAGAATGACAATAGAAATAAAAGATCTTGCTTACGTGCGTAGTTGTTTTATCACAAGGTTTCTTCGTCCTTTGCCCTCGTTGACGCATCACGCGCTTCTTGAGAAAGTTGCATCTGTTGCTCCAGGAAAACTTAAATACAGCTCATCCAGCCTAGCTCATCATCAGATCTGATCAGTGCTCAACTAGATCATCACTCTGAAGACCTCCAAAAGCTCTCTTCCAGATCAACATTGCTTTGACGTCCAGAACCTGGTGAGTTGAAGGCTTCTGATCATTCAGAAGGACAGTATTTTCATTTAGGTATATTTTTTAGTCAGAAAGGATTCTTGTCATTAGTCTAGAGACGTCAATTGTCAGTCCCAATTGCATCTCTTCTGTTTGATGGTCTGCGTCAAACTGTAATGGATGACTTGGGAAAGGTCAAGACCTTCTGGAACACTGTTAACGTGGTTTAGGTATTTAAACCAAGAATTGAGCGCTTTGATTGCAATGTACTTAATTTGACGGGGTAGATGTCCAGACACGAATGAAACTGTTTTTGTCAGTTTGAATTAAAAAAAAACAAACTTAGTATTATTTTCAACACTAATCTAAAAATCAAGAATATTGTTTGCATTGAGCTTTAAAGATATTTCTCAATGTTGCGTCGGTATAATTATGTGTCCAACGGTAACTTTGGGTTAGTGCGTATGATTTACTGATGCACGACTGCGGTTATATACTCTCTCTCTATATATATGTATACATATATATACTTCTGGTTTTATAAGAAGGCCCATTAGATAAGGTCACCAACTCCTTGCTTCGTTTAAACTACTAGAATGCGCAGAAAGAATAAACATAAATTGCAACTTTCAAACAAAGGCCATTTCTTGCACACTTCGTCTAACGTGTGAAGATGTTTTCAATCCAGAACACGTCATACCTTATCGAAGCTACATGTGCTTCGAAATAAATCATGCTTATCATTTTGTCTGGGAAAATCTAATAAAGTGCTTTTGCTTGATTGAAACTCGTTTGACATCAAGCAAAAATATTTAAAAAATGTATTTCTAGAAAAAGATGCACTAGGGAGGTTTTTTTTGCATCTGCAACCGAGATAGACTTAACAACACAGTAAATGTATTAAAAATTACCGTCCAATTAGAAACAAGCTGAGAGGCTTTTGTCGAAAATTGGGGAACCTGGACAACAATTTTGTCCTAAGACTGTCGGAGCTTACAAAAAAATGGCAAATATTTTTTTTTAATTGGACGAAACTTCTGTTTTGATTCACCAATTTTCGACAAAGACTTCATGGTTGTGCCTTGTCATGAGGGGCACCCGACGATACATTTTTCCACGTTCTTAAATCCGTCGTGCTTCCTGGGGCGAAATCGCCCTATTTACCAGTACAATAGCTATACTTAAGCTCTCTGACTACTCTATGCCATTCATGCGCATAGCTAGAAAGTTATTTTCATTGTTAGCACGCTTGGGCTGGTCACATGATGGAATCTAATCAATTAGATAATAGGCATCTGTACTACCATTTTGCGTCATATCATATCAAATTTGTCTCTATTCTCAGTTCACTAAAGAAAAATTTGTGTTTGTTTCAGACACAATGCATGTCTTCCTAGCCCTCATGTTTGTGGCTGCTGCCACGGCCGAGCTTGCTCCTCTGCTCAAGAACTCTGAGCCCATCCCAGGAAAGTACATCATCAAGCTCCGTGTAAGTATAACGTTTTCCGTAGCCAGTTATAATAAGTAATAATCAGAGGCCAATTGAGCATTGTAATCGAAAAATATTTGGTTTGGATTTGAATTCTTCTGTTGCTTTTAAACGCAACTGTCTCCTACAACTGTTCTGCTCCTGAGGATAAAAAGTAGTTCTCCTTTTTTTTCTTAACATGGTTCTGGTTTCTGGTTTGTTAGATAATTTGACAGGCAAAATAGAAAAGTTTTCACTTTTAGATTAAGACAGTTTTAGCCAAACTAACTTGACTAGCAAAAAGAGGAGTTTTGATTTTAAGAAATGGTTTTCGCTCCCAAATGATGTTGCTTTGTGTGAAAATTCTACATTATAGCATATCGACCTAATCTCCTTCTGGAGGTGGGGGGGGGGTGCAAAGAGAATTTTGGAGTGCTTCAGCGCCTCTGCTTCCTTGGGCAGTGGATTACATGTACAGTTAACACAAGAATCCATTCGAACTTTTAACGTACTACTTCGTTACAGGACGATTTCAACATCGATGAAATTGCTTCTACCGTTCGTCTCTCTGGTGGAAAAGTAGGTAACCTTTTCCGAAACGTTCTTCACGGTTTTGCTGCCGAGCTCTCCGATGAGGTCCTCGACATTGTGAGTTATTTGTTTATTACAATGTTCATCTTTTTTTTCATTTCATTTACTTTTCAATGCAATCCGTTCCATTCAGACCGGGGGGGGGGGGTGTTCACAACTATTTAAGTGTGAGTTTGAATCACACTCAAATTCCCTGTTGCATGCGGTACAAAAGACATCACCGCATTGGTCAAATCATATATAGTACGATGGCCCGTGCTACTGCGGTATTACTGAATAAGATTGCACGATACATTTCCATGTACGTCGGCATCTACGCATGTTTGTAAGCCGCACTTTACTATTCATGAAACACCCCAGGTGCAGTTCTGTGTATGTGTGTGTGTCCCTTTACCATTATGTACCAATTGGCAAGGTACTGAAGTTTGCTTTCTTGTCAATACGTAATTATGAATTGGTCCTAATGCCGCTTTTAAGATGAAAGAGTAAACCGTGTCCACTTTTTTAAACTTCAATCCAAACTTGATCACCCCTCGCCAAAATAATGGCCAAATTCCCTCTCAAACAATCGAGAAGGAAGGGGGAGAAAGCCTCCGCTTAAACGTCATACTGCATCTCGACTTTCAAATAGAGCATGACGAGGGGGCATTGCAGGTTAAAACGTACTAATTGTCCAAAAATTTGGGACAAATGGGGCAGAATAAAGCCTCCTCCACCCCCCCCCCCCATTCACACCATCAAGGGGTTGGTGGCGGGATATTTCGGAGAGGGGCAAGGGGTGCTGCAAAAACGACCTAAAGGTGACGTTATTATTCTCATTTCATTATATGGTATAAATATCTTTTATGTTCATCTTCCCTCTTCTGTTTTCCTTTTCTGACTCTTTTCGTATTACTCTATTCTGTTCTTCTTCTATTGTCTCTTCTATATTCCACCCCCTCCCCGTAACATCTCCACTGACCAGTAGACTTACCTGCAACAAATAACAATGAAAATTTGGTTTTTAATTTGATTTCCTTTTCTTTTATTACAGAAAATAGATCATTAAAAATATCTTACATGTCTTGATAAGTTAGTGTGCAATCCAAGGTTATGATAGTCCTTTATAAAATCCTAATAAAATCCATGCTGGTTGGCGAAGATTCCTTGAATTAAAGTTCACAATGATGGCGATGATGTAACGAGTTGAAATGTCTGTGAAGATGATATTGATGATGACAAACAGTCAATTTCAGCAATTCATTGGTTGACAAGCGTTCATTAAAATAGCTTGATGATCTCGATTAGAATTGAGAATTCTTTTCGCAAAGTAGCTGCAAACAGTTCATTAATGGTGTGCAAATAATTCCACAGAAGATAAATGTTGTATTCCAGTTGGAAATAAACTATGCTCTGACATAAAGTCTGGTGTAAAACTCTGAGTTCTGATCTAGTGTGATGATGTCCTTGAATAAACTTCTTTATAATTATATACATTTCTACTATTCTGGAAGCTTTTAGTATTGTCTTTAAAAAGAGCATTATCCTTCTTTCCGGAATAGTCCACTTCTATAAGACTCTTGAATAACCTCAGTGAATTTAACAATGCAAACAACATAGCTAATCCTATTGTCCTTTTTCTCTGCAGGCAGGCTCTTTTGTCTATCTTTCTACATTCCAGAAATGACATTATGAAAGGCTTGCCCAACAAAGCTTTACTGAGACATTCTGGGATATTTTCAATCATTATAATCTATGAATATCCTTAAAGGACTATATCATGCAATATTTATCTCTGTTTTCCACCTCGAATATCTTTGACACAGGTTCGTGGACTTCGCGCCGTTGAGTACGTTGAACAGGACGGCGTCTACCGTACTCAGGTCACCTGGGGTCTAGACCGTATCGACCAAAGGGATCTCCCTCTTAACAATGGCTATAGTCCAAGGGGTAATATATTTCTTTCTTTCGTTCTTTGAATTTTTTTTTAATTAGTGTATTTCTTTTTCAGCATTCTGAAATTGTTCCTGTGTTACGAGCGTCTGAAATTACTTCCAAACTTTGAAAGCAATTATCTCAAAATCGTGCTTTGGGGGCCAGCCGAGGTTTGTAACGTTTCGTAAAATCACTGACTATATGTCATTTTGCTATAAAACACTTGTAAATGATACGAGATAAGAAAAGAAAAATTGTTTCACAGTATCTCACTTTCGAGTATAATGCATAAATTGGAGATGAGCCTTGTTAAGTTCATGTGTGAATGCAGCTAGAAAACACTTCGTCCATCGGAAAGGTCGCAAATGTTGGTCCAATGTTTTATGCACGTTAAAACCAACTATTCGTCTTAGAGTAGGGTATCCGGTGTCTTTGTTCTTGGTGGTCCCCGGGAAAATCTCAAGAGTGCGATAATACACCAGGTGGTCTGTAATCTAAGAGGAAAAAAAAAGGATTTAGATAAGTTGTAGGAAGTTTCCGTGTTTCAGACGATGTAAAATATTACAATCAACCATGATCACGGAATTGCCATACTACCATAGACTTTAGTAATTCAGAAATATTTCCATAATGGCGCTCTACACTAATATTATTATGAATGATACAATCTTAAAAATGTTGGCCAACACACCTTTCACACAAAAATTGGTTAAAACTTAATATCAAAATCTGGGTAGTTTTAATGTGTGCTTTGGGTGAAAACTACAACATTATTGGTTCAAAACTACCCAGAGTTGGATATATTTTAAAACCAATTGTTATGTGCACAGTATGTTGCCCAACATATTAAGGGTATAATATAATTCTTTTTCAAAGTTCCACGCTTCTCAAACGTTTTTTATCGCCTAGGAGACGGTGATGCATTTTTCCGTTCTTTGACAAGATGACTTGCCGAAACCACAGACTCACGTGCCGTGGTCTAGTGGTAAAATGCATTGGCGTTCGTATAGCAAAAAGGTTCGGGTTCGATTCCCGGTGGAGACATTTCTCAGCCTTGAGAAAAAAGTCAAAATGGGTAAAATTAGCCTTGAGGGAACATTGGCACAAACTTCATCTTTTTTAATTATTATTATCATTATTCCCTTCTAATCGTAGATGTCAAATGTGTTTTTTTTTGTGGAAATGTGAGTATAGAAGAATTGTATACTTAGCTTTGATAAAGGTTCCCAAAACCTCTTTACCCATTTGGAAATTTCTCTCTCTTTGGGGGATGTTTCTGTTGGGATGCAAACCCTGCCTGCCAGTGGCGTAACCAAGGGGGGGGGCACGTGCCCCCCCCAAATCGGCTGGCAAAAAACGAGGAAAATGGGAAAAAGAGAGAGAAAGCAAGAGAAACGTAAAGAATAAGTTATGTTCATTATAAATGTTATACTATAATTATGTAATATTACATAAGAAGCATTTTCATAACTTTATGAAACATTATTTCATAAAGCTCGCATAGATTGTTTAACGAGATATATAATCCCGTTGTTCTAAAACCTCCCGTTTTCAAATCAATATACTGTACACCAAATATATTTCCTCGCTATTTCATGTAGTGACATTTGCTTCTTTTTCATGACTACTTAAAGTGATTGCCCTATTTAAGGTCTTAATATAAAACAGTTCCTGTCCGTGCTAACGTTCGCATTAGTTGATTGGTGAGATATCTGCTCTTCATGAATTCCTAAAATCAGTCCTTTAAATGTCTATTTTTCTGATCTCAATATCAAAAATTTTCAGCTCGTGCTTCGCGCTCGCATTATTTGGTTGGTGAAATACGTACGGTCTTAGTGAATTCCTGCAAACAAGTCTTATAGCATGCCCCTCTTCAGGTCTGAATTTCCTAAATTTTGAGCTCGCGCTTCGCGCTCGCAGTATTGGATTAGTGAGATGCGTATGACAATCATGATTACCATGTCTACAAAAAGTGGTAAATGTGTTAAGATGTAATTCTAACACAATCAACAAAGGATGGTACTAGCGTTAGATGACTATGCTGAGACATGTATACTCTTACAATGTCTTAATGGATTCCCAAAATATATTCCCTGTTTGGGTTCAATATATACAAAAAATTCAGCTCACGCTTCGCGCTCGCATCGTCTGCTTAGCGAGGCAGGTACGTATCATGATTACAAAATAAAATGCTTATAATGCCCCTTTTTAGGTCTGAATAATAAAAATTGTCAGCTCACGCTTCGCGCTCGCATTATTTAATCAGTAAGATACATGTCCGTTTAATGGCACTGCATGTCCTTAAGATGTCTCTATTAGGTCAGTACACCTGGCAAGCTCCCTAAGTGACTCTAAATTTTTGCTTGTGCCCCCCCCCATGCCGTGACCCACGGTACGCCACTGCTGCCTGCAAATTTAACACTAGACCACAGAGACAAGTTCGTGGCTCTTTTGAAACTGGTATGGACTGTCAGATATACCAAAGACCAACAAAGACATGACAAAGCTGGACCTTAGCGTGTAGAAACAGAAGCTGGGAAGCCGGATACGACTCCGGTCAGTCATTTTTCGGTTTCACCAGTAAAGGAACATCACAATTGGGAACCTTGATACCGGGCCTTGATCAAAGCTCCATGCATGGCCTTCAGGATTGTTTTCTATTCACATTTTTCATTCTACATGATAATGAACCTTATACAGGTGCCCCCAGTAAGGTAGAGAAAAGATGTGATATAGAAATTACCTTTTAGATGATCACGAAAACTGGAAAAGGTCATGAACCATGAGGAACACAACAACAAAGAGTAAACAAGTGGTACCATCTTTACATCGTCTTGCCCCCCTCCACCCTTCAGATTACCGTTATCCCAATTTCGGTGATAATCACGACATGATCGATGGCCGTGATTAAATTGATGATGATGGCGGTAATGATGACGACGACGATGATGATGAATGTATTGAATATTATTTTTCTCTCTCAACCACAGGCACCGGAAGTGGATATACTGTGTGGGTAATCGATACCGGCGTCAGTGCTTCCCACAATGACTTTGGTAGTCGTGCTACCCAAGTGGTTAACTTCGCAGCTGGTTCAAATGTAAGCCTAACCACTCACGATGGCGGTCTTCTGCGTTCTTTTATTATTATGTTTACATTTATAAAAGATTGATATATACTCACATCCTTATTGTATTTATTATCTAATATGACCACATTGCTTATATTGTGAATTATTTTTTATGTTGTTATTGTAAATATTTTTATATTGTGTTTTTGAACGCAGAAATAAATGCAAACAAACAAACAAACTGTCCGTCAAATGACAATTAACACCCGGGAGATCTTTGTCGAAATTGGTGATCCAGAACGGTGGTTTTGACCTGCACCATACAGAGCTGGAAAATTTCAAATATATCATTTGCCGAATCGCAAGAACTTAAACGCTGTTTTGATTTTTGAATACCTGATAGATATTACCTGAACTTTACACAAAATTAATGTCAGTAAAAACAACTGTGTTCCAAGTTTCGAACGTAAATAACCGTTTATGATTGACGAAAAGAACAAAGGCAATTTAGCAAATGTGGTCACACGAATCAACCATTAACGAATAATTTTGGAATTGTTTTGCTTAAAATAAGGGTTTATACAGACTTCCTATCGAAGATTTAGTTCCTTCAAGAAACTAAAACAATGTTACATGTATTCTAATATGTAAAGTACAATTCCCAGCGGAAAATGCTGAAATTTTTTGTAAAAACTGATACCAATATATGAAGTTATCGGATTTTCAATTTCACAATGCGTGCCGAAATGGATAGAAAATAGGTGGAGCGATGATGTCATGTCCCTGCGTTCATTTTCTTTCATAGTTTACCGCAAGAAATCAAATTCATTTCACCTTTCATTTTCTTTATTTAATAGATTTATTTACCACTCGTGGGATGGAACACCCTATCAGCAAATGCTGTTTTTCGTAGTGTGTAAAAAAGGGCTTTTTATTTTTTTCGATTTTACAGTCGGATTGTAACGGGCATGGAACCCATTGCGCTGGGACAGTTGGCTCCAGTACCTATGGTGTCGCGAAGAGCGTAACCATCAAGGGAGTCAAAGTCTTAAACTGTATTGGATCGGGTACCAACAGCGGTGTTATCTCAGGTAAGCTATCCTGAATTACATGCAAAGTGTTGACGACCCAAAAGTTTGTGATGTGATCGTAACACACCAATACAATATCTTAATTTGTTTAATCGAATACATCACAATCCAAGGCATATTATACAACTAATGCGTGCACAATACAGTTGCTCAATTCGATAGTAATTGCCCAGAATATCCAGAATATATATATATATATTCATATATATATATATATATAACAATATTACCAACATACATTGCCCATCAGAGCACGCGGTATGTGTTGCCCAACATTTTTAGTGTGTATAACTAAATCAGGGAGCTTCATGATAACACAGCATTTTAAATTGCGTTTGGCAAGAGTCATCATAAAAGTATCAAGATCCAGACTTGCTAAATGAATTCGTACATTTACATCAATAAAAAAGTTGTCTACAAAAGTTGTACTACAATCTCTGGACAATGTAAGGCCTTGGTAATGTTGTTTGAGGGTGTGTTCAAATTAGTTTATTTATCAGAGCAAACGAATGTAATATTGAGATCAGTCCCCCCCCCCCCCTCCTTCCAAATAACTTCTCAGTTTCCCCATGACACGAATTTAAGCGTTAGAACGTTTTTGTCACCCAGGGGTGGATTATGTAAAGTACTATAGCGGAAGCAACGACGTTGCTTCAATGTCGCTGGGAGGAGGGATCTCAACAGCTTTAGATACTGCTGTCGAGCAACTTATTTCTTCAGGGGTTCCAACCGCCGTGGCTGCTGGTAATGATGATGCCAATGCCTGCTTGTCTTCTCCTGCACGTGTTTCGACGGTAAGTTCAACCAATCCAAGACCTAGGAGTGAACATGGAACACAAGCGTATGACCCTTGCAATGTTCTTTTTTTCTTTTTTTCTGTTCCTACGAGTATACCCCACATGTAGAAATCGGAAATCTCTATTTATTTTTTTATATTTGCTAGCTGGAATGATTATGGTCGGAAACAAATTCTTGAAAGGGGCTAATTTCTGTACCTATGCACTCATCATTCTATTTAAAAGGGGTTAGAGGGGTGAAAAATATCAGAATCATAGAATTTTTTAAGAAATCAGACAGGCAATAAAAAAACTTATGGCTGTTTTCAAAATTGGATCCATAAGACTTTGTCCATTTGGAGTTGGCAACTGTTCAAATTATGACATGTGGTAGGAATCATGTACTTGATTATCAGGGATTTGTGATTTTATCCCAAATACTTAATCTCTTACCAGGTAGCATATTGCACAATGTCCTCATGAAAAATATAATTTTAAGTAACACCATTTTAATTTTAGTCATTGTATGTAATGGATAAAAAGGGAAGCACGGTCCTTACCTTCTGGCATTATGATATCTTGATTTTAAAAGTCTGAAGCCAATTTGAGGTCCCCATTGATAGGCCTATAGCAATTCCCAATTTCTGCAACTTTTAGCAACTAAAAACTCTCTTATTGCTTGTTCGATATTGTTCAGTCTTTCAACTATCTCCTCTTCCCTTGAAAACATTATTTTATTTGGATCGAATTCCCCTGTTAACAGGTACACATTTAACATAGTTGGGCAAAAAAATGCCCAACTTTTAACCAACCTGGGCAACATACAGTCCACACAACTATTGGTTGAAATCTGTCTAATTGGGTAATAAAACTCATAATTGGGTGAAAAATTTGCTCAATTCGATAATAATTGCCCAGAGTATATATATATATATACAGTGCGTATCAAAAAAAGTTTACACTGAGAAAAAATCCTGTAAAATTATACAATTGTAATATTCTGAAGGTTTTTCCACATTTTAACATTGGTACAGATCCATTTAAGCAAATGACGATATAACTGTCGAAAAATATTTCCGCTTGAGTGCGCACCACTTACTTTTGAAAATATAGTGAAAAATGATTTGCGCAGAACTTTGAAATAGTTATGCAAATAAAAGTAGACTTTAATCATGAAGAACATGTGGAATGTCGCTAGTAAAATTGATTTGAAGATATCTTTTACCTTTTTTTTTTACTTGTTTTCTTGCCCAAAACAATTCGAAGAGTGCATTGCGCCCCACCACACTCCCCCACACACCGAGGCCATCGTGACGATATTTGCTTTACACCGAGCTGGGATTTACATGAAATGGCTTTGGCTTGATTTTTATTTTGTTAATCATTGTCAAGCTTGGGAAAAGTGTGGAGAAACAAGTACTGTATTAAATGAAAATTGAAATGTAAACTCACTTTAAATAATAAAATCTTAGTATAAAATTGTTAGAGATGTCTGATATAAACTTTTGTTCAGATTCAGCTACGTCCTCAGATCCAGCTGGCACAAAAAGGGTGAAGGTTGTGCTTACTAAGTGTTGAAATTTCAATTTGGGTGGCAAAATTGTTACAAACTGCTCGAAAGTATCCGTTTTATTTCAATTGACTAAAAGTGCAAGGGAACAGTATGACAAATATTTCGCAGGGTTTCCCCTTGACACAGTGTGAAAACAAGCATTTCTGCGACCTTTTCCAAAAATGGACAGTGCTCACTCAAGTGTAACATTCTGTCAAAACTTTTACATGCATTGGGTAGATAAGACCCAAACCCAAGATGATAAGTGAAAAAATACTTACATGTTGTATATTTTTTAATTCCCAGGGCTTTTTCAAAGTGTAATCTTTTTTTGTTACGCACTGTATATACAGTTGAGGCCAAAAGTTTACATACACCCATGGAATTTAGTGAAATTTGTTCGCTTTCCAAACATTGCAAAATTTACTATATCTTCAGAAATATAAATACTACCATGACGAATTAGGTATCAAATCGAAGAGCATTTTAAGCTCTTTCACATTATTGGGATGCCATTTGGATTATACTATATTTCAGGTGGAATTTTCTTTGAATAAAAAAGTGATATTCGTGCAAAATGTATTCTATTGTTTGCTATTATATTTTCAAACATCGTTTCATAGAAATATAAAAATGTCAAATTTATGATATATATTATACTTTTTATCATGATATATGTCACCACTGAACAAAAAGTGTAACAAAAAATGATTGTGTTTAGAAGTAAGTAGCACAAATATGAAATGTTTTTGTCAAGTTTTTATTCTCAATTTGTATAAAATATGTAGATTTTGGGAAAAAAATTGACACCTAAATATTTTTCAGCACCTGATGACAAAGCAATGTGATGAAAAGGCATGGCATACTCATTTGTTTGATATCAAATTCGTCATGATAGGACAACTATTTTATAAGATACAGTAAATTTTATGATGTTTGGCAAGTGTCAACTTTTCTTTGAATGTCCTGGGTGTATGTAAACTTCTGGCCTCAACTGTATATATACATATATATATATATATATATATATATATATATATATATATATATATATATATATATATATATATATATATATTGCCAGCGCCATAATGAGGCTGCGATGAATGCAAGGAATGCTCCCCAGGGAGTCGAAATTGTGAACTTTTCGTGCTTGATTGAAATGAATCCAATGGCGGTGTAATTATATGCTGTAACACGCTTTGGGCCATTATGGGAAAAGCGCTTTATAAAAATTGGCTATTATTATTATTATTTTATGTATATATATATATATATATATATATATATATATATATATATATATATACCATTGGTTATTCCAAAATGAAAGGCTATTGAAACATAAATGAGTCATCGATAAATCATGATAGGTATTTGCAACAAACCATAATGTAGTTTATTATTCGCTTTGATTTTCTCGAATGCAATGTCTACATATTGGTGAGCTCTGATTTGATGGTCATTCTACGCAAATCATTAATTTAATTGTACACTGGTTGGTTTTCTCCTCATATTTCTGTGGATTAGGTACATATTCACGACTACATCGGAAAACAGTTTAATATTAATCTCGTCATTATGACTGTTTCTGCGTCAATGCAAATATATACACACACACACATTTATATATATATATATATATATATATATATATATATATATATATATATATATATATATATCAAACAAATTAACGTTAGCACAACTATTACTCTAAATTATCAAGATGTTAACAGGCAAGTGTTCGAAAAGAGGAAAGTTTCACTTTGTTGATGGCTCGCTCTGTTTCTGATTAAAAGAAGTTGAAGCGTAGCACACTTCTCCATTGTGCACAATTTAATTGTTTCTAGATGCTAAGAGCCTTAGTATACATGTTATGCATATTGCCATCTTCGTTTTAAATTGAAGTGATTTTTTGGGGAATTCTAAATTTCAGGCAATCACAGTTGGAGCTACAGATAGTAGCGACTATCGTTCCTATTTTTCCAACTACGGTGGCTGCCTAGACATCTTTGCTCCAGGTTCTTCTATCACGTCTACTTGGCATACGTCTGATTCAGCAACCAATACCATCAGTGGAACTTCGATGGCCTGTCCTCATGTTGCTGGTAAGCCCCATTTCAGTCAGACTCCAGGTCCCGATTCTGATGAGCAAAATCCTATCGTGGATAAATTCAAATCCCTGCAAATTCTCGTGTAATGTGAGGCTTTCTTTCTCAAAAATTGTAACCACTGTACCTTAAGGAATATTGTTTATTCTTGCCCAAAAGAAAGAGTAAATGTCATTCTCTTATGAATAAAATATTTTGATAAATAAGTGAATTTCAGGTAAAAAAAATTGCTCAAACAGATTCCCCCCTCCTGTTTTCTCTTGAAAATTGTGCAAAACTTTTTGTTTTGGGCATAAGTACTATTCATTATCAACAGAAAGTTCATACTCTGTATTTTACAGTATCTTGGTATTAAGATGGGTCAGCAGCTGGCTTTTTCTATCAAGATACAAAACAACATTTCTTAAATTTTTGAGTAGCATAAAATCCAGAGTTCTGACTGGCTAAATAATGTTTACAAAACAATATTCAGGTAATTTGAAAAGATTACCACATGGTGAGTGTGACCTTGGAGAGCCACCGTTAGGATTTGGGCGGGTGTGTGGTCTCAATGACCAATCAGTGCGCAGTATTAGTGTTATTAAGCTGCTAAATGTATCAAACAATTTCCTTTTGTGATTAGTTGAGTTTCAGGTGATTAGGATGTTTTGAACTAGATTAGAATATTGCATGACTGACATACATTTTAACATGATGTACTATTTATACAATACATTACTTTTGTGAAGGCATTTTCAAATTTTCCAAATAGGACTTACTATTTGGGAAATGACTTTACAGTCTGAGAGTAGTGATAAATACTAATACGAGTAGTAGCAGCAGCAGCAGTAGGTGTAGTAGTTTTAGTAGTAGTAGTAGTAGTAGTAGAAGTAGTAGTAGGAGTAGGAGTAGGAGTAGTAGTAGTAGTAGTAGTAGTAGTAGTAGTAGTAGTAGTAGTAGTAGAAGTAGTAGTAGTAGTACTTCTATACTTATGAATACAATATGAATAATTACAACATCAATTTACGGTAACAACGATAAGAATAATCTTTGGTAGGCACCTAAATTACAAATGCTTACTATATTCTGTGTTCGACCAAAAAATAGAAAATATACTTATATCTGGATGACGCCTCGTTAATTCATTGACTTTTCTCCACTCAAAATTTATAGGTGCCATAACACTTTTCGGCAAAAGCACTTCCAGTATGCTTTCTAGCGCTTCTAGCAATAAGATTAGTGATGTGGGATCCAATAGCCCTAATAAACTTCTCTACGTCGGATAATGAGTGGTGAGTATAATTCCCTCTATTCCTTTTCAAAACCTTTGGGAACATTTAAGCAACAGATACAAAACTTGAACCCCTGAAATGAACACAAGTTACAAGGTATAGGCCTCCTTTTTTCAAGCTACACTTAGGCCCATCATGGACCTATTACGAGATAATAGAGATCTCGTAATAGGTCCATGGGCCCATAGCCCCTGGCTGGAGAGTGACCATGTTAAACATACCTTAACATATTCTTCAAGGACGTTCGTGCTATGCACTGACATGACTGGGGTGGGGATTTTTTAAAAGAGCTGTCCAGCTGAAATAGTCTAATGCACTTCATTTGTTTCCACATATATTGTATATGCCTTCTCAAAAAAAAACCCTGGTTGGAGAGTGGTCAAGTAGAGATTGATGTCTTGCGTAGTGAAGTTCATTCTCTTATGAAGTTCCAATCCATGATCCCCAATTGGTATTCATGTTTTAACCGATGCGTACTCGTCGGCCTATATGATTGAAACTTTAAAACTTTGTGTCCATATGTTTTGTTTTCAGATGGCGACCCGCTCCAAGCAGCAACGAAGCAGAGTTATGAAACATAAACTTAAAACAAAAAAAAATAAACTGTTCAATTTTCTTTGAAAACGTGCATCTGCGTGTTTGACTTATCCTGGAATGAATAAATGACGCGGTCAAAATAAACCTGCAATTACTTTTATTACAAAATGCTTCTTCCTGCATATGTTGAAATATATAGGTTAAATTCAATACCGGTATTAATGTAAACGTGGGATAACTGTAGTGTAAAGGCTGTTTTAAGCCATGCAAGAATACGGGGGGGGGGTCTTTCTTTTACGGAACAAGCACTGTTAACGTGCAGTAAAGGCCATCATAACGGGATCATAATTAATGATTGATAACATTCAAAATCATATATCAGTCATGGCGATACTTTGAATTCTAGATGTATTTCTCACTGTATATCGGTTGAGCAAGCATCGTGCTGATCTTTTCTTCATGAGAGTGTTGTAACAAAATTATAGATGACAAGATCTGTTGGTAGTTATTGCCATCAAGAGAATGATTTTGGTCTCATCTACAAAGAATGACTAGGTGGTTGGAATGTCTTCTATACAAGAATGTTCACAATGCAATAAGCCTTTTACATTGAAGTTTTGTTCATCAACATCACCTAGTTAACCAAAGTTAAAAAGACATTGCAATATCATTTACCGATCATAACCGAAATGTATAATCGAATCTTCAGCGAATAAATTCTAAATTGAACTGCATTACTCATTGTAGTATCTGGTTTATTTTTGTAGTATATCAAATCTTATGTCCTGGAATTTTGGGTATTCCTTACATGACATATTACCGTCTTAAAGGGATGGTCCGGGCTGAAAGTATATATAGCTTAAGAAATATAATAGAATTCACTAAGCAAAGTGCCGAAAATTTCATCAAAATCGGATATCAAATAACAAAGTTATTGAATTTTAAAGTTTAGCAAAATTTTGTGAACACAGTGGTCATGAATATCCATTAGGTGGGCTGATGATGTCACATCCCCACTTGTTCTTCTGTATTTTATCATATGAAATTAGGTTTATTCATTTTTTTCCTCCAAAAACTAGAAAAACTGGATTGACAACTTATTTAGTGCATTAGATTTTTATTGCTGCAATTATTTCATTGATAAGGGAGACATATTCACACAAGTATGAAATAATGAAAAAATCATGATTTATGAAATAACATAAGAAAATGGAAAGTGTTACAAAATATTGCTAAACTTTAAACTTCAATAACTTTATTATTTGTTATCCGATTTTGATGAAACTTTCGGCATTCTGCTCGGTGAATTCGACTCTGTGTATTAAAATAATATTTTCAGTCTGGACAATCCCTTTAAAGTACCTATGTATCACAAATCGAAGTTATTTCCCATTGGTGCACATGTTGCCGTTTAAGTATCCAAATATGATTTTTTAGATATATATTTTTAAAGAAATATTGAAAGAATATATTTTTTCAAGTTTCTGAGCTCCATCATAAAAAGAGGTATCAGGTCTCATTTTGGCGCAATATTCAATCAGAGTTTTTGAACTGGTGATTTTTGCTGATGACCGAAAGATGATGTCACAGGAAATCCTATCTGTCTCTATAAGGGGTGGAGCGTTCCAAGTTGGAAATTAAAAAATATATATATCTTAAAGTTGAATTAAGAAGGGGGTGAGTTTCCATAAATATGGGTTCCACACACAATATATAGTATATATTAATTGTTCAAACAGATAGCATGTCACAAAAACCATATGCCTTCTCGATATTTTGCTTAGAAAGTCTATGAAATTAGCCCCCTGTCAGAGCCCGAGAGACGAGTGTACAGAAAAATCACTCTGAGTGTGACGTCACCGGCGGGAATTTAGTGTAAGAGGTGCCTGGGTTTAATACAGAAATGCTATGCAGAGTCAAAGAAAGATATTTTTCAAAGCAACTCGAATCAAACAAATAAGAATCATATGTACAAATCTTTACTTTACCTGTATAAAGAATAGTTTGAATTATTATCATGAACTGTTAAATCATGATGTAAGATTGCAAACAGTGAGTTATTGAATGATATTGTCACTATTTCTCATTCATTTTATCACGATGTACCTTCGAGTGAGTAGCTGGAAAGTAGATCCGGCAGCTAGCTCAGCTCTGCCCGGCCGCCTACACACAACAAACACACAGCAAGCTTAGCGCGCGGCTTTCAACTTTGCTGTATTGCATTTACGTAAACAAACGGTACCGGTATAGTATACTACTGCGGTGGCTTTACTTTTCTATTCGACATTTGTTGACGAAGTGAAAGAATGGCCGAAGATACGTTTATCGACTGGTGAGAAGACCTCGATCAAATTTCATATTATTCGCCTTGAAATTATTCTTTAGGGTCTATGGTATCATTGTGAGGGAATTTACATATTTTGAATAATAGTACGACCATAAATATATTTTTAATCATTTCCTCTTTGCAATTTCTCCGGCTCGAAGATACAACTTCAACTGCAGTTTATGACTTGTTTCGCCATACGGACACAGTCCCGAACGAAAACAATGCATTAAATCGTCTAAAATCGCTACAAAGAAAAAAAGTTTAACAATGTAGGGACATATTATTGACTATATGACTTTCAATAATTATTACTTCCTTTTAATATCGTTCACATGAAATCAATATCGATAAAATGAAGTGTTGACACAAAAGTAAATATGCAGGCGTACGTGCATAGTACACAAAATGGCATTGCCTTGTTTACTACATACCCGCCGGTGACGTCACAGTCAGATAACCCCGTCTCGGTAGGCATTGCAGGAGCGAACTCAGGGAAAATGGGTAGGGATAAATCGTTCAAATTCACTATTTTGACAAAAAAAATTGGGGGGTCGAATCACCTCTTAGTGTTTTGGGGGTTGTAAGGTTGCTATTAATGTAAATATCTCAATATTTGGAATCGTCTTCTTAATTCAACTTTAACGTTTATTCAGATATCTGGAACTTCAAACAGCAACAAATCACTTTTAATCTTCAATATACGCCAATAGGAATCAACTTGTGGATTGCAGATTGCAGCTCCAGTAGACCTAGTCTGCTATGCAGACTCCTTGAATCAGCTGTGATACACACACACTGCAGATGTGGGTCTACAGTTGTAGACTACATGAGATATGCCCATACCCTTTGCAGCGAAGGTAGACGAGTACATGGTAATATCCAGCTTTAGATTTGCAACACAACCTCGGCTCTATGTTGTAGAACATCACTTACTATGAAAGAACCAATAAATTAAGAATATGATGGAATTTGATAAAGGAGAGAAAGAGATAAGTAGGGAGTTTGCGCAATTATTTCCAAGACGCTTTCTGGATCGTAGAGAGTCTTCGTGGCAAAGCAGGCTTTGTCGAAAATCTGTGAATCAAAACATCAGTGTCGTCTGGGACTGGAGAAACGGTGAATTGTTAATTCGTCCACTCACCACAAGTCATGGTCTACCTTTATTTAGTCTAATGCCATAACGTCCATTAACATTAATTAACAACAATTTGGCCCAATAAGCATTTGGTCTAATCATCAGTTTGTCTAATCACCAGTTCGTCTATTACCGTTTCGTCTAATAACCAGTTGGTCAAATCCCCATTTTCGTTTCCTTCATTTTGAACAATTAACACTTTTAGCTTATTTAGACCAAATGGTATATAGACCAACTGGTTATTAGTTGGAATGGCTTTAGACTAAATGACAGAAGACAATTTGGTGAGTGGAAGAACTGATGGTAGAGTAGACCAAATAATAGTAGATGAGTTGGCAATTGCACAAATTGGCATTACACGAATTGGAAATAGACCGGACAAACGGCATATTATTTGCAATGTTTCGTCAGCTACCAGCCTTAAAAATGATAAAATGATCTCCCGGTTCATTAATTTTCGACAAGAACCTTTGAGCTGTTCATTGTAATTTGATTGGCATTTTCAACGTATTCACTCTGTTCTAGAAACCGTTCCCGTTGCAATAGCGAAAACTCGCTATTGAGGAGATTAAGTGAGACTTGTAAAGAGAGAGAGAGAGAAAGAGACGGGGAAGAAGAAAGAAGACATTAAGGGAGCGCGATAAAGAAGGAGAGACGAGCGGAGGAAAAAGGGAGCTGTGAATAAAGAAAATGAGAGGGAATGACAGAGAAAGACCTACGTCCGTATAGAAGATACATATGGAGGAAAGAAGTCAGATCGATATAAGAGGGAGTTCCATGATATTTGCTCCGGCGACAATTGCTCCGAAGGAAATCTGCACGTGAAGCCAAGCATAAAACTAATCTCACAAACTAAGTAAACCCTAATCCTCGTCTTTGCATTATCATGAACCAAAAAATATATTACAATTCTAACTCTAACCAAACACCCTCTAACATGTCTAAGATATCAAAACCGGAACAAATGTCACAGGAGTGAATGTCGTGTAACCAAAACAGTTAGGGCATGGAGAGAGAGAGGGGGGGGGTGAATGAAATGCGAGAGATCAACACAGAAAACAAAGAGATTGATATGAGAAATGAAAGGAATTAGATCGATTAAGAAATCGCCTACATTCGTAATTCCCAAGGTTCGTTAATCCGAAAACGTAATGAGGTTCGTAGTTCCGAAGGTTCTTTTATCCGAAAACGAAGTGAGGTTCGTAATTCCGAAGGTTCGTTAGTCCGAAAACGAAATGATTAACGAACCTTATTTCGTTTTTGGACTAACGAACCTTCGGTACAACGAACCTTATTTCGTTTTCGGATTAACAAACCTTCGGAACAACGAACCTTATTTTGTTTTCGGATTAACGAACCTTCGAAACATCGAACCTTATTTCGTTTTCGGATTACCGAATCTTCGGAATAACGCCACAAATGTTCGGATTAACGAACCCTTTTACTTTTTCGGATTAACGAACATCGAGGTATAGGCAATTTGCGTGTTTCGGAATTACGAACCTTCGGAATTACGAAGTGTAACCAGAAAAATAAGGGATGAATATAAGAAGTGAGGGAGATGGTGGAAAGATCAATTCATTCCGCCCTCTCTGTCATTTATAAAAAAAAAATCCTTGCATGAAATGTAATAAAGGAGAGGGCTGGGTGTGTTTGAATCTATTTCATGTAGCGTGTGAGAAAGTAGGTGTGTATGAGTTAACAAGCACCCACACGAGCAACTGTGTACGTACATACTGTACATTCCATACATTACATGCAATTATTCCCACTGTCTCGATTCGCACAACAAATGAAACTGTGATCTCAATCGTGTAGTAATTGTCGGGATCGGACCAGATCAATAGTGCAACAGTATTGATCGCACAAATTTTTTGGATGTTGTTTTTCGTAGTTACGAAAGGCAAATCGTGGCATTACTTAAATGTCAAGTCCACCCCAGCAAAATGTTGATTTGAATAATAAGAGAAAAATCAAACCAACATAACATTGAAAATTTCATCAAAAATCGGATGTAAAATAAGAAAGTTATGGCATTTCAAAGTTTCGCCTATTTTTCGCAAAACAGCGATATGCACAACTCAGTGAAATGCAAATAAGTCAGTCGATCATGTCCATCGCTCACTATTTCTTTTTTTTTATTGTTTGAATTATACAATATTCATTTTGTACAGATTTGACCGTTGGGACCGACTTGATTGAATCATATAGTATCAAACAATGCTGATTCCACATGTTCAGTGGGAAATTGATCAACATTTCACTTGACAATGAGGAGAAAATTGGAATATTTCATATTTCATTTAATAAAATACAAAAGAAATAGTGAGTGGATGACGTCATCACTCTCCTCATGTGCATACCAACCAGGATGTGCACATAACTGCTTTGTGAATTTGAAGCAAAACTTTTACTTACTTTCTTATTTTGCATCCGATTTTGATGAAATTTTCAGTGTTATGCTTGTTATTTATTTATTATTATTTATTAAACAATATTTCAATAGGGTGCCTTTCAGCAAAAGCTGGTATTAAAAGGGGCCCTAAAAGCATACAAACAAACCATGTATATACAAGAGATAAAAACATACAAGGTAAAAACATTACATAAATCATACATATTAGAACACAGGAAGGCATGCAAAATTCGAGTCATTAAAATATTTGTAGCCCAGGTACCGTTGACATTTGAATATTTTGTGGACATTATATATGACTTGAGTTCTTTTTTAAAACTAGAGAGGGTGGATAGGGCTTTTAAATGAAGGGGCAAGGAATTGAACATTGATATTGAGGAAATAATAAATGAGCATTTATAGTATTCAGTATTGCATTTTGGGACATCGAGTTGTAGATTGGAGGCAGATCTTGTACTCACGTTATGTTTTTCGGATACTAATTTAAAGTTATCATTAAAGCAGTCGGAATATAAATTATTTAAACTCTTCAATATGTATACATCGCAAATACATTACTCTTTGGGGGTAGGAGAACCATTCAAGTTTTTTGAATAACTGATCAGACGGGGTGGGGACGTTAGCCTTGAGTATTATTCTGGCAGCACGTTTCTGAACATTTATTATTTGATTCGTTTGTGTGATAAATCGTAAACCCATACTTTACAATAGTCAATTTGACTTTGGATTAAACAGTTATAGATTAGTTTTGCGTTGGTAACATCAGTGAATGGATTGGCCCTTTTCAGAATGGCGAGAGCAGCACATACTTTTTTACTAACGCGTTCTACATGATCATGCCAAAGAAGTTTATCGTCTATTATGACACCTAAACACTTAGTGGAGTGAACCTTCTTTATTACTTTACCATCAAACGTGAAAGAAATATCTGAATCTGATTGATCATATTTGTTCATTCTTTGTCTTGACCCTAGTATCATCATATTTGTCTTTTCAGTACAGTTCATTTATTCATTTCTAAAAAAAGGGGGCAATGAGTACAGATCTATATATAAATAGAAAATACACTTCAAGTATATGCATTAGTATTTTAAAAAATGCAAACATGCAAAACACTACTTAAAATAAATACAATGATATTCGTGTATAATTAGGCCTGTATACAGGAATAATATGAGAAACGAATAGGAGGACTTGAAATAAAACTAATAGTGGCCTTGTGAGTTAAACCCCAGCATTGCGATTGGCAAGCTGGAACGTCAGGACTATGTGTCCTGGCATCTCAGACAATCTTCAAGAGGGTCGATGACACCCGCAAGACAGCGATCATCGACCGTGAGCTAAAGAGCCTCAACATTGACATTGCGGCACTACAAAAGACAAGACTCCCCTCAGAGGGAAGTATCAGAAAAGAGTACTACACCATATTTTGGCAGGGGAGAGAGCCACAGGAATGGCGACAGCATGGCGTTGGATTCGCAGTGAGGAACTCCTTACTCTCCTCGATTGAACCACCAAATAAAGGCACAGAACGCACCCTTTCACTTTGCCTATCAACTGCCTCTGGTCTAGTGAACATCCAAAGCTGTTATGCCCTAAACGCTCTGCAGCTCTGCAGAGACAAAGAACCAGTTCTATGAGCATCTGGACTGTGCCATTGCTAACGTCCCTGCCAGCGAGCACCTATTCCTACTAGGAGACTTCAATGCACGGGTGGGAGCGGATCATGACTCCACTTCGGCATTGGTAAAATAAATGAAAACTGTCAAAGGTTGTTGGATGTCTGCTCTTACCACAACCTCTGCATTACCAACACGTTTTTTCTACAAAACCATGCCACAAGGTATCCTGGAGACATCCCAGATCTCATCACTGGCACCAGCTAGACCTTGTCATCACACGACGCTCATCCTTGAACAGTGTCCAAGTTACCTGAAGTTACCACAGTGCGGATTGTGACACAGACCATTCACTGGTTGCCAGCAGGGTGCGCCTTCAGCCCAAGCGCATACATCGCTCAAAGCAAAAAGCCCGCCCACGCATTAACACTGCAAATATATCAAGTCGTGACCTGCAGGATCTCTTCGCCGACTCCATCGAACAGGCCCTCCAGGACACGGGTCGTGTGGTCCAGTGGTTAGAGCATTGGACTCATAATCGCAAGGTTGTGAGTTCGAATCCGAACTCTGCCATTGTTTCCACTTTAATAAAAAGGCCCGAGAGTGATATCTGTCGTCTATAACGTCAGCCATTTTGACTGATTAACCTAGACGTAAAATGTTTCATAGGTAATTGGTGATATACCAGCTTGGCGTTTACCAGCAAAATGCTGTCCTGCCGAGTTCCTACGGGAGTTACCACAAACAGAAACAGAAACTGTCATTCTGCTACTGCTGAAAAAAGACGGAATTACATTCGCGATGCAATCCGTATCTCAGCCATGGAAGTATTCGGCAAGAGAGAAAAGCAGAACCCAGACTGGTTCATAGCTGGAATCACAGAGTTGGAGCCTGTCATTGAAGCAAAACGAGCAGCACTCGCTAACTACAAGAGTGATCCATCTGTGAAGACGCTCACAGCCCTCAGAAAGGCGAGGACGGATGTCAAACAGGTTGCTAGACGCTGTGCCAATGATTACTGGTTAGGCCTATGTCAGAGCATCCAGCTTGCCGCAGATAACGGCAACACCCGTGGTATGTACGCAGGCATAAAGAAGATCTTTGGGCCAACCATCCAAAAGACATCACAACTCAAATCAACTACTGGGGAGATCATTACAGACAAGAAGCCTCAAATGGAGAGATGGGTTGAGCATTATGAACAGCTTTACTCGCGTGAGGTGATGGTCAACGAATCTACAATTCAGAGCATCTAAAGCTTACCTGTCATGGAAGATCTTGATACTGTACAGTATCAAGATCTTCCTTAGAAGAGCTTAAAAAAGCTGTGCACTCCCTGACCTCCGGCAAGGCTCCAGGAAAAGACGTTATACCCCCAGATCTAATCAAAGCCGGAAAGGACACTGAACTTTTACGCCATCTCCATGAACTGTTCTGTCACTGCTGGAGAGAGGGAACAATTCCGCATGATATGCGCGATGCCAACATCATTACTTTGTACAAGAACAAAGGGGATCGCAGTGATTGTAACAACTATCGCGGAATCTCCCTCCAAAGCACTGTTAGAAAGACATTCGCCCGAGTGATCCTGAACAGACTTCATTTGCTTGCAGCCCGTGTGTACCCAGAATCACAGTGTGGATTTCGGGCTGGAAGATCAACCATTGACACGATATTCTCCATTCGCCAACTGCAGGAGAAAAGCCGTGAGCAGAGGCAGCCACTGTACATTGCGTTCATCGACCTTACCAAGGCCTTTGACCTAGTCAGCAGAAAGGTTCTCTTCAATTTGCTTCAGAAGATAGGATGCCCTTCCACACTGCTTCAACTGATTGTATCATTCCATGATGATATGCAGGGCACCATCCAGTATGATGGCTCTACTTCTGCCCCATTCCCAATGAAGAATGGAGTCAAGCAGGGATGTGTGCTTGTCCCTACACTCTTTGGGATCTTCTTTTCTGTGCTGCTTTCACACGCCTTCAGATCATCTAAGGAAGGTGTGTACCTACACACAAGAAGCGATGTAAAACTACTCAATCTTGCACGGCTTCGGGCTTAGACACAAGTGAGGAAAATCCTGATTAGAGACATGCTGTTTGCTGATGATGTTTCTCTGCCATCCCAATCCGAGGAAGGCCTTCAGAGACTGATTGACTGCTTTTCAGAGCTTGTGAAGACTTTGGCCTCACCATCAGCCTCAAGAAAACAAACATCATGGGCCAGGATGTACGCAGTGTTCCAGATATCTCCATTGGAAACTACACCCTTCAAGTGGTTGAAAACTTCGCCTACCTCGGCTCCATGATTTCAAGCAAACTCTCCTTTGATCCCGAGCTCAACGTACGCATTGGCAAAGCAGCAGCTATGATATTTTGACTCTCAAAGCGGGCCTGGGAGAACACTTCACTAACCATCAACACAAAAATGAAGATATTTCAGGCCTGTGTGCTCAGCAAATCTCCTGTATAGCAGTGAGTCATGGACATTGTATGCACGCCAGGAGCGTCGTCTGAACGTTTTCCATCTCTGCTGTCTGAGACAAATCCTGAACATCAAATGGCAGGACCACATCCCAAACAAGGATGTCCTCAAGAAGGGAGGAATGACAACCATCTATGCTTATCTAACACAACGACGACTGAGATGGCTTGGGCATGTCACTAGAATGGACGACGGCCGTATTCCAAAAGACTGTTGTACGGAGAGCTAGCGACCGGGACCAGGGCTGTTGGAAGACCTGTCCTCCGCTTCAAGGATGTGTGCAAGAGGGATATGAAGACCAGTGAAATCAACAGTGCAAACTGGGAAGCCCTAGCTGCAGATCGCCTCAAATGGATACATGCTGTGAAGATGGGCATCCAAAGGAGCCTACAGAGAAGAGTAGAACAATGGGAGGAGAAAAGACAACTAAGACGACAGATAGCCATGGCTCCAACAGCTCAGCCACAAGTGACATTTGCATGCAGCAACTGCAACAAGACCTGCTTTTCAAGGATTGGACTATTTAGTCATCGCAGGAGCTGCACTTTATGAATTAGGAACTAAAACAAACTACCAGCGCAAATTCTATTGTCTTTGGAAACAAACAGATGCCATTAATTAATTGATACAAAACATTTTACTGATCTTATTTCAATTGGTAATATTTTTTTCAAGTAGAAAAACCCCAATATTGCAACTTGAAATTGATAAAGGTGGAACATATTCAAAGTATTAATTTTACGGAATAAAGGAGTTGAGGGTGAAAGGTAATGACTGTTGGTGCTTATACAAACTGCTCTCTTTTGTAATTTAAATATTTTATCTAATTTGGATTTACTGCAATTACCCCCAAACAGCAATACAATAAAGAATGTGTGATAATATTATTGAATTGTAAATAGAGAGTAATGCAGGTATAGGAAGAAACTTCTTAATTTATACATAATTCCAGTACATTTCGATACTTTAGTAGTTAAATAGTTTATGTGTGAATCCCAATTTATATTTTCATCAACATGAACCCCTAAAAAACAAACAACTTTAGACTTAGATAATTGGATTGAATTAATACTTAGAGTAAGATCATTACATATATTGCTAGCATTAGATAATATAAATATATAAACGAGGATCTATCAAATTTACCACCAGTTTGTTGGCTTTAAACCATTGGGATACATGTAGTAATTCAGAATTAATGTTTTCATTTATATATTTAAAGTCTGGTTGGGTATAAAAAAGTGTAGTATCGTCTGCATACATTATGAAATCAAGTTTACTAGATGACATTACAATATCGTTTGCGTGAATGAGAAAAAGCAAGGGACCTAATACCGAACCTCGGGGGACTCCATATTTAACTATGCGTTGAGAAGATGTTTTGTATCACAGTAATATCAACCATTAATTATTACACCAATGCTTCACAAACATGTGTATCGCAGTAATATCAAAGAATTCCAATGCCTGCAGAGGAGGGAGAGAGTAAGGCTAAGAATTCACCACATAGGGGGACCGGGTCACGAGTCACGTGACCAGCTGGGAGGATGGTGGCTCCACCCAGTGTCCCAGTTTCCTGGGACGGGGATTCCCCTACCAAATATCTGATAATCTTGGCCTTTCCCCACCATTGACTCACAGAGCTCTTGGTCATTCCTTCCCCTGCATGCTTCGAGAAATAACAATGAAATTACCAAGTACTAAAAAACACCCAAGATGCATGTCGTAAACAGGTTACAACGTCCTGTTAATAACAACCCCAAACATCCACCCATACAGGTTACAACATCCTGTATTTAACAACCCCAACCATCCAGCCAAACAGGTTACAACATCCTGTTAATAACAACCCCAACCATCCAGCCAAACAGGTTACAACATCCTGTGTATAACAACCCCAACTATCCAGCCTAACAGGTTACAACATCCTGTTAATAACAACCCCAACCAACCATCCATTTTTATTTTATTTTTTTACAAAGCCATAAAATCAGCCTATGAAGATACATAAATGAATCTTACTAAGCAACAAGACATGCAAACTCATTTAGCCACCCTATGGACAAACTAAAAGTTCAACTTTCCTCTGGAGCATAGCCAGAAGGTAATAGTTTTGTACCAACCATCTGTTGGCAAATAGTCCCGGTTTTATACCAATTACATGGTTATGTATTATAGTAATCACATTTTAACATTCCTAGGACATTGAATGCCAATTGTTTCCTTCATGCTACTCGTTCATGTTATTTGTGCCTGTCTCGCATGTTATTTATATATATATACACTCAGCAAAAAAAGTTCTTGGACACTTAAAAAAGTTAAAATATTCCATATAGATATTTGATTAAAGGCAAATTATTGTATGTCAGCATGACCAGACAATATTCCTCTTCCAGTCTGACATGAAATTTTAATGTGAACAGTCATGCATGGGTGAATAAATGCTTTAAACAATAGCAATGTCAGTAAAAGAAAATTGCAAGAAATAGATCAGTCAGTGCATGGCTGGTTACAGGCATTAAACAATAGCAATGTCAGTAAAAGAAAATTGCAAGAAAATGATCAGTCATTCTTTCAGTTTTTAAGGTTTATGTGGCATAAATATCCATCAAAGGATAAAAGCAAACTTAAAGGCAAATACCACTATAAAGAGAAGAGAAGGTTATACACCTTAGATGCATCACTTTCCCACTAGAATTTTAAAGCAATGTCAAATTTCAGTATCTTGGCATAAGCAAAAGAAAATTCAATATCTCGTTTGTCCACCCTGGCTCTGAATGCTTGTCACAAGTCGGCGAAATTGCTCTCGGGTGGTATCCCATTCTTCCCGGAGATAACGCCAAACATGTTGAAGAGTGTCTCTAGCTAGCTGATCTGAACAGTTTCTTCTCATGGATGACAATGCGCGTCCCCATCGAGCGAACATTGTCCAAGATTTCTGGATGACCACAATGTTCACCTCTTGGATCCATGGCCAGCTTGTTCACCAGACATGAACCCGATTGAACACTCGTGGGATCAGCTTTGAAAATCGGTCAATCAAAGAATTCAACCAGGAGACACTCTTAGAGATGTCCGGCGTTATCTCCGAAAAGGATGGGACAACATCACCCCAGAGCACATTCGCCGACTTGTGACAAGCATGAGACCTCGATTCACAAACGAGATATTGAATTTTCTTTGGCTTATGCCAAGGAACTGAAATTTGACATTTTTTCATCGACCAACTTTGACTTAAAATTCCAGTGGAGAAGTGATGAATCCAAGGTGGATAATTTTCTCTTCAATTTTAGAGTTGTATTTGACTTTAACTTTGCTTTCATCGTTAAATGGATATGGATGCCACATGAACTTTCACAACTGAAAGAATGGCTGATCGTTTTCTTGCAATTTTCTTTTACTGACATTAATTGCTATTGTTTAATGCCTGTAACCAGCCATGCACTGACTAATCCATTTCATGCAATTTTCTTTTACTGACATTGCTATTGTTTAAAGCATATAACTACCCATGCATGACTGTTCACATGAAAATTTCATGTCATACCGAAAGAGGAATATTGTCTGGTCATGTTGACATACAATAATTTGCCTTTAATCAAATATCTATATGAAACATTTTAACTTTTATAAGTGTCCAAGAACTTTTTTTTTGCTGAGTGTATATAGGACAAATACAGGCACTCATCTACGTATTACTTCGCAGTTTGAGATTTTTCAAATCAGCGGCTCACAAAGTGAAACGATCAAAAGTGTGTACGCGTTAGAATTTTAGTTTATGTTTGTGCATGGATATATGTACAATCGAGGATTCAAATTTTAAGGCCTGGTCACACCGCCCGAGCGTTGTTGGAGCGGTCGTGGAGCGGAGAGAAAAAATCATCACCGCTCGCTACCGTTCACCATGTTCGATTGTTTTTTATTATTGGTTTTCGATTTTCCCAAATTTTGTGAGCGAAATTCGACCCTCTCTCCCTACCGCTCCACGACCGCTCAAACAACGCCCGGGCGGTGTAACCAGGCCTTAAAATTTGAATCCCTCGATTGTGACTAATCGTTGTTACTATGTCACGTTTATGTTGAATAAATGTTTTCTTTATTTATATGTTTTTTGTTTTGATGATGATCCTCCAATGTCAGGGTCTTATATCATATAAACTTTTGAATTTGAATTTGTACGTGAGGGTGTGTATGGGGGGTGGGGTTGGGGTGTATTAGGTTTAGAGAGTGTTAAGGTAGTTTTAAGGGTTGTCCGTGTTTGACGGATGGGTGCAAATTAGTGTGTCATTCGCTCCATCCAACTCCTAGTTCTGCCAACTCCACCCCCCCCTCTCTCTCTCTCTGATTTTTGTGTGTGAGAGAAAGGTCAGAATAAGTGTGTGGGTGTTGGGTTTAGAGAGGGGAGTGTTGTGTACACATGTTAATTCACTATATTTTGCGTGGGTTAGGACGGTCTGGGGAAGGTTTGAACTGTGTATGTGTGTATGTTTGTGGGTGTGTGCTAGGACGTGTGTGACAGAATAGTGTGTGGGCATGATGTGTGTGTGCGTGTGTGTGTGTTGGGGCGGGGGGCGGGAGATGGAGGGGGAAGTTTGGTCCTTATGCATTTTTATAATAACTGATTTCATTGTTTTCTTTTAAGTTATATATGATTCATGATTATATTAAGTTAGTGAAAAAAAAGTAAAAATATGAAATGTAAAGTAAATGTGATTTGAAATGTTAGATTAAAATGTTATGTCACTTTTTGTTCATGAAATCAGAATAAAAACAGTATTAAAAACAAAAAAAAAGTATGTATGTTAAGCATACACTGTATCTGGATTTTGGTTAGACATCAAGATTATAATTACTTTTTTGTAACATGTTTCAATTTTGAATTCATTGTCAAATAAGTTACACCAAGATGATCTTTGAAGGTTTTCATGGTGGAGAGAATAATGGAAGTTTTACGGTAAACACCATGTATGTGGTCATGAAAAGTTACCTATCACCTACTGACCAATCACCATCCTCCTGCTTTCCTATTGGTTCATCCTTAAATACCTCTTCTCTCCTGCTTTCCTATTGGCTCAACCTTAATTACTTCTTTATAACTATAACCTAGTTACATACCGGAGTTTTCAAGTGGATCATCGACGCCACAAACTAGGCATTGTGGCGTGCGCCTGTAAGCCATGCAAGCTGTTCCAAATTGATGCAGAGGTTCAAGTTTCGAGCCCTGGTCACGTCTTTCGGATGGTGACGCTGAAGGTCGGACCAAGAGGTAAATAATCCTATTTGATTGATACACGTCTGATAAAACTCAAATACACACACGGGATCATCATTTCTGATGACGACCAGATACACACTGGTCGAAACGCCGTTAACAGTTCTGTCAGAGCTTACATAAAATTGTTATGTAAAATAATTTTAAGAGTATTTACATTCATTTATTTGGTTATTTCCTGTTCACGGATATTCATGGCATATAATGATTAAGAATACTCCAGAATGGCTCAGTAAAGCTTTGTTAGGCATGCCTTTTTAATGAGGCTGCGTTATCTTTGTTATTTCTGGAATGTACAAAGATAGACAATAGAGCCTGTCTGCAGTGAAAAGAACAATAGGATTAGCTATGTTGTTACATTGTTAATTTTCACTGAGGTCATCCGAGAGTCTTCTAGAATTAAACTGCACTAGAAAGAAGGAGAATGTTCTTTTTAAAGATGATACTAGAAGCTTCCAGAAAAATTTATGGAAATTTGTGGAAATTTATATAAACTGGCAGTTTCTTCATCATATCAGATCAGAACTCAGAGTTTCACACCAGACTTTATGTCAGAGCATAGTTTATTTCCAACTGGATTTATCTTCTGTGGAATTATTTGTACGCCATCAGTAAACTGTTTGCAGACACTTTGAGAGAGGATTCTCAGTTCTTATTGAGATCATCAACCTGTTTTAATGAACGTTTTTCAACCCATGGATTGCTGAAATTGACTGTTGATCATCATCAACATCGTCTTCACATACATTTCAACTCGTTACCGTGACCCTTATGATTCATCGTGTTTCAACATCAATATCCTCATCGCCAGCATTGTGGCCATTAATATTTAAGGAACCTTTGCCAGCCATCTTGGATATCATTTGCAATATACATTTGTGGACTAATCAGAACTGACACTTCAAGAGATGTTAGATTGTTATTTTTGTTTTGTTTAGTGTATGATTGATCTATTTCCTGTAATGAAAAGAAAAGGAAATCAAATGTAAAACTTCATTTTCATTGTTATTTGTTTCAGTATCGTAACACAATTAAGATAGAGTAAACAAACAGTCCTTTTCAGGACTACATACATGGTGTTTACCGTAAAAGCTCCAATAAATTACACTAGTTTTTCATAAAACGCATTTGTTTTGAAGCTGTAATCTTTAAGTAACACGTACGTGTTAAAGTCAAAGTCCATGGATGCCAACATCATGGTGAATTTGAATGAAAAAAAAATCAAACAAACAAAACAAGAAAGTGGGATGTCCAAATAAAAAAGCCTTGGTGAAACTTTACTTTGACAGCTTATTCAAGTTCATACCTCGTTTGAATGCAAATTTGGGTAACCCATTTGACACCCTCTCCCTTCTGACGTCGATCCATTCATGTTATGAAACGTTGGTTTTTATTCATACATGACATATGCATGTTTTCATTTCATTCAATGAAGGGCTAATCCAGAAAATCCGTGACATTACAAAGCTTTGATGAATACGATTTTGCTGAACAAACTTTACATGGGACAAATATAAGCCATTCACAAGAATTCCACATTAATCATGTTAATACGCTACACGAATGAAGTGCATATAACGGGAAAGTGGAGGAAATTCTGCTTGTAGATATAGGTTCCCTTTTTTTACATGATGCTTAGAAATTATTTTAAATACATTCTGTTTTGTAGCTGCGATCTTAAATAAAATTCCCATTCTTAATATACTTTATGTTGAACTTAATGACTATTATTTACACAAGAACACCGTCATCTCAAGCGTGGAAAGGAATGGAAATTTCAGGATACAAAATATGCATCTGATACAAAATTAATTTTGGGGGTGTTTTGTAAAGCTGATCGTAAGTTACGAGCGATTTTAAGAACGACTGGTGGACCGTTTTTAGGAACTTAAAGGTCAGGTCCACCTCAGAGAAATGTTGCCTTGAATCAATAGAAAAAACATCGGACAAGCATAATGCTGAAACTTTCATCAAAATCGGATATGAAATAAGAAAGTTATGACATTTTAAACTTTCTCTTATTTTTACATGAAAAATAGTTATGTCCAAATAAGAGAATCGATGATGTCCCTCACTCTCCATCTCGTTTGGGTTTTTATTGTTTGAATTAAACAATATTTCAATTTTTGCAGATTTGACAAAAAGCGCCAACTTGACTGAACCATGAAATATTAAACATTGGTAATTCGACATGTTCAGGGAGAAATAAAAATTCGTTTCGCATGACAACGAGGAGAAAATCAGAATATTCAATATTCTATCTTAATAAAGAAACAGTGAATGAATGATGTCATCAGTTCCCTCATTTGCATACCGACAGGGGTGTATTTTGTGAAATTTAGCAAAACTTTTAAATGTTATCACTTTTTTATTTTACATCCGATTTTGATGAAATTTTCAGTATTATGCTGGTTGGGTTGCTTTCCTTTTATTCAAATCAACCTTTTATGTTGGGGCGGACTTGTCCTTTAATCAACAACTATAAAAATGTGGTGTATATCAATATCGTTTACCACGAGCATGGGTTTATTATACCAGTCGTTCGTAAAATATTAACAGCTTAATTGCAAAACACCAGCCTGGTGCATGTAGCAGAAATTTCACATTATCTAAAATATATATATAAATGGAAACTTCTGTTTTCTTGCCAGATGCTCGTCTCTTGGGAATGTAGAAAGGTAACACATTATGTTATGCAAGGCCCGCTTGAAAATCACCTAATACCTGAAGCCGCTACCCTGGGCAAATAAGAGTTATAATAAAAAAAAACACCCGATCATAATATCATCCGCATTTTGGCTTTATGAATTGGAATGGCGCCATGCGCCGTTAGGGGGTAACCAAACATTTATTGTTCTACAGCACGTGACTACAAAGTTACCATAGCCCTCAAAGAACCATCGGTTTTCTCGTGAATGTATTTTCTTTTGCCATGGCCATTCCACCCACTGTCCAATTCTGTATATTATAGGGAGTTTCGCTCCATGATGCACGACGGGTTCATCCGAGATTGAATCAACAATCATGACAATACACGCCATGCTTCGCAATCTGACATGAGCATGATGAGAGTTTGTAAATCATGTATCAAACCGCCTTTTCACACGGTAATTTTTTTTTTATTTGAACGACGATTCCAGTGAAAAATAAGGCTAATGGCGATTTTTAGCACGCGCGAAACCAAACTCGAATCATGAACGCTAATCACAATCACGAATTCAAATTTCACTCCGGAGGTGAATTCCAGTTACGTTTCACAGTACGAATTTTCTGTGTGAAAGGTCTGATGATTCTAAAGATGAAGTGCAATCACCATTACAACGATGATTCAAGATTCACGTGTGAAAAGGCTCAAATTCATATGTAGTCAACAGAATTTAAAGTCAGTTTTAGATCTATGACGCACGACAAATTAAGGGGAAAATAAATTGTATTGCCAAATGCCCTTCATGAAAATGAATAATCAAGAAATATTTGGCGTAAAATTTGTGAATTAAACAACGGTTTCGTCAAGGACTGTGGACAAACGATATCTTCACAATTTTTCGTCAGCCCTGAAACTTATGAAACTTAGGACGATCTGTTGTTGCGGTTAACCAATTTTCGACAAAGGCCTTTCAGCTGTTCATGGTCATTTTGATGTTTTTTTTTTCAATATGTTAATTTTTTTTAGTCCGGCATGCTTCGTGGAGCAAAACTCCATAGCCAATTCGGTTTTCGTTTTCGTTTTCTCCTACATGAACCGACCTTCATCTTGTACCGTTACGTATGTGTTAAAGTCAAAGTATATGGATGCCAACATCAAGGTGAAGTTGAATAAAAATAAGAAAAGTAATCAAACAAGCAAAACATGAAAGTGGGATGTCCAAATAAGAGAGCTTTGGTGAAACTTTACTTTGACAGCTTACTCAAGTTCATACCTCTTTGAATGCAAATTTGGGTAACCTATTTGACACCTGTTCCCCTCTGACGTCGATCCATTCATGTTATGAAACGTTTTTTTATTGACATAAGCATGATTTCATTTTATTCAACGAAGGCTTATTCCACAAATCCGTGATGTTACAAAGCTTCGATATAACCATGCTGAACAGAGTTTACATACATACGAAAAACTATAATTCATGGTATTGGTGATTAATACGCCACAGCACAGTTGTCATTATGGGGTATCTTCCTTTTATGCGAGCACGAAGTGCAAGCTGAAAATTTTTGATATTCCGATCTGAAGAAGGATAACTTATTATCATTTGTAGGAATTCATGAAAACTATAAAAACTATCTCATTTTCTTTATATTGAGGCGCCCAAAGCCAGTTTTCACAATAAGTCCTGAAAGGTATATTTTTTAGAACCGTATGGATAAAGGAAGAGGAACGGTACAAATCAAATAATGCGAGCGCGAAGCGCGACCTGAACATTTTGAACATTCCGACCTGAAAACTTTACATTCTTAGCATTCTTGAACAGGATCGGAATCTCAATAAACAAATTATGAGAGCACGAAGAGGAAGCTAAAATTTGTGCAATAAAAAATGCAAAGAATTTGTGAGAACGAATATTTTTTAAGGCAAGCATGAAAGTTTGCAGCAGCATACAATGAATAACAGTGTTTTCGTGCAAATTTAAGTTTTGCAAGTAGGTGAAGTATCAAATTATGGTTAACTGAATTGACACGAGCAAACTGAATATCATTGAGTTTACAAGACATTTAGGCAGATGTCTTTTACTAATATTTACTCTACTTGTTATTTTCTTACCAGTTCCTATTTCTGCGACTTATTTGGATATTCACACTCTCTTTCTCTTTTTTTACCTTTCCCTTATTTGCCCCCCCCCCCTGAAAGTGGCGCCCGGGGCACATGCCCACTGCCCCCCCCCCCCTGAAAGTGGCGCCCGGGGCACATGCCCACTGTCCCCTCCCCCTCTAGAAACGCCACTGGATAGATCGATATCCATGCGAACCACGTAGTCAGAATTGCCTCAAAGATTTTTTTCCCATTGTTATTTGCCAATGTGACCAATATTTTAATAGTGCGGAGCATGAAGAATACGCCCATTCGTTATTGGCGGCTTTTAATTGAACCGTAATGTCACTCGCGCATGCGCAATAAGATGTACCTCTACATATTTCATTTATTTGTGATCCTGAGGACACTGTCAGTCAGAGCATAACCTTGTCTTATTTCTGTCATTTACTCATTGGACTCTTTGCCTTGACTTCTCAACAAACCACACTCAAGCAACCCTGACCGATTCACTGTATCAGCATAGTGTGTTTGTTCATCCCAATCGTGTTTCTTTTGTTATGTTTTGCCAGATGAGTCAACCGTGAAGAAAATTTACTCTTCTTTCAATTAACTGACATTTTGCTTCATTTCAGTTATTCTTAATTTAGTCAATGCACGTTTATAGTTCCTGCCTATTGCGGAGTCAAGTTGAATAATGGAGATCAAAGTTGAAATGATAATCGCCTGTTCGGTGATAGTAATAATTTCATCCGTTCTATACGTTCTTGGAGGGATTCTCGGACTTCGCGAAGTCACTAAAAAGGTAAGTAACTTGGGAGAGGGGTGAGAGGGTGGTACAGTGCATCCCACCCACCCCCCCCCCCCCAAAAAAAAAAAACCCACACCAAACGGAAAATAATTTATTTATCATAACTTATTCACACCCACAATAGACATATGAACTGTCATCGTAAAGCTTAGGGTTCACCATTGCATCCGTTGTGACAAACATGATGTTAATTATTCTTTTCGTACGAGTGAGTCAAAACAATTTGATAAAAGGTAACCAAAAAACTAACTTGGCGGGCGGTATCTAAATTTCAAAAAAGAAAACTACATGTCTATAAAAAAAATCGATGTCTCCTCTTAATTTGATACCTGAATCGGATGAAATGTATGTTTCTTTGGCAATAATGATGCTTATATTCCTGTAATGTCATTTGGAAAATAGTGTTTTCATGGATTTCCTAACGGCTACCGTAGTAATCGCAATATGGGCGGGGTATTACCATTGTTATAACATTTTATGGTCCAGTTAAGTTGGTCTTTAATATCAAATTGGTAAAAATTTAGATATTGTATAATTCAAACAATAAAAAAAGAGAAATAGTGAGTGATGGACATCATCGACTCTCTCATATGCATGTCACTGAGTTGTGCATAATATTTAAAATGTCATAACTATCTTGTTTTACATCCGATTTTGATCAAATTTTCAGCATTATGCCTTTATGATTTTTATGTACATGTATGTATTCAATTTTCTGGGGTGGACTTGACCTTTATCTATAACGCGAATACAAAGCGCGAGTTAGAAAATTCTTCATTTTCTGACCCGAAAATTGGCAGTCTAAGCACTTTTTGTGGGAACTTAAATATGGAGGGAATATGTATTTCATTAATCTCATAATGCGAGAAGGTAGCGTGACCTATATGCAGTAAGTTTTGTAACCATGAAGAAGATACGTGTTTCGTTACAACTAAATAAAACAAAATCGAATCATCAGAAGACAAATTTTGTCTTGGAAACGGGATATTTTAAGCATAACGTTATCTTCCTTTTTTCCTCTTGGTCTAATTAATCCAAACTTTTGGCATTTACTATGGGGAAACTTTCTACAAACGCACCGGATCCTCTGAAAATGCAAGTTAAATCACGATGGAGAGCCGAAATGTTTTGTCGAAAGTTTGTGGACGGGGACGGCATCGGAATCTATCGACTCTGGACAACGACATAATTTGCAATTGTTCGTCCGATGCAAATATTCGGATGATCTGCTGTCCCAGTCCACTAACTTTCGACAATAGCCTCTCAGCTCTTCATTGTGATTCAATATCCTTTTCAATGGAATCGATGCGTTGTAGAGAGTTTCCCCGTAGTTTAAGCGAAAACTACCTATTGTTTCACTCAACAGGCAAACGCGCACCTAAAGCCCCTTTCACAATTGACGTACGACCTGTTTACGACCGCCTGCAACAGTTGCACGATCAATCTCTTGGTGTCTTGCGAGCACTCGCAGTCGTTTTAGACGATCGCACGAATCCGAGGTGGTCGGAGGTGGTCGTGACTGATCGCATCTGAACTTTGAACATGTTCAAAATCCAAACGCGATCAAATACGACTGATTCACTCGCATCAGGTCGTACCATCGGTCGGGCGATCATCGTGTGAGTGTTGTTCAACGTTGTACGACTTGGTGCGAGAGGTGGCACAATTAAGTACAGACGCATTTAGTCGACTGGAGGTCGTACAACACTTGCACATGTCCTAGAGACCTATAGAGACCAGTCTTGCGACTGGGTGCGATTATAAAAGACTGTTGCAAGACCGATTGAAATTACGGCTTACAACATTCCACTACCGTTGAATTCGCATGTATGCGACCGTTCAGCCCCTTTCACAATTGACGTCCGACCAGTTTACGACCGCCTGCAACAGTTTTTTTCCTGTTGTTGTACGATCGATCTCTTGTTGTCTTGCGAGTACTCGCAGTCGTCGTAGACGGTTGCACGAACTCGAGGTGGTCGTGACTGGTCACAACTGAACTTTGAACATGTTCAAAATCCGAACGCGATCAAATACGATCGATTCACTCGCATCAGGCCGTACCCGTGGTCGTACCATCGGTCGGGCGATCATCGTGCGAGTGTTGTTCAACGTTGTACGACTTGGTGCGAGAGGTGGCACGACTAAGTAGTCGGATTTACTCGACTGGAGGTCGCCCAACACTTGCACATGTGCTAGCGACCTACAAGTACAGAGACCTGTCTTGCCACTGGGTGCGATAATATATGGGCCATAAGACTGTTGCAAGACCGATCGCAACGGTTTACAACATTGCAATACCGTTTCATTTGGATTTATGCGACCGTTCCACTCGCAATCCCTCGTGCAACACACGCATGTGATCGCACGAGCACATTAAGAGCACATGCGACTTATGCCAGCCTGACACTTGCACGATTTTGTGTCACGCATTGGCACGACTCAAGTCATGCCAGTGCGCAAACTAGTCGTGAACTGGCGTGAAGGGTGCGTAAACACGTCGTGACATGTCGTGACTGCGTGCCATGTCGGGACGAGAATTTTGAAATGTTCAAAATTTTGGTCACGACAAAATTTAGCCACCAGGTCGTGAACTATGCGCAAACTGTTCGTGAACTCGTCGTGAACTCGTCAGGACGATGTGGGAGGATGCGTGCCAGTGCGTGGCAGTGCGCGCCATGCCACGACTGTCACGAATGGTCCACGAACAGCTCACGTCGTGTTCACGAATAGTTCAGCACGACACCGTCCGTATTGCGCAAACTCGTCGTGCCAATGCGGGAAGTGCGTAAACTATGCGTGAACTCGTCGCGCCAGTTCGTGTCAATGTGGACACTGACGGGCACGCATTCGTGAACTACTAGTATTCGTGAACTCGTCGTGAACTATGCGTGAACAAGACGTAAAACAGTGCGGGAGCCTCCCAGTTCGTGCCCCAAAATGGCACGAATTGCCACGACAAAATCGTGGCCAAAAGTCGTGCAAGTGTCAGCCTGGTTTCACTCGTGCAACGGGGTTTACTAGTTGTTTTTGTTGTACGACAGCTGTTGCAACTGTGAAAGCCACTGTGCGATCTTTTGAGATGACTAGCGATTGATGCATGTTGCAGCCTATCGCACTATCAAAAGGTCGCGAATGGTCGTACGTCAATTGTGAAAGGGGCTTAACAGAGTGTTGAATAAGTCAAAGTCTTCATTTTATTCGAACTTAAGCGATTTGTTATAGCGGACCCGAAGGGAAATCGCGAATATTGACGCCGTCAATTCCGTCCTGAACTTCGCGACGATATTCACGATGTTGCCAATTTCGTCTTGAATTTTCACGACGAAATTCACGACATCGCCGAGACTTTTAATCATGCTTTCTGTGGAAATGGTAGGTTTAACTTCAGATTATGATCATTTTGTACAAAGTAGAATAAGCATGTAGATTTGTCTATATGTTGCCATCGCCTAGACTATTTAATTCTAAGTAAGTTGTAGAAGACTACCCGGTAGGCTAGATCGATGCGTCTCGTTTCTTAATTCAGTGCAAAACCCATGCCAACATGCACGTGTTCGACTCGAAATCCTAGTCGTCTTCTGGGGAGCGTTTCATGAAAGGACTTGTCGGACGTTTTATCCGACAAGTCCCATTTTATCCTACAGTTACCATAGTAACAGTGCCTCACAGCCAATCAGAGTCAGAGAAAGATGTCAGATCTGACAACTTGTCGGACAAAAATGTTGATGAAACACTCCCCTGGCGCTTGTACGAGGACCACCCAAGCAAGAAAAACAAATTCATGACGAAATTGGCGACATCGTGAATTTTCGTCGCGAATTTCGTCGTCAATATTCGCGATTTGGTTTATTTGCGATATCCCTTCAGGGCCACCATAGTTTATTCTTCATACTACGCAATAACAGTTTCAACCTACCATTGTGTAAAGCAGTGAAATCAATTTTCGGAGCAGACCAAACATTGCAAATATGTCGTTGCTTCACTTTTATTTTCGACTACGACTTCTTGGTTGTGCTTTGCCATGAAAGGCAATTTAAAATAAAATTTACATTTTCAATCTTTGTTCTTGAATCTCATCGTGCGTTGTGAAAGCGAAAACTTCCTTTTGCAACACTGACAAACTTTTTGTCGAATAGTTGACGAAATTACGAACATGACGAAGGGGTTGTGGAGTCTAGAGCAGGGGCTGATCCAGGATTTTCCAAAGGGGGGGGAGCAAATTTTTCGAACGAAAACAATTTGACAAGCAAAAAAAAAACAAAAAAAAAACCAAAAAAATATGTCTTCACTTTAAAAAAAAAGGGGGCACACCTATGTTTTCATGGCATTTTAACATTACAAATTTTTAATTTTGCTTCTCAAAACGGGGGGGGGGGGGTTCGTGCCCCCTGTGCCACCCCCTGGATCCGCGCCTGGTCTAGAGTTATGACGTAAGACAAGGGAACAGCTCACGAGATGTTCTTAGTGTTGGTGCAAACTTCCACTACGACAAATGTGTTGTATGACCTCATGGTGCATGAAACCTTAAAAAAACGTTGTTTAAAGTTTATTTAAAAAAAAACGCTGTTTACTATGTGAGTCGCACAGTGGTTGTTTAACAGTTTAAGCAACCATGCTTAATTTAATGAAAATTAAATTCATGTATTAGAAAAAAAATTTTAAACTGTTTAAACAACTACTGTGCGATTCATGGTTCTGTTCTTAGAGGTTCTTATTTTATATATATTTTGTATCTAATGTAATTGTATTCTAATTGTATTTCATTATTTTGTATGTCGAGGGTTGCTTGTTTATAAGTTTTTAACTTTTTTTTGCAATCCTGGTATTTTATGTACTACGTTGTTTATATAATTATTGTCATTCGATTTTTATCTTGTACCAAATAAATGTTAATCTGAATCTGAATTAGGCCTAATTAAAGTAGATTGATAATCTAAAATATATTTTATGAAGAATCATTCTACCTTCCATTCTTTAGACTCGCAAACAACAACGAAGGAGGGAAGTGAACGATAACAGGACCGAACCCGAGGTTATTATCGTTGGATCGGGTGTTCTGGGCTCTACTATGGCGACTGTTCTGGCACGAGATGGTCGCAGAGTTACGGTCATCGAGCGCGACATGAAGGAGCCCGATCGTATCGTCGGCGAGCTTTTTCAACCGGGAGGAATTCGTACTCTGGAAGACCTAGGCTTGGGAGGTTTGTCAGTTTTTTTAATGCAATAGAACAACTTTTCGTGCTCTGCTGCGGGGCCGGGGGGGGGATAAACTTCTTTAATTTAAGCATCTTAGGCAATACTACTACTATTACTTCTACTACTAGTACTACTACTACTACTACTATTACTACTACTACTACTACAAAAAGTAGGCCTACTGCTACTACTACTACTGCTTCAAATCATAACTACGATACTGCTGCTGCTGCTGATGATGATGACGATGATGATGATGATGATGATGATGATAATGATGATGATGATAATTATGATGATAATGAAGATGATGATGATAATTATGATGATAATGATGATGATGATGATGATAATTATGATGATAATGATGATGATGACGATGATGATGATGATGATAAGGAGGATTTTAATGGTGATTATCGTGACGATGATGATGACGACGATGATGGGTGTAATGATGTTGATGCATTTTCTTCTTCTTGTTTTTTTTTTTAATTCTAGATTGTGCATCTGGTTTTGAAGAGGTCCGATTGGACGGATTCGTGATTCATGATCCGTTCATCAACAAACCAATTGACTTCCAATATCCAAAGGGTGCAGCTGATAAGATTCAATCGGCTCGTTGCTTCCATCATGGTCGCTTCATCATGAGTCTACGTAAGGCCGCAATGGCTGAGAAAAAGTAAGAACATTTTCTTAGTTACCCGGTACATTTTCGTACTTTTAAATTATCTTACCGTTATTTCATTTTAAGAAGTATTAACTGATTTTAATCTCAATTTAATCCGAAAGGGTTTCTGAGTATCTACCACAGAGTGGTGTCTATTGTTCGACGTTAATCCACGATTGTAAAATACTTTTCATTTATTTTCATTTATCATTCAGAGAAGATTTATTATATACACACAAAATTACTCGTAAAAGATTATTATAATTGCTATTTTTTTTATTTGTTTGGAAAAAACCTTAAATTATTTTTTCATCTCTATTTATGAGCCTATTGAAATTTTATTTTTCAGTTTAGTTAGAAGTGCATGAGATACCGAAACTCTTACACAATTTGAATGATTCTAAATCTTGCACAGAATTTCGAAAGTATGTCATTAAAAAATTACGCTTAATTTTATAAAATCTGATTGAAAAAAAAGTACATCAATTCAATTCAATTCTTTATTCCATTTCCATTCAAAACATAATACAAAGTAATAAAAAGTAATGCAAATCAAGTACAAATTTACAGACGAGCATTCTTACTTCGTAAAAAAGGTATAATATTGAGCATATATTGAGCATACATCCTACTTTTCATTTTTTTTGGTACCAAAATTGATATGCATCAAGCTTTTATTTCGAAATTTTGTATAAGAATTTCAAATTTATGGTAAATACGTTACGAAAAATTATACAAAAAGCAAATTTAACTTATTTTTGGTGCAAAATGCTTCATATATCGTGCGCCTGATCAGTAATAGGTACTTTATGATATAATACATTGATCTGTTGGGTTAAAATTAAACTTGAATCTTGAATTTCTGCTTTGGATGCCAGGTGAGGATTACATTACTGATTTGCTAGTTTATTTATCTAAATATTACTTTTCTATTTTATTTTGTTAAATAAAGTGAGTGCAATGATTGTGTTGCTACACTTTGTTTTTCTGACAAACATGGATTTTGTTGTTGTTGTTGTTGTTGAGTTGTGGATAAATTTCTGCCTTAAAATTTCACGTATGAAATTATTGACTTTTACTGCATGTGTGTGAGGCTGTGTGCGTGGTATGTGGGCGAGGATGGATGTGTGTGTTGCATTCGTGACCACCCATCCCAGAACCAATAAAACTGTAAGTCGCCCAAAATATTTTAGAACTTTTATTAAAACTTTACAACTGAAAATCTTAGTAATATGAAGAAGAATAAGCTAGCTTTCTATTTTTTACATTTTAAGATTAAATATTGTCATTTGTTTTTACCGAGAACGTTCCCTGGTGATTTATTGTAGGTTATAGAGTGGCTGGTCCTATTTTTTCATGTTATTGACCTAAATAATAATAGTTGTGTAATAAAAAAACAAGACTCAAGGTTAGTTGATGATGTTTTCTTTTGTCAGGAGTTTAGTGCTAGTTGGGCAAATATCAAAGTTTCATGACGAAAGCAAATAAAACATATTTCTGTATAATATTTACCTGGGAAGTGAAGGTCAAAATCGAATTTGTTGATGATGTAAGCCAGATTTTTTTAAAAAATGGAGTCGAAAGAGAAGGTATAACGCACGACAGGTGACCTTGTTTGTGCTCATTGAATATGAAGTTGACTTTGTACGCAACACTAGGAGCAGTTTGTAAAGGCCGCCGCACACCTTAAACCGCACTTTGCTCATTTTCGGAAAATATGAATTATGGAACATATCGTTTCATTCGAGGTTAAGATTAATTGACAGAATACTTATATAACCATTTTGAAAGATTGCAAATCTTTATTTTAGAGTAAATGCCAAATTAGTTTCAAATCGTACTACTGCTATGACGTCATTACGACTAGATATTAAAAACGCTTTTTTTTATTTGATTTGACTTTTATTTTAAGATGGATGATAGATAAGTCACAGATTTGAAGATAGGTATTCGTACGACGATTTCGAACAATACACAGTAAGATATTCCAAGTCTCAATATCAGCATCAAATTTTACAACATTTTATTATGAAATCGGGTCGCAGACCAATCGTAAGGCATGCGGTCGCCTTAAAACACCCACCCGGAGAGTGTTTTACAGACATGACACACTGTAGGCTTACACTCTATAAAATGAAGTGCTAATTTAGCACTAACAGTGCTTGTATAGTGACTGCACTACAAGTGCTGATTTTCTTGTTCAAATTTAAACTAGAAAATTAGCACTCATAATGCAGTCACTATACAAGAACTGTAAGTGCTAAATTAGCACTTCATTTTTTTACAGTGTAAGTGTGACCACGTGTCGTGTTTAAATACCAATGTGGGTGGGCACACGATCTACATTTACCATGAAACATGATGTAAGTTACCTGATTGATAACTACATGTTTAGGCGCTGTCTATAAGACAAGGGATGATTTTACCATATACACTGCAAAAAACAACAAAAAACAACGGTATTGATTTGACACTAGCCCGGGATCTACACAGCAAAAACTGTGGTGTTAACCGGTGTACATAGAGGACCGCACCACTTATTTTACACCGGTGTTAAATTGGTGGTGTTAGTTTTACACTTATATGTGTTATTACAACACCTATGTTTGTTACATTAACACTCTTTGGTGTTATGTTCAATCTCTAGGGTGTTATTTTAACACCTCAGGGTGTGGTCCTCTATTAACTCCGATTGGTGTCAGTTTTAACACCACAGTTTTTACAGTGTATATACTTCCACACCAGAGAAGTGTTAAACAAAACCAGTTTGGTTTTGGTCTAACACCAGACAGGTGTTTATTCAACACCAATTAGTATTGAAACAACTTCGGTTTGATTCAGATCTGGTGTTTGTCAATAGTTGTCTGGTGTGGACATGACTGTGTAAATTCCGGGCTGGTGCATGTTAAATCAACACCGGAAGGTTTTTTTCAGTGTACTGTATATAATGGCAGTTTAAGTGCCATTTTTAGTTAAGCGTTATTCTTTGTGAAACGCCCCTCTGTTCTTCCCCCTTCACATTTTGAAAGTTCAAGAACCCCGCAAACAAACAAAAGTCTATATTGTTGTTTTAATTACACGATTAAAAGTACTAGGTAAACTAGTATTGATTTGATGTCCCCAATAGCATATTTATATGTGTGTAAATGTGTGTAAATTGTCAAACAAATTGCTTATTAAAAGATAAGAGTGTTTGAATAGAGTTTGAAGAGATAAGATATAAAACACCATGTCCTCATACTCAAGAAACCCCCCAGTTTTTATTACGAGATGTACTCGGCTTATCCAAACGTTGCCATTCTCTACCCAGGTGTTAAATGTGTACCCGGTAGGATGCGAAATCCTATGTACATGCAGTATGCTTTGCAGTTGACTCTTGAAACTCTTGTTGGAATGCTCCCCAAGGAGTGAAGAAAGTGCATACATTGAATGCGGGCATGTCACAATCCGATGACCGGGATAATAATATAGCTGCAAAGCGCTTAAGCTAGGCTGACACTTGCATGATTCTGTGGCACGCAATGGCACGACTCGAGTCGTGCCAATGGGCAAACTAGTCGTTAACTGGCGTGAAGTGTACGTAATTCCGTCGTAACTGCATGCCATGTCGGGACGAGAATTTTGAACTGTTCAACATTATTTTGGTTACGATATAATTTAGCGTCCAGGTCGTGAACTATGCGCAAACTGTTTACTCGTCGTGATCTAATCAGGACGATGCGTACCAGTGCGTGACAGTGCGTGCCATGCCACGACTGTAACAAACAGCCACGAATAGTTCACGAACAGCTCACGTCGTGTTCACGAATAGTTCAGCACGACACTGTCCGAATTGCGCAAACTCGTCGTGCCAATGCGGAAAGTGAGTAAACTATGCGTTTATTCGTCGTGCCAGTTCGTGTCAATGTTGACACTGATGGGCACGCCTTCGTAAACTATTCGTAAACTAGTCGTGAACTATGCCAGAACTAGTCGTGAACAATGCGGGAGCCTCACAGATCGCCAAAACGGCACGACCTGCCACGACAAAATAATGACCAAAAGTCGTGCAAGTGTCAGCCTGGCTTTAGAGACGTCTTTCCGATGTAAGCGCTAAATAAAAAACGGAACAGCCAGGCTGACACTTGCACGGCTTTTGGCCACGATTTTGTCGTGGCAAGTCGTACCATTTTGGGGCACGAACTGGGAGGCTCCCGCACTGTTTACGACTTGTTCACGCATAGTTCACGACAAGTTCACGAATGCGTGCCCGTCAGTGTCCACATTGACACGAACTGGCACGACGAGTTCACGCATTGTTTACGCACTTCCCGCATTGGTACGACGAGTTTGCGCAATTCGGACGGTGTCGTGCTGAACCATTCGTGAACTCGACGTGAGCTGTTCGTGAACTATTCGTGACAGTCGTGGCATGGCGCGCACTGCCACGCATCGTCCTGACGAGTTCACAAACAGTTTGCGCATAGTTCACGACCCGGTCGCTAAATTTTGTCGTGACCAAAATTTTGAACATTTCAAATTTCTCGTCCCGACATGGCACGCAGTCACGACGTGTCACGACTTGTTTACGCACACTTGACGCCAGTTCACGACTAGTTTGCGCACTGGCACGATTTGAGTCGTGCCAATGCGTAACACAAAATCGTGCAAGTGTCATGCCAGGCTGACACTTGCACGACTTTTGGCCACGATTTTGTCGTGGCAAGTCGTGCCATTTTGGGGCACGAACTGGGAGGCTCCCGCACTGTTTTACGACTTGTTCACGCATAGTTTACGACAAGTTCACGACGAGTTCACGAATAGTTCACGAATGTGTGCCCGTCAGTGTCCACATTGACACGAACTGGCACGACGAGTTCACGCATTGTTTACGCACTTCCCGCATTGGTACGACGAGTTTGCGCAATTCGGACGGTGTCGTGCTGAACCATTCGTGAACTCGACGTGAGCTGTTCGTGAACTATTCGTGACAGTGGTGGCATGGCGCGCACTGCCACGCATCGTCCTGACGAGTTCACAAACAGTTTGCGCATAGTTCACGACCCGGTCGCTAAATTTTGTCGTGACCAAAATTTTGAACATTTCAAATTTCTCGTCCCGACATGGCACGCAGTCACGACGTGTCACGACTTGTTTACGCACACTTGACGCCAGTTCACGACTAGTTTGCGCACTGGCACGATTTGAGTCGTGCCAATGCGTAACACAAAATCGTGCAAGTGTCATGCCAGGCTGACACTTGCACGACTTTTGGCCACGATTTTGTCGTGGCAAGTCGTGCCATTTTGGGGCACGAACTGGGAGGCTCCCGCACTGTTTTACGACTTGTTCACGCATAGTTTACGACAAGTTCACGACGAGTTCACGAATAGTTCACGAATGTGTGCCCGTCAGTGTCCACATTGACACGAACTGGCACGACGAGTTCACGGATAGTTTGCGCATAGTTTACTCACTTCCCGCATTGGCACGACGAGTTTGCGCAATTCGGACGGTGTCGTGCTGAGCTATTCGTGAACACGACGTGAGCTGTTCGTGCCCATTCGTGACAGTCGTCGCACGGCGCACACTGCCACGCATCCTCCCGCATCGTCCCGACGAGTTTACGACGAGTTCACGAACAGTTTGCGCATAGTTCACGACCCGGTCGCTAAAGTTTGTCGTGACCAAAATTTTGAACACTTCAAAATTCTCGTCCCGACATGGCACGCAGTCACGACATGTCACGACGTATTGACGCACACTTCACGCCAGTTCACGACTAGTTTGCGCACTGGCACGACTTGAGTCGTGCCAATGCGTGACACAAAATCGTGCAAGTGTCAGGCTGGCATCAGGCTGGCTTCAGGCTGGCTTTACTGTCCTTGTTAATATCTGCTAAAGTTTAAACCATATGCCACTCAAATAAAGACACACAATGTGCATCTTTCCGTCTCATTGAGAACAATTTATTTTTCTGTTTATGACAACATATATGGAAATAATGGTATTAACCATCCGCAAAGAAAGACAATTTTGTGTATATCTTGGAAAGTCCCAGAACTTAGTATTGTGATATCGTTTGTATATAAGTAATGGCAAAAGCTTTTGCTCGTGATTGCGATGGGACTTACCCGTTAACTATTGTGACTTATGTAATTGTGTTTTCTAGCGTGACGTACATTGAAGGAACTGTCACTACTATCATAGAAGAGAAAGGACGAGTCGTGGGTGTGGAATATAAGAAAAAAGGCGAACAGGAGAAGAAGGTAAGACAACAATATTTTGGAATATTATTGTAAGGAATTGTGTCAATTGAAAATCATTCGAGGTTAGTTGTATAAGATTGAAACATAAACAAAATATTGTATATGTATTGTGTGTGGGTGGGTGCATGGGTAAGAGTGTGAGAGCTTATATGTGTGTGTGTGTATGACTAATGTAGGCACCCGATCATACAAATATTTACTGCTCAAAATCATTCCCCAGGTGCTTTATGTACCAGCCCGTCTATTATCACAAGACCTTGGTCGAATTTGTACGTGTTTCAAATGATGATTTGATGTCCATTTCTCTCTGGTATAATTCAGTTTTTTTTCCTGTGTCGTTTCGAGCAGACCTTACTGGCACCACTGACGGTGGTTGCTGATGGCACCTTCTCGAAATTCAGGAAGCAGTTTTCGATGGCCAGTCACGAGAAAATGAAAACACCGACATCCTACTTCATTGGTTTCAAAGTTAAGGAAACGTATGACCTCAAAGCTAATCATGCCGAGGGCTTTTGGTATGCATTGTCCGTGTATTCTTTACTGAGAAAAGCATTAAACTTTCAGATACATATTCATTAATCCATTAAGATCATTTGCCAAAGTTATAAAATTAAAGTTATTCATTGAACAATCTTCTCATCGTAAGGTAGATTATGATTATCCGAAAATCATTCCATCGTTTGTCAGCTTTAATGTTACCGGGTGCTCTGTCGTTATCGTCAGATCACCTATTCTTTTCGTCAGAATTTTCTTCATTTCTTTTTAAAACCAATGTTTGTCGCCATGATACACCAAATCGGCTACGTCAATTTCATTTAATTCCATGTCACCTTGGCCTATATAAGTTTTTATAGACACGTCACAAAGGTTTTCTATGATTGACAAGATAACTGATAATATAACCCCGATTCTCTGCTTTTTCTTCATGGGACGCTCGGATGTAGGTGCCAATCGACCCCGACAATAATGTACCGGATCTGTCCCGACACTATCCGTCTGATGGCAGATATTGAGACATCGGTGCAACCTAAGAACCCGAAGCAGTTCGTCATGGATACATTATATCCGGATCTGCCAGGTGATTTTCTTTACTGACACATCAGATATTTTAGGTCGGATTTTTTTTATTCAACTAACTGACTAAGATGTTGAAATTCGGATTACTCTCTCGGTTGTGTTTTGGTCCCGGTAAAATAATTAATATCTTTTCGAGTGTCATATATTCACAACAAAAAATAAAAGAGATTTTCCCGAAACAAATATGCAATAAAGCCTTGAGGAATTGAAGCCATCAACAATTAATGATATAATCAGCGTCTTGTTGCTTGGAATAGGAAAGACGACTGATGTCCGAAATCAGAATATGATTAATACGCGACTGAATCGAGCGAGCAATTCTAAGAATACATATCCGAGTGAGTAATGTCTGATAATAATTTGGATATCAAGCACTTATTACACGAGATTGACTGACATATTTTTATTCATAACAGCCGAACCACTGTAATGAAAACATGTTGAACTTTGAATGATCTTATGAGATTGGTCATTTTATTTTAAAAGTTCTGTCAAGTGATAAACAATTAAATTTTAAAATTATTATTTTTGCGATCTCCAACTTATCTTGCTTAGACCATCTTAAGAAAGTAGTAGGCCCGGCCATGGAGGACGATGCCGTGCGACTTCGTCTTGTTCCTACCTTCTATGTTCCCTCTGCACCCCTCCAGAAACCCGGTACCTTGCTGCTGGGTGATGCACTCAACTGCCGCCACCCGTACACAGCTAGTGGAATGACGGTAGCTCTGATGGATATCAAGTCCTGGGCTGATATCCTGCAAGGAATTGATTCACTAGGTGAGTAATAAATAGACATCCAAAAGCTCGATGGGGCTCGCATATGTTACCCCACGCACGACCCTGAGGCAAAGGAAGGTACTCCTTGACCAATTAACAGAATAGGGTCATACATATGCACTCTAAAAAAGTATTTGGTAAAAGTGCTCCATGATGGTAATTATGTATCCAACCAACATTGGGCATTTTTATTCATCCAGTGTGATGAAAATGTTTGCCCATTCTTAAGTAATTGCTGCTTATTTTGTAACCTTACTGGACAAATATGCTTCCCGCATTGGGTAAAATACTGCCAAAAATTAGGTGGACACATGAATACCCTCGTAGTGATAAAAAAATACCCAATGTTTTTTTTTGCAGTGTACCAACTTGCAAGAAATAAAACGCACGCGCACACACATACTCCTACTATTTCTACTACTGCTCTCAGTACTAAGCTACTACTCCTAATACTATATCTCCTTCTGTAACCATTAGTACTTCTACTATTACTCAGTCTGCTACTACTGCTCTTACATCTATATTCGTAATACTTCTACTTCTACTAGGCTAAAAATTAGTCTTCTACTGCATTTTCTCTTCTAAATTAAGGTAATGTCCTTGGCGTATAGTATCATTCTCTTCAATGTGCAGATTTGCCGATATTGTGAAGAAGAATCATAAGTATTCCGAATGTGCACTTTCTGATAAAGTATCACAGGCTCTGCATGATAGGATGATATACTGGAAATTAATCAGGGAAGGATCAAGGATTTTCCAAAGCGTTGGGGGCACATTCTCCTTAGGAAAATTTGACATGCCAAAAAGAAAAAAAAGAAAATAAAAAGTTTTCACTAAAAAAGAAGGTCATTTTGTCCCCTGCAAGATTTGATGAGCAAAATAAAAAGCTTTACACTGGTGAATGAACGACATATTCATATTAGAAATATTGACTCTCAAAAGGAGGAAGCAAGGGCCGGATGTCCCCCCCCCCCCTCTCCCCTGGTTCCGCCACTGGTATTAATACAGATACCGTACCGCGGTCTTTTGGCCTCTCGGTCGATCAGCCCTTTCACGGGCATAGACCGACAAATCCATATACCGCTCTATTGATATCGTCACCATTTAGTAGTTGCGGTAAACCCTTATTTAAAAAGAAAATCTGTAACTCCAAGATTTTTTGTCACTCTCATCGTGGACCTAGATCTGGTGCAGACAGTGGCGTACCTAGGATTTTCCACAGGGGGGGGGGGGCAAAACCGGCGAAAATATGACAAGCAAGCACGTAGGTGTCAAAACACTAAATTAATGAAAAAGGAGTATCCATTTCGCTAGGATATCTATGTGTTTAGGGTCAAATTTGCGAGTGCATGAAAAGACTACAATGTTTTATATAAGGATGTAATAATAATAATAATAATGATAGCCAATTTTTATAAAGCGCTTTTCCCAGAATGGCCCAAAGCGCGTTACAGCATATTATTACCCCGGTCATTGGATTCATTTCAATCCCGCACGAAAAGTGCACAATTTCCACTCCCTGGGCAACATTCCTTGCATTCATCGCAGCCTCATTATGGCGCTGGCAAAATCAAACACAATATCTTTCGCATCCTACCGGGTACCCATTCAGCACCTGGGTCGAGAGTGGCAATTGTACTTTTTGCCCTTTCAACACAACGGCCCGTATTCTTAAATAATGTTTGAATTAAACCCTGAATTAAGGTTGTGGTTTAACTATGGAGAGCCAATTGGGGCACGAATCTCTTAGAGTGTTTATCCAATTTATTATTCCATATGACACCCAAATTGTCTGGGAATGATAACTGAAGTATTTTGAAGTATTTTTCTTCATTATGAAAGCAAAAGGAAGCGAGATAATAAACATAAGAAATATACAATATAAACAGAATTTTTGATTTTTTGGCTCCCTGTAATTTTAGCACAGAGTTAGACCGTGGTCTAAGTGTTAAACCTGACTCTAGAATACGGGCCTACGTGTTTAGACTCCGATTTGCGCGCGGTGTGGGAGGTTGGCCATTCTATACCCAATGAGGTAAATGTAAAACCGACGACCGGGTTTTAAAACAGCCCGACATGTCAATTTCTCAGCAATTTCACAATTTCCTCCAGAATTCTTTGGCGGATGTTTTGTTTTTGTTTAAGCAAAAAGACTATTAGGCTATCATTTTATTCGATTCTGTACTCATTGGATTCTGAACTTATTTTGATTTTGGTATTACAACAGGCATTTACCTTTAAACCTTTACAGATGACAAAGAGATAATGGCGGAGGCTATCAATGAGTTCCAGAAACGTCGCCGTGCTGGATACGCCCTCGTTATCAATGTCTTCGCTCAGTGTGTGAAAACGGTGCTCTTCGCTACCGACAGTAAGATAATTTACTCCTAAAAGTTAATACCACTGTAAAAACTACATTTCTATTAGTCCTTTTTGGATGCAAATATATTTTCATTTAAGCTTGTTATCGCCTCTGTAGGATACTGCAGAATATTTCAAAATAATATGAAATGAATTTCAATATTTCAGGATATCTATCAAAGTTCCGGCTTGGAGCTTACAACTATGTGTTACTAGGCGGAGAGTGCTTAAATGGACCTTTACGTATCTATGGCTGGTAAGAACATGCATATTGTTTACCATCTTTATAGCAGGGTTTCCACATGAAATTATAACTTTTTTGTAAATAATGAGGATGATGTTAATAAAAATAATAATAATGATCATTATAATAATGATTAAATTATAATAATAATGATAATAATAATAACAATAATAGCAATAATAATGATGATGATGTAGATAATAACAATAATGATGATAATTATTATAATGTTAATGATGATAATATAATAATAATATAATAATAATGATAACAATAAAAATAATAACAAAAATGATAATGATGATGATGGTGGTGATGATTGTACGGGACAGCCACTACTCTGCTGCGCTTGATTTATTCGAAATTGCCATTAATGAAATATAATGGTAGAGCTCCACGGCATATTGTGATTTACGACCAGAGGTCTGTAGCAAGATATGGTCACCGATGAGGGCACAATTAATTTTTAGCCTTCAAAACCTTGGTTCAACAATCGTGTGGTATTATTACCAGTGATACATTATTAGATACTAAATAATCAGTTTTAATTTGTGAATTTTTTTTTGTTTTAACCTCCTTCAAAACTATAAATGATCCCAATGAATATATCAGTTGTTGTTTTTTCAGCAATCTGCTTATAATGGCGATCCTTCTCCTGCATACTGTAAATGTTATAATTATTTGGTAGATCATATTTGTTAAGAGTGGCTTTTAATTTAGTCGTCTTTTTTTTCTTTATGATTCATGCCTAAAAGCAATGTTTGTTCTGTCATGAAAAAAAATGTATTATATACGAATATTATGAATGCAGAAATAAACAAATCAAATATTCAGCCGTCAGGATATGCATCCAGTTACTTTGAAAGACTATACTTCTTATTTCGCTGCTTTGTTTTCTTTTTTTATCAACAGTTTGGAACCTCGACCGGCTCTATTGCTGTATCACTTCCTGGCTGTAAATCTCTATACTGCTTACTACCTCCTCAAATCGGCACCGTGGTATGCCAAGCCAATAGCCCTTCTAGATGGACCGCTTGTCTTCCTTCGGTCGTCTTACATGTTCTTCTCCCTCTGGCTCTCCGAGTGCAAATCCGTTACTTACCAGTAGTAACAACATGGATACAGTTTCTTAAAAAAAAAACTAATTACTTAATCACTTTTAAGGCTTAAGGCCACTGCACATCTTACGACTGGTCCACGGTCCGGATTGTTGCTCCTTTTTCTTGAAAATGGGAATTAAAGAAGACCCTATCTATTTATTTCTCGTTCAAATTAATTGTAAAAATATCCATATTAATACAACAAATTTGGATGATTGAAAGCCTTTATTTTCTAGTAAAGGTCAAATTAGTTTCAATTCGTTGCCAATCGTACGATTGCTATGGTATCATTACGATTAGATAATAAATTCACTTGTATTCTAATAAGGATGGTAACATAGTAGCAAATTATGTATTGATCACACGTATTCGTACGGTGATCAAGAACATTATTCGGTAGATATTCCATGTCTCAATTTTAGCGACTAATTCTATTCCGTTTTATTCTGAAATCTGGTCGCAGACCAATCGTTAAGTATGCAGTGACCTTTTGATAATAAATCATGTTTTGAAATGCATCCACCAATCAGATCCCATGGTTTAAATGAGGCGTCTTGTAGATTATAGACTATGAACATTTTGCCTACGGTAAACGGTGATTTCACACAAAAAAGCTATGTCTAGAAAGTTCACAATTGATTGCAGTTTTGTTATTCGCCATTGCGATTGTTCCTTACGTTGCCACCATGCATGGGGAATCCTCAATACTCACCATAATCTAGTTAATCGAATAGTTATTTCATTTTCATTTCGTTTATTTCCACAATAACAGCAAAGATAATTATTTTACAACAGAAATGTGAGTATAGAATAAATTAACAATTAGAAATATTGAAATAGTTCACAAAGGTCCAGTACACAGATATAATGTATAATTGAATTTTAGAAAGTTCAGTTTTAACTTAAATGCTAGCTGCATATTGTGGGGGAAACCTTGGAAAGCGGAGCTTGTAATTCAGGTTCCCCAAAATAATATTACAGTATCATTAATTAATGAAAATGGTATAAAAAGATACAAACTAGACGGGACGATACAAGACTACAATAAACGGGACAAGTACATCAGAACAACTCAAGCATATATTATATATGCATGACCCAAGTTATATATACATGTAGACCCATCGCCATTATTACATGTTTATCGCATTATAGCCAATTATTAAGGCCTCAGCTGGATTGTCGCGTTTTGATATTAAATATGTTAGCAAGCTGGAGTGATACCATATGATGTAAGTATTAGTAAAGTTAGCGTTCTTCATATATTCTTAACTATATATTTTTTACACAATAAGTATTCAATACCATTTTTTTTCATAATCACTATATTCAATATTCAAATCAAGGAACACATGTGTATACGGCGTAATAAATAATAAATTGCATGCGGGCAACAAAGGTAGATGACAGAGAAGACAAATCATGATATCAACAACATTTGAAAAAGTACAAACAATATTATCAAAAATATAAAAGATCAATTTTTGAGCATAAAAACATGAGGGGTATACGCCTTTATGCATGATCCGATTCCGGAGAACCGAGTACGGACCATTTTGTAAAGTTAACTTTCGAAGAAAAGAAAAGTAGTAATCTTAAGAGGTTTTCCATAATACATCAAGTCAAAAATCTGCATAACAAATTATTGGCATCTTTTTTATCCTCTCCGTTCTTTCATCAACGAATATTTCACTATACGCATGATACGTCATTAGCGTTTTATTTTTCTTTGATTTCAAAATAATATCAGAAACATATTAAACGTTCATAACACAATATCTATTTGAGTCGTGAAGTAATATGCACGCACAATGAATTAATTCACTGAAAAAAATATTGTAGTTATATTGAAATGTTCGTAAAATCATTTTAGATAAACATTGAAACACAATGAAAAGGCCATGTACAAAAATTGAAGAAATGAGCTTAGCTTGGCTATCCGCGTATGTCGGGCAACAAAAAGTCTATAGAATAACTATAGAAATTTTAATCAGCTCAGATTCTCCTTAATTTTACAAATCAACATGATCAACTCGATGTGTCTTAATTGATATATTTTAAGAAGACGATCTACATATTAAATTAGATGAGAATCTATTGTATTGTATATATACAAAAAAGGCGAAAAGAAGAGTAAGGATCTGTGGTGTGTGTTTATATTTGCCGGCTCATGGGGCAACTTTAAAAAAGATGTAACATCTGAAAAAATATAAAAAGGATAATAGATTTTTAAAATGTTTTTACCACATCGCAAGGACAGTAGTGACTTCTATAGGGAATAATCCGTAGTTGCCTCTTTTGATATCTTTTATAGACTAAACCATGTGCTCTGTATATTCATAAAACTATAATTATACAGAAAATGCAAACATTATTCGAGTGTATGGATCAAATATTCATCTATAGTCATGCTGTATCATTTTCAAAGTCATTAATCCGGCCTTGCTTACCAAAATAGAATGAGAAACTTCTTTTAGTTGTTTTCAGTTCTAACGATTAGAATGTAGTGTTTTGTTTAGCATGTGTAGTACGACTTGAAATAAGAAACATATGCAAATTTCAAGTACAATATACAGTATCATACTTGTAGTCTGGATTATCATACCAACAGGTAGGGAATTGAGGGGGCTGTTAAAATAGCGGAGCTTGGAGGGTGCAACCTCTTTTTTTAACAGTCCTATACTTGACCAAAGTGTCAAGTACAACTTGCTGGTAACATACCGATGTCTTAAAAAAACCCAGCTTCTTGACCGTTTCTGGCCTCGCCATCACGCTATAAACATGATAAAGTTGCCTTCCTCGAATCTCCTTGGAATAATGTTCCATGTATATAAAGAGCTGAATTGCAAAAGGGGTTAGATCCATTTTCATCAAATTTGATTTTTCTTTTGTTTTGGTCTCAATATATAGACTTTTAGTAGCTATATGAGATGATACCAAAGAAAATTAACAAATAAACTCAAATGACAAGGAAAAATCACCCTTTTTTCAAAAGTGGTTAGATCCATTGCAGTTTGTTTGCAAAATGGGCTAGATCCAAAAAGGAAATTTTTGAAAAGAATATTTAAAAAAATATATGATGACAGGTAGATTTCTATACACAATTTTATGTTCACGTGGTAGGGTATATCATAAAAATTTAGTTTCGCAAAGTGAAGGATATCGCAATATACATGATATATGAGAATGGTAAAATTATTTTCTTGGAAAGGATCTAACCCCTTTTGCAAACAAACTTTCTTGAAGAGCTCATTTTTAAAAAGGTACAATAAAATTTTATGAAAAATTGTTTTTTTTGTCTCAAAACCTATAGATTTTTAGCCGCTCTGATGATACCAAAGAACATTTAAAATACCCATCAGCAGCAAAGAATAATCCCTTTTTTATTCAAAAGGGATCAAATTCATTTCAGTTTGCTGCAAAAGGGGTTAGATGCACAATTGTAATGTGTTTGAAAAAAAAATATTTCAAAAATTAAAGAGAGGTAGATTTCTCCAAAGTGGATCTAACCCATTTTGCAACCAAACTCCTCATATGTCCATGGGGCATACACAAGAAGGAAGGACTACGATTAAAAAGATAAATGTCAATACCCTGGATCGAGGGTCGTTCTGTACACATTAATTGGATAATCCAATTGACTGTATAATCTCTCTAATTCTATAGATTTAATAAATCCCAAAATAAAAATATTGCCAGAATGTACAAGAATCAATTATGTCATACGGATATCAATTTCGTTGTAATGTTCAATAAATTATTGAATCAAAAAGTCATAAATGTGTATATTTAGTGTTTTTTTTAATGTTAATTGCATAACCTATACTCCTTTTTATTTCAATTTTCCCTTACTATATATATATATTTCTCTTTTATTCACGGCTAACAAAACAACAAGAACAAGTGAATTGCGATTTGTCGTGGCTTTAATGAAAATAGAGATGAATGTGCATCTTTACCAATTCTGCTTTTTGTGTACAGTGTATGAATATCATCACATATACATATACCGATAATGTCTGTAACCAACCGATACCCTTGTTTAATAAGCTCCTCGGAGAGGGGTTAAACCCCGGCTAGAAGGCCCCCCTCGTAAGTTCTTCAATGTTTAAAATTCATGGCTGTTTTCCCACTGGTTCCCTGCTAGCCGGACCGGAATCCCAGCACAGCTATTAATTATGAGCTATCGGTGGATTACAGATGACATAAATATAGCATATAGAGATATATGAATGCCCATGACTATAGACCAGCCTGCCCGCCTTTAAGATCAGGTCAGGCTAAGATTAAACTTTAAGCATGACACAATTATTTCAGTTTAACAGCGTTCTCAAACATTTGTATGTACAAATAGGTCCCCCTCACCTAGGTAACGAGTGGGGACCTGCAACTTACATAATAACATAACATAATTGATTAAAATCCACATGCCTGCCCTGGCATGGAAAGGAAAAAAGGAGGTACTTTAATAATGCGCCTCTTACTGAAATCATGCCCCCAGAACTTCAACTGCTTGTTTTTCAACAACACACAAGGCGTCAACACTCCTCCCAAAAACGAGTAAGGGCGAAAACCCGCCTGCCCACTGGCCAAAATAGGACAGGAGGATAAAATTCCCTTACGGCCCACTTATGCACGACGATCGTTGTTAGGATTGGTGTGCGACCAGGTCAAACACCCTCGAATTTGGATTCGTGTTACGCTCTTCTATCAGCCTAGGCTCTGCCTAGATTCTGAAATTAACCATGAAAAGTATACCATCACCCTCCAACTACTTCATACACCATTCATTATAGAGTATCATATAGATTCAACAAATACAACTTCCCTGGAAAATATAAATGCAAAAGTACTTGTACCCCCCCCCCCCCCCTAATCACACTTTGCCAAGATCAACTACTGCTGGTATTCAAGCCAACTATAGGTATCCAATTTTCATCCCACTGAAAATATTGAGCCCCTTAAAGGAACTTTAATAAAGGAAATTGAATTCAGAAAGAAATTTGTTTCACCAAACGAAATTCACTAATATGGCCATACTCTGGCAAAGGGAAGCAAGGTACGAAAGTATCACTCGTTGTAAATGACCAATGCGTGTTCGTCATTAACATATACATCAATGCAATTAAACTAAATAATATTTTCTTCAATATCTTTCCCCAAAACGATCATTTCTTCACAATTTCTGCCTGAACGGGCAGCACACAACAGATATTTAAAAACCATAACTCAAATCTGACTGATGCGTGAGCTGCTTCCTATACCAAAGGTGGGCAGTATTAATAATAAATACACCATGACAAAATTACCATACAACTTCACATAAGTATACCAACATACTACGCCTAAAGACCTGAACATTCGGCTGAACTTGAAGAAGCCTAAAAATTGGGACAATACTTCCGTCTAATTCCTAAGGAGTCCGATGCAGACCCGAGAAATAACTTTATCTGAAATGAAGCCTATGCAATCTTATCAAACATTTCTTCATATATAATGCTCATGGTAGAGGAAAATAAAACATACATAGAAATTATGAATTCATAAACATTTCTTCTCAAATGACCTGAGAAAATTATAATTTCAATCCCCAGATTTTTTCTATAACCATCCATAACTTGGATTTTTATGACAACTCACATGAACGTTTGAGGCATAACCTGCTTCATAGTAATTTCGAATTGACTTCTTCCTTGCAAACAAAAACTAAATAAACAAAATAACATTAAGAATGCACAAGGACAATAAATACACAACCATATCCATAATATGCAAGAATCCCCCCACGATATATATGTCAACATCCCCCTTAATTATAACTAGAGGATGGTAATGGGGAGGAGGTGGGAATTTTGTAAGCACGCTTTACACATGCACCGTCATCTCTCTTCATTGAAAGCCAAAACGAAAATGAAGCATTCCCCGCACTTTTATCCGCGCATAGCTCAACCGCGGCAAATGTCTGGCATTGTGCCCAAATTCTTTGGCGCGGGCGCCAAAAAGCGCTGCCCCGCCCTTTACGGGTCGGGTCACGAGCCCTTTCTCGGGCAACCACGCCCCCTTTCAAAATCAAAACAAACTAAAATGTGTATTTTGCTAGCCCGCTAATAAATCATTTTAAATCGTCAAGCCGTCTTTAAAATCCATTATTCACGGCTAACAAAACAACAAGAACAAGTGAATTGCGATTTGTCGTGGCTTTAATGAAAATAGAGATGAATGTGCATCTTTACCAATTCTGCTTTTTGTGTACAGTGTATGAATATCATCACATATACATATACCGATAATGTCTGTAACCAACCGATACCCTTGTTTAATAAGCTCCTCGGAGAGGGGTTAAACCCCCGGCTAGAAGGCCCCCCTCGTAAGTTCTTCAATGTTTAAAATTCATGGCTGTTTTCCCACTGGTTCCCTGCTAGCCGGACCGGAATCCCAGCACAGCTATTAATTATGAGCTATCGGTGGATTACAGATGACATAAATATAGCATATAGAGATATATGAATGCCCATGACTATAGACCAGCCTGCCCGCCTTTAAGATCAGGTCAGGCTAAGATTAAACTTTAAGCATGACACAATTATTTCAGTTTAACAGCGTTCTCAAACATTTGTATGTACAAATAGGTCCCCCTCACCTAGGTAACGAGTGGGGACCTGCAACTTACATAATAACATAACATAATTGATTAAAATCCACATGCCTGCCCTGGCATGACCAGAAATACCCAATTATTCTTGGAAAATACGTGTTTCAGGTGGCCTAATTGCCAAATTACCGCCAAACGAGAATATATAATTTATTTATATATGATCGACCGCCAACAAACACGTCAAAATTTTACTCGTATCTACCAAGATATTCAATAAATCTTAGCAACCATTACAGGATCATTCTACTAGTATTCACCAACGTTATCATCCTTAGTGCTTTTACCAGGGGGGGGGGGGGTACCAGGGAACATTGCTCATTCCTCCATTACAATGTATATCTAGGTTATCCATAACTGACCCCAACATGATTTAATGCATGCATACATTGAACGTAAATGCATGAGCAGCTAAATAACAACAAATGATACATTATGAAAGCATAGACACACTGGTGAAACCGGCTCCAGACCAGCCAAAACCCTTATTCATACTATCGGATCGGACGGTCTGGAGTCGGTCACGCCGGAGCGACTAAGGTAAAATGTATAAATACATACTCAACGAAGATATGAAAGACCAACTTTTAACTCACTGATAAATCTGTCCAACCCTTCATCGGCCAGATGTAGGCCATCAGTTCTGTACAGCGAAATGTCATTATGGGATATTGATGGATGCGGTATGGCTTTACCATGAAATCTTGCAGCTAAAGCCTTGGCGTACCTATTGGCCGCCCTTCTCTTTAAGTCCAATTTACCTTGATCTCCTGTACAGCCAGCGGGGTACCAAACCCTCTCCAAAATGTCCGACCACACTATTTGAAATTTGTCCTTATTGGCGTCAAAAAGTCTATACGTCAAACTAGCCAGCTTCTTCTTGGACAGTGCCTCAATGTCATTCGTTCCTACATGCAATACTACTACTGAAGGCTTTGGTTCACTCCGACCCATCTTATCTAACCAATCGCTTACCCCTTCAATTCGTAGCCCCCTTTTCCCCAACCAGCGGACCGACGTTCCAAGTCCAAGGTCAGCCTCGCCGGTGTTCTTCGCCCTGCGATGTGCCCAAAACACTATCGAGTCCCCTATGATCCACACCACAGGTCCTGTAATAGAAAACAAGAAAAGAGGGCTGGGCAGAATTCTGAAGTATGAAAATTTCCCCCTGAAAGGTCTGCTACCCTTCACCACCCCTTCATCACGGGGTTTTCCCCTCCAAGATACAATGTATGTAATCACATTTTTGACCCCTCCCCTTAATCCTGAAAGCATTGATATTAAACACGTCATTATACCGTTGTAACATTCTCTCTAAAAAGCAGAATGCTCGTAATTGTGTGATATCATTAAACCCGCACTTACTCATTCAATATTAAGCCCAGAGTTATTTTGATGATACATGTATATTGATATCAACATGTACAGGGGGGGGGGGGGGGGGGGGTCGTTATGATCAATCTGATGTTCCAAACACCTTCCAATCAATATAGTACTATCCCTTTCTTCCTTTTGTATAATGTAATAATGTATAATGTATAAACACATTCCAACCAATATATAATAATGTATAATGTATAATGTCTGAGCACATTCCAATCAATTTATAATAATGTATAATGTATAATGTAAAATGTATAAGGTATAATGTATAATGTAAAATGTATAAGGTATAATGTATAATGTATAACGTATAAACACATTCCCATCAATATAGTACCATCTCTTTCTTCATTTTGTATAAAGAATGTAATAAAGTATAATGTATAATGTATAATATATGATGCATAATGTATAATGTATAATGTATACTGTAACAAGGGCTCCTTTGTAAACAAGCCTCTTGGCACTGAACATACCACCCTGCTTCTGAATAGGGCTGAATAAAATAAAACAATACCATGTAAGCAGATATATTGAGAATTATACACCCAAATATCCAACAACCCATCGGCCACGGCTTTGATTAAAGCACATGTCCTCGTGTAAAGTAAACGCGTTGTGACATTATTGGAAGATAACTTACACCTGATTTTGGTCAAAATGTCAAATAACCTAAAATCATCATTTCATATATATTTTCGTTCTTTTTTTTTTTTTTTTTTTTTTTTTATTTTTTTTACTTAACCATGTCGAGTCTTATATATCTCCGATGTGCACTCGAAACCCAACGCCCCATGCGTTGGATTTCCTCATCCGAGCAACCGGCCATGGCAGCGGTCGTAGCCGCCCCAATACGAAAGGAATGCGATGAAAACATTGCCGCCGGCATATCCCCGTATGTCAAACATCGTTTTATCATGTTTCCAAATTCACGCCTAGTTAGCGGGAGAGCACCATATGAACAAAAGAAGGCTCCACCATTCTTTGGGCGGATTTCTAAATAACGAATAACCGCCATCACAGGGCAGCTAACTGTCCCCAACTCTGGTATCGAAATGGTGCACCCATTTCCCCGCTGGTCAGTCTTTGACTTCCTTAGGAATAATTCCACCCTGCGATGCGGTGCATCGCCAGTGACCCTAACATCTGTGTGCTGCAGAATAGACTCACATCTATGCCTGGACTCTACTGTCAACTCACTAACTCTCAACAAACCATAAAATGCCACTGAAAAAGCAGCAGAGTACATCAAAACATCGTAATGACTACCACAAACATGCCTCAAGTAGGCGAGCATTCTATTTAACACAGACAATGTGATTGGATGCCTAGCATCTCTTCTCAAAGTACTTCGCCTACACCCTTCAATTAACCTTGTAATCACAAAACTCTTGGTCACATCCTTTAGCCCAGATGAACTCATATAAAATGCCAACCCAGATATGTATGTTTGAATAGTAGACCCTGCATATCCCATAAAGGATAAATAAGAAATGAACTGCGCCACCCATTCTACATTAGGGGGTAGCTGGGGGTCGTATCCGTACACTTTACAAAATTTCACGTATGCCCCCAAGGCAATAGAGTAAGTTGTGTGTGTTCGAGCTGCCCTAGAAGCCATCAGCAGTCGACTTCTCTCGATAGCCAGCTCTTCCAAAGACGGACTGGAACCTCCACGCCCTCCCGGGCGGCCCCCGGTGCTAACGCATGGAACCTCGGCATCTGAAATCGAGATAGTGCATCAGCTATACCATTATCACATCCATGTACATGCCTAGCCCTCAACACTATATTATTGCTTAAACATATAATCACCACCTTCCTCACCAAAACCATAATATCAGGGCATAGCGCCGACTGCTTGTTAAGTACTGCCACCACGGCCTGATTATCACAATTAAACAATATATTCTTGTCCTTTAGCTCCATGCCCCAAATCTCCAAGCCTACCCAAATAGGGAATAGCTCTAAAAAAGCTATAGACCTCCTACCGGCCTGGAAATCAGCAGGCCACCTGGATTGAGCCCACCTGCCTCCAAAGAAAATTCCAAAACCAATGCCAGCCGCCGCATCAGTGAAAAACTGAATTTCCTCGCTTCCAAACCAGCCTGGAGCCCGGAAGAAAACTTGACCATTAAAATGTGCCAAGAACTCCAACCAAACCCGCAAGTCAGCCTTAGCCCCTCTCGTCAACCTAACCATGTGAAAAGGACGCTTAACGCTCTTAGTTAAGTCAATGAGCCGTCTCATGAATGCTCGCCCTGGAGCAATTGCCTTACATACAAAGTTTAGACTACCTACAATCGACTGAATGTCTCTTAGGGAAATTTTTTGTTTCTGTACCGCCCAATTTAATTTCCCTACTAATTTCTCAATTTTGTCCTCCGGTACCCGAACCTGCTGAGAAACGCTATCTATTACCAGCCCAAGATATGACAACTGTGTGGTCGGGCCTTCCGTTTTTTCTCGCGCTATGGGCACCCCAAATCGTTCGCAAATTGCTTCAAAACAATGCATTGCCCGCCTGCAATCCTCCGAGGCAGGGCCGCCTGCAAAAAAGAAATCATCCAAATAATGGACAATATTTTGCGACTTCGCAACTTTTCTCGCGCAAAACTCTAAAAAAGTACTAAAACATTCAAAAGTGGAACAAGAAACTGCGCAGCCCATCGGCAAACAACGATCAAAATAGTAACGACCATCTATATACATCCCAAGCAACTCAAAATCTTTTGGGTGAACAGGCAAGAGCCTGAAAGCTGACTTAATGTCAGTCTTTCCCATAAGGGCACCCCGCCCCAATTGCGCCACAATATCTACCGCCGAATCAAAGGACGAATATGTTACTGTACACTGCCCCTCCGGTATGCCATCATTAACTGAATTTCCCCTGGGTGCCGATAAATGTTGAATCATACGGAACTCCCCTGGGGCCTTTTTGGGCACCAACCCCACTGGTGAACACCTCATATTCTCGAAGGGAGGAACAACAAAAGGCCCAACTATCCTACCTAAGTCTATTTCATCCCTCAATTTCTTTTTCAACGTATCCATGTGTTCGAATGCTGATTTCAGGTTTTTAACAACCAATGGGACCCTGTCCCCTTCAAAATGTAATGAAAAACCAAACTTAAAACCATTATACAAGCACTGAGCATGCTCCTGATTAGGATAAGTAGCTAACATGGGCACCAAACGTGCTAACTTAATAGGGGTCGGAGCAATAGACGACACCGCACTAGCCGTAGACCTATTTACTGCCAGCGGGACTGGAACCGGCCCGCCCTTGGCTACACTGCTTAGCCCCATGACCTGTCGCCTGGCAGCGGGAACACTTGTGCTCATAGATGCAAGCTTTGCCTCGCATGCACTTGCCTCTATTAAAGGCAAAGCACACGCCTCGGCTGGGTGTGCCATTGGCTCCGGGTCCCTTTCCTCCGAAGGGAAAAGATTTTCTCGCGCCGTACTCCCCTCTGTAGAACTGATGGCGAGGGGCATGGGGTAAATTGTGGCGCTGCCGCGGACCATTAGAGGCCACCAGCATCAACCACAACTCGGCGTCGACGCTCGCCCAGGATCGCCCGGGTAAACGCGCCTGCTTGCTCCTAAACTGAGTGTCATAGTCACGCCAGCCATAACCTGCAAACGCACGGGCTGCATGCCTTATCAAATCCATATATTTCATGAGCTCCCTGCTCCTTTCAATGTGCTTCTCAGCGTAAATTGAGGCAAATACTAGAAACACCGAAGTCCACTGCTCTACCGACATGATTTTCTTAGCCTTTGATTGAGGTTGAAGTTGCAAACCAAGACCAGATCCCGATTGACACAAACTCAAAGTGGTGTCACCTACACTCAAGGCCCCAAACTCATCACGTGCATTATTATGCTTAAGGAGCACTCCCAAATCTATATATTCACTTGCCCAAATTTTTTCCTTCAGTGAGATAGCCACTTCCACACCTAGTGGGTCGCATGCGCTAATAAATGGTTCCGGTGCCCCCAACACGGCAGAAAGCCTAGGCGCCTGGGGCTCAGATCTCTCAACACCGACCTCCACTAGATCTAGGCCTAGATCTTCGGCTACCCCTGCCGACCGCGCCGGCACTGAAACTGCTGGCTGAGCCTGCCCCGAGCTACCGGTATCCGACTCCTGAGCTACTATCTCATGCCAAGCAATAGATCTGCCCACGGGCGCCTGGCCTTCCCGCCCCACTAGATCTAGATCTAGCTCTGCCATTTTATCACCAACTTTAGACCTAGGCCTACCACTTTTTTCATCAACATCGACAACTTGAGACTGAGAGGGATTTAACTCACCGCTCCTTCCTGGCCCGTTGTTGCCGCCTCCCAGCCCCAGATCCACACTTGCGGGGGTTGACGTCGCCCGTGGACCTCTCGGCCGACCCGGCCGCCTCTTCGGTGTGTCATCTCCCTTCCTCGCACCTGCGGTCGTTATTTTCTTGGCCTTAACCTTTGGCATGATCAACTCGCGAAACTAGAGTTAGACTCGAAGCTCCGTCACTCAGCCCAAGTCCAATGAATCCTGGATGCAATCACCTCCAAAGTTCAATCAAGCGAACCGCCAAGAAAAAATTCAATCCTGAAGTTGCAAACTGAATCTTTTAGGTCCACAAATCGGCACAGCTAACTTAGTCTTAGTTCTACGGCAACAATTCCTGAGGCTGAAGTCTGAAGACAGTAAAAAACTGAAATCAGCGTCTGTATAATCCAATAAAAGTATGAATCCTTTGTGTAGATATCCGGTATAGGTAGCTAGACAAATGTCGAAATATCTGCCACCTAGGCCTAGTTGCCAGTGCCGAAAGAAAATTTTCAAAAAATTTTGTAAGCACGCTTTACACATGCACCGTCATCTCTCTTCATTGAAAGCCAAAACGAAAAATGAAGCATTCCCCGCACTTTTATCCGCGCATAGCTCAACCGCGGCAAATGTCTGGCATTGTGCCCAAATTCTTTGGCGCGGGCGCCAAAAAGCGCTGCCCCGCCCTTTACGGGTCGGGTCACGAGCCCTTTCTCGGGCAACCACGCCCCCTTTCAAAATCAAAACAAACTAAAATGTGTATTTTGCTAGCCCGCTAATAAATCATTTTAAATCGTCAAGCCGTCTTTAAAATCCATTATTTAGGCCTGTGTATCATTTCTCTATTATTTTCATATTCTACGGTATTATATTTGAGTAAAATCTTAGTTTACCGTATTGTATGGCATGGTCATATACAGAGGATTGCATATTCGTAACAATTTTTCGTCTAAACCCACAGAAGTGTGTGTTCATGTATTATATATTTTGCATGTCTTCCGTTGTATTGGTAATTCTATTAAATAACTTGTATACAATTTATTTGCATTTTTGTGGGCTTTCAGTTCCCTTTTCTTACAAAATAATTAATTGTATCAGTGTAACATCTGCCGTGAATAGTAGATTATAAGTGAAATATAATAAAAATATGTTTTCCATATATCAATAAAAGTTTGCTTTTGTGTCATAATGGAAGTGAGTGATTAATGAGCCGGTTGTCAGAAGTGGCATGGTAATACCCCCCCCAAAAAAAGAGGGAGAAAGAAAGAGATACGTAGTGGGCCAAGAAGAAATCGTTGTGTATTACTTTATGTTATTATACATGTTTTTTTATTATATTACATAAGATTTGTTTTTCCTTGCGTTATGAAACATTGGTGATTGGTGCTGATGTTTACCTGATTGCTAAGAAAGCATGATTGCTTGTAAACAAGCAACCAGAGGACCGACGTCTTAAGGTCCTCTACGGGGGACCTGTAGTGAGGATTTACGCCTTACCAAACATGCCAAAGGGCACTAGCGCACCAAGATTATGGAAAGTATGTCGATAACTATTATTATTTTTTATTATTATAATTGCTTTAGCTGCATACGTTAGTTGTTGAAATGTTATTTTTGCATGATATCGGATTATGCCTCTGTTCTGATACAATTTGCCTGCTATGTTTATTATAGTGTTATTTGATTTGTGTATTCATATCTGCAAAAATTGATTTCTCATTTCGTTTCCGAATATCAGGCGCGATAGCTCAGTCGTTAGCGGGGGATTCGTATTCCGGTGACCCGGGTTCGATTCCCACTTGGTGCGTTAGTGCCCTTTGGTAAGGCATTAATCCTCAGTACCAGGTCCTTCGGAGAGGACCTTAAGCCGTCGGTCCTCTGGTTGCTTGCTTATAAGCATTCATGCTTTCTTAGCAATCAGGTATTACCACCACCAATATGCAATGATGACGCAATGCACATGTAAACAAACATCGGCATTTCTTCCAACACTTCACTTTGTTTGCATATCATAATTGTAAATTTCAAAGCTGGAAAATTAAATATTTAGATAGGGATACATGTATTGTACTTCGTATAAATTATGGTTATAAACGTGCATTTCTACCATAATTATTCAGCACAAACTCGCGCTCGAGTTTGATGAATCTATCAATTCATCATTTACGAAATGAGAAGTCAATTTTGACAACATTTTGTTACTATGTATCATTGTGGCTTCGTAAAGTTAGCCAACGCCGGTACCTTTTCTGTTGAAGGCCACCTTCACGACAGCAAGTTCAGCAATACAAACCCGAGTTTTCATTTCCTAGTGTTGGCATGTTAGGGTTGTAGTTTTGATCCGTTGCTAAGCGCCCTTCATTTCACAATCGATAAGTAACTGACCAATTACCCCCACTGGGGGTTAAAAACTGCCCATGCATGGCTTCAAGCTGAAGCTTTCTAAATGGATGGATGCACTTAGCGCGATGACAAAAAGGAAAAATATTATGACAATAATATTTCATTTAATATGACATTGTTCCTTTTTTCAATCAATTCAATCCATTCAAGTGGAAGGTGGCCATGGTGGCAACGGGCATTGGCGCTTTCGAAATCATTCTGAATCGAGACTTTCATCAAACATAGACATTCGTTCACCCGTTCAACTTCAGCGTGAGTTTAATAGGTAAGAGTTGGAAACTTTTCGAGTTTTCATTTTGATATATAACTTTGCATCTTTTTCGTTTTAATGAAGGATTTCAGTTGGAAATCGTGTTTTATATATTTCAATAATAGTTTATTAATGCTGGTTAACCGTTTCTCCGTTGTTGTTTTTTTTTGTGGTGGTGGGGGTGCATGTACACTGTGTAAGCAATCCCCATGACAACGATCCGCGCTCTTGTTTTCATTGAAGTTTGTTCTTTTTTTTCTTTACTAACGATGGCCGTTTGGCAAAAGACTATTTTAACAAGTTTCTTTAAAAGCCTTTCCTACATAAACTAATGTCATGGAGCATGTTGCATGAAACGTTGACCATAAAAGATTCTGGAAAACAAAGATTATACAATCTGACATTGACATTTTAGTCAAGTCAATCTTGACGTTCATATCCCATAACCAATATCATGATAGAGTGGGCATTAACGGAAAGACAAAACATTTAACACATTCAAAAACTGGATTTTATTTCTATTTTTTGCCGGTCTTTCTTTTTCTTCTTTTCCGATGAATGCAGTCCTTTTTGTAGAGTCGCACTTGACCGAGGCCGCTATCCAGAAGCGTACGCAGGATTTTGGAAGGGGAGGGGGGGGGGGATTCAAGGTGAACGAAATGTTGACAACCAAAAAAGGGCAGGGGGGTCTTCACGACTTCACCACAAATTTTAGATCGTAAAAAAAACCTTCAGAAAAACTTTAGGAAAAGTGTGTGTGTGTGGGGGGGTGCTTTGAACAAAATTGAAAGGGGTTTGGACACCTGTACCACCCTCCCTCCCCTGCATACGCCACTCCCGCAGTCACAAAAACACAATGTTATCAATGTGTTAAATGTCAATTCCGTTTTCTGCAGCGGGTCTCTGATCTATGGTGGCCCTGAAGGGACATCGCATATAGACCAAATCGCGAATATTCACGACGAAATCGGCGACAAAATTCACGACATCGCCAATTTCGTCGCAAATTTGAATATCGACGACGAAATTCGCGACATCGTGAATTTCGTCGCCAATTTCGTCGTGAATTTGTTTTTCTTGCCTGGGCGGTATGCGGCCGGGTTGAAACCAACTCGCCTGCTACACGATGTCGCGAATTTCGTCGCCAATTTCGTCGTGAATTTCAAATTCACGACGAAATTGGCGACGTCGTGAATAATTCGCGACGAAATTCACGATGTCGTGAATTTCGTCGCCAATTTCGTCGTGAATATTCGCGATTTGGTCTATATGCGATGTCCCTTCAGGGCCACCATACTGATCGTCATTAGGTTGTAGGTATGATCAAGGAGATAACGGTGATAATGGGTATACACGACGCAGACATGGCCAGCAGAGGCGTTATAAGTCATTTGTGCTAGGCCGGCTTCCTTGTTATATTTTGCGCTCTGATATCAAGATTATCTGGCGGGTGTTTCATAAAGCTGTTCGTAAGTTAAAAGCGACTTCAAGAACGACTGGTGATCCTTTCTTGTGGTAAATGGTATATTCATTGGCCATGGTTTAACGCGTAGGAAAGGTTCACCAGTCGTTTTAAAAGTCGCTCTTATCCTACGAACAGCTTTATGAAACGGCCCCCAGAATGGGCGGTCGCTCGCTGATTGGCTATTTAGAATATTGTACAGATCAGTGGTTTGCTCACAACTCACATGTTTTTATCATGGAGCTATTAAACTTCGACACGGCTTGTTACTAGGGGCGCAAATCTCTCCCAAAAGGTAGGGGGACAAGGGGCTGGAAAATGTGACAAGCAAAAAAAAAATTATCTTCCCAAAATAAAGGTCATCTCGTCCTAAAATCCATGTTTGATTTCGATTTTGAATGATGTATGAAAATACCATCATAAAAGACAAAAAATATAGTAGGGGGACATTTGATATTGTGTCCCCCCTACTATTTTGAGTAGGGAGGGTACGTCCCGCTGTCCCCCTGGGATTTCCGCACGTGCTTGTTTCGTCTGCGTTCGCGGAGCGGGGGTGGCTGCACCCTTTCGAGAAAACCGGGGGAGCTTTTCTCGAAAGGGTAGCTGAGCAGTCTCTTGTACCAGAGAGAATGGTGAAATATATTTTTTTCTGAACATTATCTCATATTTTTAATTAGTTTTTTTTGTAAGATAAAAATGTCTAAATTTGTGCTCGTTTACAACTTTTTCTAAAATAATTTTGCCCGATATGTCATATCTAGCCCCTTAAAAATCTTTGGCTCATTCCGCCACTAATTTGTTTCATCACACTTCTATGCAAATGCTAATTTATTCAGATTAGAATACACTATTTCTCATAATTCCATTGTATATAGCTTTGTAGAATTGTTGGGGTCTAGAATTACTTCATTAATATGCAATTTTATTCAAAATTACAAAAAAAAACTGCCAGCTCTCTTCTTTTTCTCCTAATTATCAGGGGCGTAATGACCCCAAAATTTTGAGGGGTTCAGATATGTCATATCGGGCAAAATTCAATAAAAGTTGTGAGCGAGCAAGAAAGAGAAGAGGCTAATTATCTCTGCATTTGAGAAAATGTTTGGTTTACTTTCTGATAAATTTCTTTCATATTCATTTCTTTTGCTCAAATACTATGTTTACATTTGTAAATTTCAGAGCAAACCACCTAACTTTGAAGGTTATAAAAATGTTATGTAAAAAACAGCAAACATCTTGAATATCATATTGCGAAGAAAAATAGCACTCTTTCTTGTCATTTCAAAAAGTGGAGATTCCAATTGTGATCACCCCTATATTGCATGTGCTTTTAGAAAAAAATAATCCAGTGAATGAGCAAATTTTTATGTAAAATTTAATATTGGGACATGTGTGACTGCTTCATTTTGATAATTCAAAAATTTGATTTCTTTTATCTACAAAATCATACATAATCATAAGTGATTAGAGCTGATGTAAAATTGCATATAAAAAGGCTGCCCTTTATTTTTTTTCTTTTATTTCCTTTTTTGTTTTGTTTTGCTTAATGATATAATATTTTGTAAATGTTTCGATTGCTTGTGATTGTTTATGATTTGTTTTGATTTGTTTAATGTTTAATAAAAACATATCAAAAAAGTTTCGAGAAGGAGAGAAGAAAAAGAACAAGAGAAGCAAAGGGAAAGGAGAAGATTGCTTGGAAAGAAAAAGTACGTTGGACAGATTTTGCAACTGTTTAATTTTTTTTCTGCAGGTAGAACAACCAAACTCACCCTCACCATGAAGACCCTCATTACTTTGTTCATTCTTGCAGCTTGTATAGGTAAATGAAAAAAAATACGAATCAATTTAAAGTTAGATATAATTCTCATGAGATTAAATAGTTCCGAAAGTGATTGAAAATATTAATTATAACTTGCTTCAATTTTATTTGAACGTTGAATGGTTTCTAGAAGGGGTTCATCCGACTTAAATAATATGATTCAAGCAGATATAGTAAGAACAAACAAACAAAATAGAAATGTCACCAAAATCGGACAAGGAAAGGCGAACTTATCACAATTTTAAAGCTTTGCATTATGTCGGTGAACAAGTTCTCTGTGTGCATGTCTTTTTATTGATTTCATCAACTTAAAACGGTGTAGTTAGTAAGGAAAAATACTTAAGAAATGAGGCTACTGGTCGATCAATTCAAAGTCTAATTTAAAGGTTGTTGGACAAGATGAAACATAATTATGTCTTTGACATGCAAGACTAGTATTTTGATTTGTTTAGAAAAAAAAGATTCAGAGAAAAAAAGGAACATTTCATAAAAGTCTGACACGAAATAAAGTTATGCCGACTATTTATAAAGCTTTGCGTTATCGGCAAACCACTTCGTTGCATGTATTTTTATTGATTGTTTTTATAGCCATCACAAAATAGTAGAGTTTATTGTGGAAATATAACTATCAGGAGCGGATTTATCTTTTTATCAACAGAGGGGTTGGGGGGGTGACCACGGCCCTGGGAACAATTTTTGTTGTAGGGGTGCTAGTGTAAATTTGAGGTCGGGAGTTAAAACCCCGGCCGTATGGCAAGCCGTGTTAGAACAATAAAAATACGTTAAAAATTGGAGTTCCTGGCTTCCTGCTGCCCTGTTATGCGGTCAACAACAATTCAAGGGATAGAGCTACGTTGATCTGTCCATCCTTGATCTGGTACTGCACACGCACAGTGGCTGTTGGGCAAAATAATTTTCGGCGTATTTCTATTCAAGATTTCATTTCGAACAATAAAATATGGATTTTCATTTTCATATTTTTGTTTTTCATTTTGCAGCTCCCCTGTACGCACTGGATTGCTACTCTTGTCGTTACGATGCCGAAGTCAGCGGCGGATCTGTCTGTCAAGATAAGATTGATAATTCTACGTTGGTCTCCAGCAGTGAGGTGTCAACGGAAACTTGCACAGGACAATGCTCGGTGAGTTTTTTTTTTATTTCGGTATGTCTTTTTTCATCTATTTTTTAATACATTAGCTCCGGCGACAATTACTCCGTTTAAAATCCCTTGCACTATAACGGAACTAAAGATCACCCTAAGCCATGTTACAACCGATAATGTCGCACCAACGCATAATGTCGCAGTTTGCGAAATTATGCCAAGAGCGTCCGACGCATAATGTCGCAGTCAACGCATAATACATTATGCTTTTGTGCGACATTATCGGTTGTAACAAGCTTAAAACCCTATTGCAACCCTAACAACAACCCTATATCTAAGACGGAGTAAAGCCAGGAGCAATTGTCGTGTCACCGGCTATTGTAGAGTAGCAAAGTGATGACGTCACAATTCTCTCTCCTTTTTAAGCATATCAGCGTAATTATCATGCCTCAGCAGGAAACGTTAAAAAAACCACGCAATTACAAAATTTTAGTGGGAATCTGTCCATCGGGGCTTTATATGATTATGAACTCATGAATACATAATTAGCCCCATTGATGTCAGTGTATAATTAGTCTGGCTCCTAACATTTAGAACCAGGCCAGTGATTGATTTCAATGGGGCTGATTATATATTCATAAAGTCATACCCATACAAGGCCCCTATTGGCCGGCTCCCATCAAGTTTGGGTTGTGGAGGTGTTTCATCACGCTCAACCAAAGTATGGTAATAAAAACGCTGACTCACAAAATGGGAAAATTGGTAACGTCACACTCTGGTACCCTATAATATTTTATTTTCTGCCAGGTTTTTAAAGCATACCCCCCCCCCCCTCCCACCTTTCCTTCACTGACCAATCTAAGTATAATCTAAGACTGCCTAATATACAGTGCATATCAAAAAAAAAAGTTTACACATTGAAAAAATCCTGTAAAATTATAGATTTGTAATATCCTGAAGATTTTTCCACATTTTAACATTGGTACAGATCCATTTAAGCAAATGACGATATAACTATCGAAAAATATTTCCGCTTGAGTGAGTACTACTTACATTTGAAAAGTTAGTGAAAAAATGATTTGCGCAGAACTTTGAAATAGCTATGCGAATAAAAGTAAACCTTTATCATGAAGAGCACGTAGAATTTAGCAAGTAAAATTGATTTGAAGATATCTTGGACCTCTTTTAACTTGTTTCCTTGCCCAATACACTTCGAAGAGTGCATTGCGCCCTGCCCCACTCCCCACTCACCAAGGCCATCAAGACGACATTTGATTTACACTGAGCTGTGATTTGCATAACATGAATTAGGCTTCATTTCATTTTGTTAATCATTGTCAAGCTTGGAAAAAGTGTGGAGGAACAAGTATTAAATAAAAAAAGTCGACCCACTTTCAATAATAAAAACTTAGTGAACATGTGCTGGAGATGTCTGATGTAAACTTTTGTTCCGATTCAGTTGTGTCCTCAGATCCAGCTGGCACAAAAAGGGTAAAAGTTGTGCTTACTAAGTGTTGAAATTTTAATTTGGGTGGCAAATTTGTTTAAAAATGCTTGAATGTATCTGTTTTATCTTAATTGACTAAAAGTGCAAGGGAAATGTAGGAAAAATGTATCGCAGCGTAAGTTTGATTTCGCCCTTTCCCATTGACACTGTGTGAAAACGAGCATTTCTGCGCAAACAGATTTTTGCGAGCTTTACAAAAATGGACAGTGCTCACTCAAGTGTAACATTCTGTCAAAACTTTTACTTTCATTGGATAGATGAGACCCAAACCCAAGATTATATGTGAAAAAATTACCCACATGTTGTATATTTTTAAATTCCCAGAGCTTTTTCAAAGTGTAAACTTTTTGATACGCACTGTAGTATATTGTTACTATGGCAACACTATTTCCGACACATGCAAAAACATGTCCAGCACATCTTCACCTCAATGTCAAGCATCGACGCTCGTACTGTAGCTGGGATCCTTAAAAAGGCTAAACATGTGTATAAAAGGTCACTCCAAAATCTCAGTATAGGCCTTCGCATAAAAGAATACGATTTCTGTATGACATCGTAAGATCTTTGCACGATAAGATCGGTCGCACGGTCCTGTACAATATCCTCTCTGCTTTCTGTACCGTCCATGGTATAGTCCTGATATCTTTATATGTTCTTTATCTCATTTTTCATATGCAGAAATCCGTCTTCAAGGTCGGCAACGAAGTGACCTCCTTGCAACGAAGCTGCGTAGCTGCATGCTCCACTGGGTGTGTCACGCTCTTTAGCCTCAAGACGTGCACATACTGCTGCAGTGCAGATTACTGCAACAGCGCCACCAACGTTCAAATGAGCATCATTGCCATGATGGTCGCTCTTCTCCTCTCCCTTGGAATTTTACGATGAGATGATGACATCAGATTGTGTGGGGGGGGGGGGATTGAATTTTGTTAGACTAAAAGTTTAAGTGCACAATGGCAGTCCACACTCTTCAGATACAGATTACTGCAACAGCGCCACCAACGTTCAAATGAGCATCATTTCCATGATGGCCGCTCTAATTTCTCCTCGCCCTTGAAATTTCACGATGAGAGGATGATATCAGATTTCGGGTGGGGGATGTAATTTGTTAACATAAAAGTTTAAATGCAGTGGCAGTCCAAACTCTTCCGTTCTTACAGTAGGCCTAAATTTTTCTCCATGTCATTCCCGGTTTGGGGATCCTGGTATTAAATGCTGAAGTCGGAGCCTTAAGATGGACACCTCCTTTGTTACAGAGTCTGACCACTGCACTGTCAGGCAAACACAGAGAAAAAATAGCGCCACAAAGAGCTCAGCTGCAACCACTGTTGGTCAAACTCTGTAGGTGGGGGCTTTTTCAATGGAAGACGATCGACGGCAAATAATTTAGGTACACTGATTTAGATTAAGGTCTAGAAAAACACACTTCCTTTTTGGGAATAATATTTCTTGATGCAAAATATACGAGCCTTGTATATGATTTTTACCATTTTTATAAGACAGTGTATTTTCATAGGAATATGAGTTTTATATTCATTGTAAATATTCATCGATTTTTCTATCATTTGTTTTAATGAAATTATTATTATGAAGAAAATGATAATAAGAAATGTCTCAGTATCTAAATATGATTCTTATCTTGATAAGATCATTACTGTGCTACTACTTCTTCCAAAAAAAAATAATGAAAGAGTGTAAGTCCCGGGGGGGGGGGGCACTCAGTATGTAATGCATGAGTGGGTATGTGCCGCGGAGGGGACCCCCATTTTTACAATCAAATTTCCGTTCCAAGGCATATCATGTTTGACTTATTGAGAAAAAGAACAAAGAAAGCCGCTCCAAAGCATATAGCATTTTATTTTTATCGAGAAAACACTAAAGAAATCCGTTCCAAAGCTCCGTATATTTTTTCGTTACGCCGTTCCGGTCGCATTGATCTGCTACAAGGAGCTGCACTTTTGGTGAAAAGCAGCCGCAGAGCGCTGTACGACCATCGCCTCTGCGCGAGCGCACCCGGCGGAGGCCACGCTAGCTGCATCATGCAGGCATGCCCGTTCCATAGGGATGCAAACGCACTCATCACACGCTGACCTAATATACATTTTAAGGACAATGCCATAAAACGGATATGTATCTCACTGATCAAATAATGCGAAGCGCGAGCTCAATTTGTTTTATATTCAGAACTATAAAGGGACTTTTTAAACAATTTTTTCGTTATGATACGTACCTGTCCGAAGCGCAAGCTGAAATTTTCGTACATATTGACCCCAAACAGGCATATTTTAATGACTATTTTTTTAAGGAATCCATTAAGATCTAATCGAGTGCCGAATACTTGCTGATTTTGTTAGAATTACATCTAAACACATGAATTACTTGTTGTAGTCATTGTAATCATGATTATCATACGCATCTCACAAATCAAATATTGCGAGTGCAAAGCAGGAGCTGAAAAGTTAGGAAATTCAGACCTGAAGAGTGGGCATTCTAAGGCTTGTTTGTAGGAATTCACCAAGACCAAACGTATTTCACTAACCAAATTATGCAAGCGCGAAGCGCGAGCTGAAAATTTTTGATATTCAGACCAGAGAAAATGATTAATTTTAAGAATTCATGAAGATCAGACATATCTCACCAATCAAACGACAGGAAGAAGTGCGAGGAAATATATTTAGTGTATATTGACTTGAAAACGGAAGGTTTAGCACAACAGGATTATATATCTCGTTAAACAGACAATATGAGCACCAGGAACAATGAAGGCATAGGCCCTGAGCAAATTGTTTCATGAAGATATGAGAAAAAAATGTTTCTTATGTAATACGACATAACATAGTTATTATAGAATATGATATTATAATGAACAGTATTTTTTCTTTCCCACTACGTTTCTCTTCCTTTCTCCCTCTTTTTCTCCTTTTCCCCGTTTTTTTTTTTTTTTGGGGGGGGGCAGCCGATGGGGGGAGGCACGTGCCCCCATGCCCATGCAATCGGCCCCATGCTTCTTGAACTCGCCCCATTTGTGTAACGCCCAGGGGGGTCGCTTCCATTGACGGGTGAATACCAGGCGCGACCATGGGGTTTCGAAAAGCACCGTCATAATGAGGTAGGGTCACGGGCAGCCTTCTCTCCCCAAAGGCTAGAGGGGCCAGGGGCGAATCAAAGATCTTCCCCGGAAAATTTGACTTGCCAAAAATGGGAAAAAAGGTTATCACTCTCAAAGGGGATGGGGCATGCTTTCATTTCCATCATAAAAGATCACAAATAGTGGGGGACATTTGATATTGTACCCCACCCCTGGGTTTTCCGTCCATGGGTAGGATGAATTGCTAACTATCATTTTATGAGTGAAAGTGTTCTTTTTCGGCCCCCCCCCAAAAAAAAAATAAATAAAATAAATAAATAAATAAAAATAAATTACTTTATTACAAACATCCATATTTGTTTCTCTTTGCCCATATACCATTGATCAGATTTGTAATGCTCACGAAGTTTCCTTTCATCTGCTAAGGGGATTCAATAATTTTATCAAGGTGACTTTGGTATGCAAATTTATTTTGGTTTTTTTTACCTTAATTTTTTGATAAATCATTATTGATTAATAATCGTATGATTTTTAAGCAGGTGCATTATCATATTTAGCTGTAAAATAAGGCCCGAAAGGCCTGAATACGAGCAATACAACTCAAAGAGTTGCATGTCATGTGTACCAATTCCGCCATCCCCAAGAACCCTTGTTTTATTTTGTCGACAAAATGACTCCAATTTATATGCATATATAGGCTTAATCACCCCTAAATCAGCCAATACTCAGCTTCCAAATTCACAATAATACAGCTCCATGAATTGTTCCTCTGCGAGAATTGTTTACCGCTAATAACAATTAATTAATTGAAATACATTGATTGTTGGATTATTATACAACTTACATGTACTTCAACCACCTCTCGCCGTTATCTGTCCCGCCTGTATAGCAATGCGAGACCGTGGTGGCTATAAATAATCACGTAATTCAGGCGAGAATGCCAGAGGCATTTTACTCTTGAAATAAAGGTTCTACAAAATACAAATTACTTACACAAAAAAATATATATATTTTGTTGGGAACTGCATGGATGAACTAAGTTGTGATGTCACAGTAAAGGTGTCATCGGCCACATGCGGCCAGTCGAGTAATTTTAAAAACAAATTTCAATAAAAGTTGCAACATTTACAGTTTTCGATTTGGGTTCGAATCCAGGCCACCACTGCAACCAGTTGTGGGTTTTTTTTAAGGGACAAGTCCACCAGAACAAAAAGTTGACCAGAAAGAACAGAGAAAAATCAAATAAGCATAACGCTGAAGATTTCATCAAAATCGGATGAAACATAAGAAAGTTATGACATTTTCTTATTTTGCTTAATTTTACAAAACATCTATATGCACATCACGGCCGGTATGCAAATGAGGGAACTGATGACATCACTCACTCACTATTTCTTTGTATTTCATTGTATGAAATCTGAAATATTCTAAATTTCTCCCCCATTAATTGTCCTGTGAGACAAAAAGTTTATTTCTCCTTGAACACGTTTAACATTTTATGGTTCAGTTAAGTTGGTTCTAATTACTGTCAAATTTGAAAAAATATTGAATATATTGTATAATCAAACAATAAGAAACAAAAGAAATAGTGAGTGAGGGACATCATCGATCCTCGGAATTGCAATTTGATTAAATTATGCATATAACTATGTATTTTGTGAAAAATAAGCTTTCGTATGTCATAACTTTCTTATTCCTTTTGTAGGTCTGAAAATCCTAAATTTTCAGCACTTGATTTGCTCTCGCGTTATTTGATCGATGAGATACATATCCTTCTAATGGCATGGTCCCTAAAATTTCCCTATTAGATCAGTATTAAGCGCACTTCGCGCGCCCATAAGTGACTCAAAATTTTCGATGGTGCCCCGATGCCGCGAACCACGGTACGCCACAGTACTGCTGACATACAATTGAAAACGGATGCATGCGTGTGTGTTGGTGTGAGACTAGGGGTGGGGTTAAGACAAGAAAACAAAGTGGGAATGTGGGATACAAGAAAGAGAGAGAGAACAAAATAGAAGGTAACAGGGGTAAGTGACAGAGAGAGAGAGATCGAAAAAAAAAATAAGATAGAGAAAGAAAGAAAAGAAGGAAGGAAGGGAGAAAGAAAGAAAGAAAGAAATGGCCCATGTCCCATGATATTCTTGTGTTTGAATGAGTCGGGCGACGGAGGGGAGGGGTGCTCACAATCTTCACTTTAAGCTAAAATAAAGTGAACAATATCCAATAATTTTCAAATCATGTTTCTCCAACATAATTATGGCGGATATGAATGCTATACATGCAAGTGTTTATTGTTCGAAATCCACCATCTACATGCATGACGCGTGGGAAAAATACTTTGGTATGATCGGATTTCATGTGTGTTATTGTCAAAAGGAAACCAAGGTCCTCATGTTTTGGATGCACATAATTATACAAAACCAAACACTGCAGTTATAATTCCTAATAATACATCAGCAAAAGGGAAGTGCGATAGATATAATCAGCAATCATACCGTACATGATGATGCGCATATTCATTACTCCAAAAAATCATGGATCTACGGATGCTTCTACTTTTTGCTGGCGTTTCTATTTGGCTTCATTCTGGAACTTGCACGGGTAATAAAAATTACATTGTTTTGTTGTTGTTGTTGTTGTTGATGATGATGACTGTCATTCTGTGTTATAATGTGCGTCGTGTAATACCTTAGAGTTCCATGTTTCAAGAATCAATGAGTTGACAGCATTTTGCTAGCCGATCAGCACACCCTCGTGTGCCTGTCCCGATGATATACTCTGACGCTACATTTATGTAGCAAAACCATGAAACATGGAACGGAACTTTGGTTTCCCCCAAATAATTAAAATCTATAGTTCTACCGATTTTTATTATCATGGTTTCTTTAATTTGCGAACCATATTGCAATAATGTGTATTAATGACATGATCCTGGGAAGCGGGGTGTTATGTGTATTATTCTCCATAGGCAGCACCCCCAGGTATGGAAGATGTGTAAAAATGGGAAAATGTTACCAAAATGACGTTCATTTTGTAGCGAAATAATTTTTTTCCTTTCTTTTCAAATTTCTCAGGACCATTTTGTTGTGAAAACTTTTTATTTTAATTTTTGCTTTTTACATTTATATTCAAGTTCAAGTTTTATTTTCCATTTCCATTATAAACATTACAAGCAAATACAAATCAAACATACATTATAAATATAAACAAAAACAAATGAAATATGATAACAATGATTACAAATCAATTACAAGTTACAAAATATTTGTAGAATAGTTTTAACAGAATCTGATATGGAAATGAGGGGATCCACTAAAAAGCAAGCTTGTAGAGCGTGGATCCCCTAAGAAAGTATATTAAACATTGGAGAAATGGGACTCATTCGCAGGTGTAAATACAATACGTTAAAATAGAATATTGGAAATAATAACAAGATGGTGAGTGATAGCGAGAAATGATAAAAAGATATATAATACAATATGCAGATTTGTAAAGCGCAGAAATTAGGTGCAAATGTGCTACTGCGTTTTAATTAAGAGCTTATGATATGCTTGAGAACAAATTTAGAAAAGGGGGAAAAGAAGCAATGCATGGAAATTATTTGAAAGTATACGTTTTAATATAACTTTGAACGCTTCTACCGATGGACAGGATCTTATTACATATGGCAAACCATTCCATAATTTACATAAAACTTCAGTATGAAAACCACCGCTTTGCTGACTGAAACTCGTTGAGTAGATTTTCAACACTAATACAAATAAAATGATACAATAATAATAAATGAAAATCCTCTAGAACAAACAATCAGAAGCTTTTTTATTGGAGAGCAAGCAAAAGCCATGTGCGACATGCCAGACAAGCGCGCTCATCCAACTTTCATCAGCACCCCTCTTAAAAAAATGTTCCCGGGCCCCTGATTATTGAAGAAAACTACGGTTACTTTTTCGAGGTCTTTATGGAAATGAGGGGGGGTCCCTTAAAGCTATGTTATTGAAAGAATACAACGGAGAGTATGTAAAATTATCTTAGGACATAATTACATTACATACTCAAATGCATGTCAGGTATGTAATTTACCAACACTTGAGGAGAGAAGGCTGACACTAAGTAAAAAATTTGCAAAATCACTTTCAACTCATCCATTGTGTAAGACATGGCTACCTCAAAAAAAACATACAAACGTATCTCTTCGTCGTACAAACAACTATCAACAATTTCCAATAAGAACAACAAGATTTAAAAACAGTCAATTGCCTTTTTTGGTAGATATACTCAACACAAGATGAGTGTGTAGACTAAGAAAGGCAATGCAAATGGTCATCCCCACTCCATTATAAAATAATTTTTGTCATTTAAATAAGTGTCAGTCTCCTCCCCATCAAGTCTGCCATTATCATATTACATTCACTCATTCATCATGTTCATTGCCTTTTATGCCTTATTTAAATTGTATTAACTTTTAAATGTATAACCGTTTTTAATGCATGTTACCATGTATTCAATAATGTGCCAAAACCAACTTGTAAGCATGATTTTTCCAGCTTTTGCTCTTTTTTCATGTATGATTGTTAACATGTTTGATAATCAATAAGGACCATTTTTTAATTGAATTGAATTTGAATTGTAAAGTGTTGGCCCACCCCACCCCGGAAAGCAGGACAAAGCTGCTGTTTTGAATCACCAATTTTCGACAAAGACTTCCTGATGGGTTCTTGTCAAAGGCTACTTGACAATATATTTTCTATGTTCTTGAATTCGTCCTGCGTCGTGCTTGCAAAGTTTTGCTAATAATAGTGACATTATTCGCCGAGTCATTGATTAATATGTTCTTTGACAGTACATCGAAGATAACCACTAAATAAGAGTGTGGTATCTGAAGCTAACATTGGATTAGCTAAACAAACAGTTTGAGAACACCAACTATTGCGGAAAATTACGCCATATTTAAATAACCTTGAATGCTTTGATCGCCACGGAGGACACACAATATCCATAAATAGTTACAATAGAAGTTAGTTTTGTTCTACATGACAACAATAGAAGTTATTAGAAGGTGAAACAAATTATATTAGTTTAGATCGTACGTACACCAACCAAGGACGGTACTTGTTGTGAGCCTATACAGTGCGTATCAAAAAAAAGTTTACACTTTGAAAAAGCACGGGAATCAAAAAGTATAAAACATGCAGGTAATTTTTTTAATGTAATCTTTGGTTTGGGTGTCATCTATCTAATGAAATGACTTGAGTGAGCACTGTCCATTTTTGTAAAGCTCGCAGAAATCTGTTTGCGCCGAAATGCTCATTTTCAATATGTGGGGAAAGGGCGAAATAAAACTTACCCAGCGAAACATTTCATATACATTTCCTTTGTACTTTTAGTACAATTGACTTTTAGTCAATTGAAATAAAACGGATGCATTCAAGCATTTTGTAACAATTTTGCCACCCAAATTGAAATTTCAACACTTAGTAAGCGCAACCTTTACCCTTTCTGTGTCAGCTGGATCTGAGGACAACTGAATCTGAACAAAAGTTTTTAACGGAAATCTCCAGCATTTTTCACTATATTTTTATCATTTGAAGTGGGTTTGTATTTCATTTTTTTCGTTTAATACTTGTTTCTCCTCAATTTTTCCAAGCTTGACAATGATTTACAAAATGAAAATCAAGCCTAAGCCATTTAATGCAAATCACAGCTCAGTGTAAAGCAAATATCGTCACAATGGCCTCGGTGTACATGGTGTATAGGGAGTGGATGGGGCGCAATGCACTCTTCGAAGTGTTCTGGGCAAAGAAACGAGTTCATAAAGGTAAAAAATTCTTAAAATCAATTTTACTAGCTAAATTCCACGTGTTCTTCATGATTAAAGTCTACTTTTGTTCGCATAACTATTTCAAAGTTCTGCGCAATTCATTTTCACTAACTTTTCAAAAGTACGTGGTGCTCACTCAAGCGAAAATATTTTTCGACAGTTATATCGTCATATGCTAAAATGGATCTGTACCAATGTTAAAATGTGGAAAAATCTTCAGGATATTTCAAATGTATAATTTTACAGGATGATTTCTAAGTGTAAACTTTTTTTGATTGGCACTGTAGAGGCAGTTTTGTTGAAGAAAAATTATGGATATTTCATGAAACTGATCGGAAGTTAAAAATTACTCCAAGCACGATTTGTGATCTGGTTCGTATTGGAACTGAAATAAACTCAAGTCAGAAATTGACGTTTGTGATTCATTTATGTCTGTCGGATTGATTTATTGAAGATCTTGATGAGAAAATGATTATTTTTTATCATTATTGTTTGGAAAGACTCAAGTCATTATTATCAACATTATCAAACATTATTGGAATTTATACAACAGCTCGCAATTTATATTATTTATTGCGTACAAGTTTATTTTTATATTTATCTAACTCACAAATGGAACATCTTGCCTGCCTCTATCAAATTACCATGCTGCCTGGTACCGTCTCTCGTGCCTCTCAAGTGTAGACATCGTTATCCATTTATATCAATTTCCATCACTCTGATAGTGGGTGTGTGGGTGTGTGTGTGTCCACCTATATATATCTATAAGAATGATCCGCTCATGTACTTCAGATTCCAGTAGACTTTTTTTTAGAGTACAGTAACAACAATAATCAACAATTACGGATTCTTATTTCCAGGTATCAATCCTCTGATGTGCAATGTAACCAGGCCTTCTAATACAAATACAACATACTGTTTGTGTGCATCTCATGGGGACTGTGGAAGTGGATGTTCGAATGGTAGATATTTCTTTTGAATCTTTGAATAATTGAACAGGCCTACGTGATATTATTTCCTCTTTTCGTGAATCCACTATAATCATTAAAGCGGAAGTTCACCCTGACAAAAGGTGTATTGTAAAAAAAAGCAGAAAGATAATAAAAAATATTGCCAAAGGTTTGAGAAAAATACATAACAGAATAAAAAAAATTAAATTATTTGAATTGAGACGTCAATGCGAGCAGCTTCCATATGGTATAAAAAATGAAATGTCATTTTCTCAGAAAATTTAAAATGTACCTTTAGTATAATCAATAGACAAATCATTTCACACCCGTTCCTAAAAATAAAACAAAAAATAAGTCATCACGATACATATAAACTTGAAATTTATGCATTTTATATTGCATAACGGGTCAACTACTTGTTTATTACGTCACAAATCCAAAAATTAAAATTCTAATGGACTTTCGTCAAACCTTCACCAGTATTTTAAAGTTCTATTTCTGCTATGTGTACAACAAACTTTTCTTCAGGGTGAACTTCCCCTCTTGATGAAATGTGTATGAATCTCTGCAGGAGTTTATTATCATATCGGGATGCCAGATCAATTTCAAATCGTTGGTCATTACATGTACACGAACCGCATTCAATGAATGTTATGACGTCAGTAAAAAACGAAACAATTCAAACATAAATCGACGCGAGATGAAGATTTTTTAATATCATACCATCGACATAACGGTTACACTTCGTAATTCCGAAGGTGCGTAATTCCGAAGGTTCTTTATTCCGAAGGTTCGTAATTCCGAAACACGCAAATTGCCTATACCTCAATGTTCGTTAATCCGAAAACGTAAAAGAGTTCGTTAATCCGATCATTTGTGGCGTTATTCCAAAGGTTCGATAATCCGAAAACGAAATAAGGTTCGATGTTCCGAAGGTTCGTTAATCCGAAAACGAAATAAGGTTCGTTGTTCCGAAGGTTCGTTAGTCCGAAAACGAAATAAGGTTAGTTAATCATTTAGTTTTCGGACTAACGAACCTTCGGAATTACGAACCTCATTTCTTTTTCGGATTAACGAACCTTCGGAATTACGAACCTCACTTTGTTTTCGGACTAACGAACCTTCGGAATTAGGAACCTCATTTTTTTTTCGGACTAACGAACCTTCTGAATTACGAACCTTTGGAAATACGAACCTTCGGAATAACGAACTTTTGGAATATCCGAACCTTCGGAATAACGAAGCTTCGGAATTACGAATGTATGCGGACATAACTATCCCAACCTCGATCAAATGATATTTCATACACTAACAGCAATGAATGAATCTTCTATTGCAGCGAATTCCATGATGTTGCGCACTCATTTATTCTCTTACTCCTTAAAAAAAACTTTACAAAAAATAAATTAATTAATTTATTCTTTATTATATAATATTTCTATCAATCATTATTTTATTCCCTCATTCATCTTTTTTTCATTTTAGTTCGTTTTAGTGACATATGAAAGCTGTTGAATCCCTTTTAAATCCTCCCCATCCAATTATAGATTTTGAAATACCCGTTTCCGGACATTTTGCCATGACATGCACAGGCGGTTCTCAAGGTGAGGAATATCCGCTAACATTGATCATGTTGATGCACGCCACGCAAATTAGGTCATCGGAACCACGTGGTCTCCTCTCAAGAGTCAATCGGAGCAATAACACGAAATTGCGAGTTGAAGCCGATGACGAAGATGGATTCACAGGACCATGGTATATAGTATTTGGTGGACACCAACTTATGAATATTACTGTACAAGACATTGTGAATGGAAGTACAACCATCAACGTCACTTCCCGGGACTTTCAAATTCGTCAACGTATTGGTAAGATTCAATCATTGTGTCATTCACTTAGAAATGAAGGTGTGTTTTTTTTTCTTTACCCAGGAGGGCTCTTATTGAGCGGACAATGCTTTAAAATTCTGGTAGATCATCCATTTTCACTCGGAAACAAATGGCCTCCTTTTTTAGATCAGGGGCCCGTTATATTAAAAAAATGATTTTGAATTAAGATTCCATAATTACTGATTTTTTTCTTCGAATTTATTAGCTAATACACTGTACAAACTGCGGTGTTAAAACTGATACAAATTGGTGTTAATAAAGGACCACACCCTGAGGTGTTAAAATTACACCCAAGAGATTAAACATAACACCAAAGAGTGAAAATGTAACAACAAAAGGTGTTGTAATAACACCTATAGTTGTAAAACTAACACCACAAATTTAACACCGGTGTAAAATAACTGGTGTGGTCATCTATGTACATCTATGTACCACAGTTTTTGCTGTGTTCCAATCTAGAAGGCATTTTTCATTACAAGTCTTTATGAAATCGGCACGAGGATAATGGTAGCTTTTGACCCCAGGTTGAATGAACGAACATAAAACTACTTGTGAATAGATGTTGTATAATAAAATACAAAGCGCCGATGCGTGGTATTGTTGACATAATGAATGATGATAATTATACAATATATCCTAATTGAGACGATTTCATTGATGCTTTAGTCATACCATAGTCTGTAGGTTTGTATTCCATTGAATTATCTGTTTTATCATTCTGATATGAAAAACATTCATTTGCTTTTCGATAGATCTTACGTGTTTTAGGAAGAAGGTGCACACAACCCTTGTCTAATCTAATACAGTTTTGTGAAACATAAAATTTGTTTCTTTTTTATATAGTAATTAGTTTCCCTTGTTTATTTAGCAATACAGCATAGTGTTTTTATTGCATAAAGAGGTTCAGTACACTCAAAACGCTCTTTAAAATTTTAAGCACTTTGTCTAAGCCCATCACTCAAACAATTACTGATTAAACATGTTAAACAACTGTTTACACTTTTTAAACAAGTTGTTTAAACAAATACAAAAAAAGCAACAAAAAACCCTTGGTTTTAGAGTGACAGGCTTAAACAATGTGCTATTTTTTTTTACTGTATATGAAGCATAAGAGGACTTTAAGAAACAGGAATAGCTGCATGTTAAAGAATGAAAGGCGATTTTGATATTATGTTTAACCAAAAGTAATCTTGTTTGCGTTTACTTATTTCTGTCACATTTCATGCTGGGGTAATCACCACAGACGTCATGTATATGTCTGGTTCATCTGGCGATAGTGTTGCATCCGAGTGTCGGTCTGAAGGTAGATATACCCCCAAATTGTTAATGATAGACACTGTAGGTTTCTGATCAAAGGTACTTTAAAAAAAAACGGTATCGCATTTCTTCATATGTATTTTCTTATTTCTTATGCATTCCCTTCTATCTACTTTTTAATTTCTATTGTATTTTCGGTCGAAATCATAAGCGACGTTATTCTGTTCATGAACAAGACAAAATTATTTGAGTTTAATCAGCAAAAGAAGAGATTGTGGTACATTTGTGAATTGTTGGCTTAATACATAATTTCCATTGGCATATAGCAATACTGGCGAAGACATTATTTCGTTTATTCGCCACGAATGATCAAGTACTTTGTTAAGCTATGTGCCTCATAAGGTCTTTTCGGTTCATTTCCATAGATTTTGAGAAAAAAAAGTTGGGAAGGAGAATCGGATTGGAAGTAGATTGATTTGATATAATGATAAATCACAATAATTGAAATGATTAAGAGGCAATAATACTGAATAAATACTACTGAGTTTGAGGAAACTATTGGAAATCGATTGGTTAAAATGAATGCCCTATTAATCACCATCACTTTAGTTTAAAGCATGAAAAGGCAGAATTACCCCCTTCCGGGATATCCCAGAACTATTTTTGGTACGAAGTCAGTGCTCTTCCAAAAATCCTTATTCAGATCACTGTCTGTTGATAATATCAAACACTTTCCAGTCCTCTCCAATGTAGGCCTATACAGTGCGTATCAAAAAAAGTTTACACTTTGAAAAAGCCTTGGGAATTCAAAAATATACAACATGTGGGTAATTTTTTCACATATAATCTTGGGTTTGCGTCTCATCTATCCAATGAAAGATATAGTTCTGACAGAAATTTACATTTGAGTGAGCACTGTCCATTTTTGTAAAACTCGCAGAAATTTGTTTGCGCAAAAATGCTTGTTTTCACACTGTGCCAAAGGGAAAGGGCGAAATCAAACTTACCCTGCGTAACATTTCTCATACATTTCCCTTGCACTTTTAGTCAATTGTAAAAAAAAAAACGGATACATTTTAGCATTTTGTAACAATTTTGCCACCCGAATTGAAATTTCAACATTTAGTAAGCACAACCTTTACCCTTTTGTGCCAGCTGGATCTGAGGACATAAATGAATCTGAACAAAAGTGTATATCAGACATATCCAGCATTTTTTATCTCCAGAGTTTTTATCATTTAAAGTGTGTTTACATTTTATTTTTCATTTAATACTTGTTTCTCCACACTTTTCACAAGCTTGACAATGATTACCAAATTAAAATCAAGCCTAAGCAATTTCATGTAAATCACAGCTCATTGAAAAGCAAATACCGTCACGATGGCCTCGGTGTGTGGGGGAGTGGGGTAAGCGTAATGCACTCTTCGAAGTGTTTTGGGCAAGGAAACAAGTTTAAAAAGGTAAAAGATATCTTCAAATCAATTTTACTAGCTGAATTCCATGTTTTCTTCATGATTAAGGTCTACTTTTATTTGCATAACTATTTCAAAGTTCTGCGCAAATCATTTTTCACTAACTTTTCAAAAGTGGTGCTCACTCAAGCGGAAATATTTTTCGACAGTTATATCGTCATTTCCTTAAATAGATCTGTACCAATGTTAAAATGTGGAAAAATCTTCAGGATATTACAAATGTATAATGTTACAGGATTTTTCCAAAGTGTAAACTTTTTTTGATACGCACTATAGAAGGAGCTATCATAAACAAAGATATATTGGATACACATGGAAACATCCTATGTCTTTGACGACTATGACAAAGTCGACATGCCCAAGGGGAAACGGTTGAGTCTATTTGGAACCAATCTGACTTGGCAGAGTTTTCATGTTACACTCTAAAAAATGAAGTGCTAATTCAGCTCTTAAAGAGCGTGTATAGTGACTGCACTTCGGAGTGCTGATTTTCCTCGTTCAAATTTGAACTAGACAAAACAGCACTCCGAAGTGCAGTCACTATACACGCTCTTTAAGAGCTGAATTAGCACTTCATTTTTTAGAGTGTATTATGATTTAAGCTTGGTCAGAGGCCTGATTGAAGTTTTCCCCTCCATAAAAAAAAATCAATGAGAAGTATTAATGATTTAACAGAATGAATTTGTTCTTGAACTTTTATAGATGCTGATAATGACAAGATGTATACATGTAACCACACAGCCATTAACTTCGATGCGATTTTGGTCTCTGTTTGTAACATCGGACCGTTCTGCCGCCGGTTTTTGTGTGATACAGATAAAAAAAATGTTAGAATTGAAAGAATGAAGAACGAGAGACCGAGAGTCAGGTGCCGGAGTAGGCCTACCAATCCTACACAGCTCACCAACCAAATATTGGTAAGCAAAGTGGGAGAAGTAATTGGAGAAGTGCTATTTAGACTGTGTCTATATTTATTTTCAACAGTAGTCATTTTTGTAAGGAACGCACCAACTAAAAGTCAACGAGAAACAAGAACAAAATAACAAAGTTGAGACAAAATGAAGAAACACTAGCTTCAATGTACTGTAGCGTTGAAAGGTCACGAGATTGATTGTATTGATCTCAAAACAAATGGATTACTACCCGAACTCTGTGCATACTTTATGGGGGATTGTGTATAATTGTAAATTTCGAGGCAATATCTATACTACAAATCCTCTAAATAGAAATATAACGTAAATCAAAATTAATTCTCACCCTAAGATTACAATTGATGTACATGAAGACGGTGATTATGTCCACAACATAACACTCCACATTCTGGAGCTCATCGATTTGAGCACACTCCTGACAACTAAAAGCGTTGTAACATCTTCCATGGCGTTATCGAGTGATCCAGCAACTGCTTCATCGACGACTGAAGAAATAAGAGCAGAAAGTACGACCTTGGCATCAACTCCAGGACCAGATCCAGGAACTAATGGGGAAACCTCGTCTTCAGGTAAACACACGTAGTGCACTAAGTCAGATTTCGTGGTGATCGATGACTCGCTTTTATCAAGATTAAAATTATTCCACTTCATAAATTTTCTTCATTCTCGTCCCTCTCCCTTATTCTTAAACCGCAGCTGTTAGAACCTCACAGATGCTGGTGTCGGATGTTACAACAACTACTTCATCGATGACCGAAGACATGTTAGTAGATATGACCACATTGTCATCAGCAATGATAACAACAGAACAAGATTTAGGAACCAATAGAAGAATATCGTCAACAAGTAAGGATGAGAACATAGTCAGATCTAGTTGTAGACCTCTTCTTATCGTTGTGAACTTCAGAGATTACAAAATACTCCATTCAACAATTGTAGGTGCTCTTCTGGTTGTTTTAGTGTTTTTCCTTGTTTTCTTCACCCTTTCCATCTTCAGTTCTACTTATTTGTCTCTGTATTTTTCTTGAGTTTGCTGTCGCTCTTCTTACTTCTGTCTTGTTTTTTAATTTCCATGTTATATTCTTTTTTTTTGTAACTCTAATTCTGAAAACATGATGCGATCCAGGCGCTCCGCTATAATGGGGATAGGAGGGAACACATTATTGATTTTTCAAGTATTTAACAAGCAGGAAAGAGAGAGGATTTTTTCTAATATGGTTCTTACTACCACAAGGTAGTATGCGGAAATCGAGAAAGGTGTAACTGCGTGCGCGTGTGTGTTTATGAGGGCGGATGGGCCAGAGGGCTAATCCAAATTTTTAAAGCACAAATTCCTCAAGTGCTTCTTCATAAATATTAATTTCACGAAGAAAAGAAAACTTCTTACAAATCAATTCTTGCATAGGGCCCTATTGCCCTTCATTCATCAATCCTTTCTCAGTTATCAACCATTTATGACTCATTCGTTAATTACTTAGTTTAATAAGCTTGGACAGATGCACAACTACTTTATTCTCTATTAACCACAGACCCTATTAGCTCAATAATTCCAGCCGTTGTTGTCGTGTTTCTGCTGATTGTTGCCATTGGAGTCATCTGCTACAAGAGAAGGTATCATCTTCGTAATGTTATTTTATCATTCTTATTTGTAGACTTTCTATATCTACACAGTAAAACGCTGATTAAGATTTTATACAACGCTGTTTACTATATGAACCTTACAGTATTTGTTCAACCGTTTAAACAATCATGTTTAATTTATTGAAGATTAGATATTGAAAATTAAACTTTGTTGCTTAAGATTTAAACGCTTCACTCTAAAAATTCGAATGTTAAATCAACATTTGAAAGGTTGGAGGAGTGACTACATTTTCCAAATGTTACATCCAACCTTGTAAAAAGCTGAATCCAACATTTAAAGAGAAATTCCAGTAGTTGCAGTTAACACTGATTTCATGAGAAAGTCTGTAAAACAAGGCTTAATTGCCAGTATATCATCGAGGATCTAGATCTGGTACAGTTACATTAACTGGACTTTGTGAAATCTTGAAATATACGCTGAAAAATGTTCACACCGAAAATCCCCAACACAGATAAGCGCACGTGGGACAATGTATAATAATTGCTTAGGGCGTCGGGCCCGACGCCCTACCCGAATCTCGTGCTTATTTGCTGATTTCTCAGCAATTACACAATTTCTTCCAGAATCCTTTGGCACATGCGTTTTATTTATACAAACAGACACTTTAGTGGTCATTTCATTGGATTCTGTACGAACTCATTTTGATATCGTTACCAAAAATGGCATTTACCTTTAAAGTGATGGGTAGAACCAGTTAAATTGGTAAATGCAACATTAAGAAAATGTTGTCACTCCTCCAACCTTTCAAATGTTAAGTTAACATTTCTTGTTTTTAGAGTGTTGTTTAAAATGTTTCAACAATTACGGTAAGGTTCATATAGTAAACAGCGTTGTATATATATATATATATTTTTTTTTTTACTGTGTATGACATATCTTTGATTGTGGCTGAGACGCATTATGTTATTTGAATTTATCATTAGTCAATCATATACAGATCTGAAATAAAGACACTTTCTTAAAGATGGGGTCCATTGGTCTATCTGCAGTGAAGAAAGACCGCTGTCCGCCCCTCACCATACATGCTTTCATCCGATTCCAAAACAAAGAAGAGACACACATTAGGTTTGATTGCAAAGATTACTTCCAAGAAGTAAACATGACTAATATTTAGAAAAGAGCCCATTTTAAAGCAATTTCATACATCAGTTCATTTCTCTTATCACGTCCTTGACAGGGCAAACAGACCCACCAATCTACATCAGTCTATTAAACACTATATTGAACAAACAAGATTGGAATACATGATTGAATATGCTTCATTAACTCTTTGAGATGATTATGGTTTGAAATCACCCAAATCTTGAATTTTATTCTGTGTTTCATTTTGGTCTTCCTGTAGACAAAAAGTGTCAAAACCAGCCATTCAGGATTATCAACGTGACTCCATGACCGTTCTCAATCCAGGTTTTACCAGCACTGGTGTCGACCAAAATGACTACATAGAATGTTTAAACCCCGTAGAGGGTGCTACAATGCCTGTATCTTCAGGGGAAAGTCAACAATCACACGAATACTCCGACTTACCTGCAACCGTGCAACCTTCTAAAGAAGGTGACGATTTTATTTATAATGAGGTTGGAGAACAGGATTATAATGTATTGTTTGGAGGAAAAGAACATGGCGATTATCACGAGTACAATCTACCAGAAAATGCACGAAATACGAAAAGCGGTACATATCAAGATCTCTTGAAACAAGAAATTTCGGATAACACTAGTTCCCACCAACATGTCCAAGGCTCTGAATGGAGAGGTGTTGGGCTTACTTTGGGCGGTGACAAAGAGAAAGCCCTGAAGCACCAAAGGGGTGAAACTGAAACAGACAAAAGATATGAAAACTTACGTGATGGCGATTCCGACTACACTTCTCTTCTGCGCGAGGGTTCACCTGGGAGTCCTGCTTCGCCGAAAATTCCCTTAAATGCAGGCTCTGAACTACCAAGTTCAGTTACTGACCAACGAAGTGAAGACATCTACAATGAGGTCGGAGAAGAAGACTACAATACCCTGTTTGGGGGTAAAGAACAAGGTGATTATCATGATTACACCCTTCCAGGATGTCCACAGAAAATACCGAGTGCACAAAAAATGCAAAATGCACCTTACCAAGATCTTCTGATACATGGAAAGCAGGAAAATATTTTCAAGCCGAAACATCTGGACTCTCAAGATCAAAATGAGAGAATGGTTCAGGCTGAAACGGATAATGAAGGATACCAGGATTTGCGTAAGGGTGATAACAATTACACGTCCCTCCATCTTAACTCTGATACACCTTCGAAACCTGACGAGAGTCAGGTCAACGAGTCTCTCTCACGAATGGATACTAATTACCAGGGACTTCGGAAGAGCGATCCGGAGTACGCATGCTTGGAACCTAATGTAGACAATGAATATCCGATAGATCCAAAGACAGGCTCACTTTCAAACCCCGAATACCAGACTCTGGAGCCTAGCTCTGATTGTACTTTCGATGATAGTGATGACATCATTCCCGACTATGCAGTCTTAGAACAAACTGATATTGAGGCAGTAACTGATTGTAGCCCTAATAATGATATAGCAAATGGCCAGGAACATACCTATGAATCCCTAAAGCGTGATCAAAGGAATCCTGGTGCAGAGAAAGGGGTGATAT